>NW_026571447.1:5978050-6475550 GCF_026225935.1 Boleophthalmus pectinirostris | reverse complement strand
TTTAAATCAATATTGTGATTGAAAATGTCCAAATTAAAACAATGATCCAGTGGTGTAATAGATCATAACTGTACTGCAGATACAAGCACCATCTGTCTTCTTTAAAGATTAGTTTGAATATTTTTCAAAGAGGGATTTTGTGTAAATACCATGTTGAGTTTTGGACCCGGTCAAGCAGAAGTAAACAGCAAGGCCAAAAATTCAAGTTAATGCATCTAAAATGATATAAATAATGATATAAAAATGTATTGAACAGATACATATGTACTCTAGTTTATGAAACTGTTGACCTTTTTTCTGTACCATTTTTGGTTCTAAAGTTCCATCCGTTTTAAACAGACCATGTATGAAACATGGAACAAAAATGATTTCCCCAAATTTCAAAGACCTGAAAATCATGTCAATAAATGGATGTATTTCATCATATCTTGTGTTATTCCATCTTTGAACTGTTGATGAAGGTTCATGATTTTTCAACAAAAAAAAAGTATTTAAAATGATAAAAATTTGCTTGGAAGGACTGACATATTTTATAGAAATAGTTTCCTTTCATTTTGAAGTAATATTAAAGTATTTGGAAGAAAAAATCTGACAAATTATGCTACTTGCTGCACAATTTTCCCTCCGTTACTTTTCCCTCCGTTACCATGACCTTTCTTAATAAAAAATCTCATGACTCAAAAAGTAAGAGGTTTTTCAACCTAATCTTGTACCATATGGTAGAAAACTATATGAAGCAAATATTCAAACCAGTTTGTTAAGGATATGGAAGTGAGAACCAAGAGTTATCACTGTTTGTATTTATTGCCCAAAAAGTGCTGCATATTTCATTCCCTCCGTTACTGACATGAGTTTTTTAAATTTTTTTGTCAACAACTTGAAAGAATATCACAGGTTTAACTTGACCCTGTTGGAGTGTAACTCTTTCCTACATTCTGATACTTTACTTATTTCAATAGTCCCTCTAGTTTCTGAATAAGAACTATTTGAATGTAAAAAATCTGCCCCTGTTTCCCTCCGTTATCGCTTGACCGGACCCATTTGACAATTCCAAAATTATGGAATTCCCAAAACTCAACATGCACTTCTGTAGATAAGGATTCACTGTATCTACAGAAGTGCATTTTCCTTTATGTTTCTGCAATCATGGCAACAGCTTCATACAAGGCCACTGCACCTCATCTCTATTCTCTGCTCCTAACACTCACATGGACTATTATTTAAAGGTCCTATTACACAAAATTGACTCTCATCAAGCTTTTAGCCATGTTAAAATGTTGTTACCGCATCAAAAACAGATCTGGAGTTGTGTTTTGTTTCATTCACTCATGTTTGAGTAATCCTACATTATTAGTCAGTTTTCATCTCCAAAGCTCAAAACGCTCTGTTCCATGTTGTGATGTGATGAAGTTTAAGTCAAAGTTTAAGTTTTAAGTTGAAGTTTCCCATTTCGATTTCCAGTTTTCCCATTTTAGATTACTGCAATATCATTTATCAATATACTACAACTTCTATTTTCCAACCACTCAACGTTATCTAGAACAGTCTGTGCAGGTTCATTCTCCACTGTCCCTTTAGAACTCACCACTGTACGATGTATCACCGACTGTCCTGGCTTAATCTGTCCTCCCGACGTCAACTTCACTGGTTATTATTTATCTTTAAATGTATTAATCTCAGTTATCCTGAATATCTCAAACAGTATTTAATTCCATTCAGATCCTCTTACGATTTACGTCACGCTGAGCAGACATTTTTAGTTGTCCCAAGAGTCGAAAAGCAAATAGGAAAACACTCATTTAAATATAAACCTCCTTCTGCTTGGAACAATCTTCCCTCTTCGATTCGAGCTTTAACTTCTGTCCCTTCATTTAAAAATGCTCTGGTTCAATATTTACAGAACCCGTGTCATTGTTTTTGATTATTTTGTTGAATTTTGTTGTTCATCTTGTTGTATTCTGTGATTATCTTTGAACCCTGTTTTATTTTCATTTATTTATTTATTATTATTATTATTATTATTTTATTTTTTCTTTCTTTCATATTTGTTTTATTATGTGTCAAACAGTCAAGCGTGACTGAGTGTGTGTTAGTGTTGGTGCTGATTTTGTTGTTTTGATGCTTATTTGAATTTATGTATCTTACTGTCTGTCTGTCTTGTTTACTGTTGTGCTTTACCACAAAAGGGACCCAGACAAGTGCGACAAGTTTGACGTCATGGCTTCACAGCTCTTCACTGATTGGCCGGTGCGTGGTCCACAACTTCTGGGGTTCTTGCAAACCGTCTAGTGTATTCTGATTCCTGACTTAGTCCCTGGAGAGAAATGACTTTGAGCGGAGGCAGTAGGTGGTGCCAGCCCGGCTAGTATCTGGTTACTGCATTTCCAAAACAGTGCTATGTTATTTGTTCATCCTAGCTGAGACCAATCAATAGTAATTACCTCAGATGCCCTCCCTTACACAATTTTCTGCAGCTATGTGGATATAGATCTAGCAGTTAGACCAATTTTCTTTGCTATACAAGGGAAATTATGGAGCTTTTTGGAACTATTCGTATTATACTATAAATAAATTGAAGTTGAGAGTTAAAGTGTGATGGAGCAGGTCAGTTCCTAAGAGCGTTGTCCCTGGGGAAAGAATGTGAAGACACCGAATCCTGTCATTACCAAACATACATTAAACTTCATTTTTCATAATCTTGCCGGCGTGTTCTGCCGGGACTAAGGGTGCAAACCCGGACACACCCGTGCCAGTAGTTTAAATCCTCCTGTTGTGTGAGTTCCGGTGGTCATGTGAGCAATTATTCATACTCTCTGATTATTTGAACTGCTGTATGTCACTTATTGATTTTGGATGAAAGCTACTGTCTGTGTGCAACTGTTGGCACATGAAACATTAGCCATTTAACAGTGGAACTGCTGTAAATAATGTTTCACTGGGATGTTATGTAATGAGGGAGGGACTAATGGGGGTATAAAGGTGCACTCTGCAGCTCTGCCCTCAGAGCTGGTCCTGGTGGAGGTGGAGACACTGAGAGAACAAGAACGTGAGAGAGCGTAAAGGGGAGGTCTACTAAAAACTGTTGTTTGTCTGTTTGTTTGCCTCTAAATCTAACTTTTTATAGCAAGAGCTCCCACAGTACCACTGTAAATATATATATTTTTTACGCACATTTGGCACCTTTTTTACACTGTGGGAGAGCACAATAAACCACCCAAAAAACACACATCCCAACTAAGCCTGAAGTTTCTTGAAGAATCCTGCCATATAAAGTGAAAGTGAAATCTGAAAATACATATGATGTGCTTAAAGAGGCAATGACATGCTACTTTTCTAGTGGTTGTTTCCATGGAGATAAGATTCTCTCCAAGAAAAGCTCGCCTTTGCTTTACACTTATGTGTATTGCATTTATTCAAGTATAGTGTTTACGAAATGTTTATAGTTTACTTTTTAGGTTTCCCTGAAAAACAGATATCGTTAGTGTGATTGAGCCTAGTGGTCTCGTCTTTTTGTCTCCATGGAGACAGATGTTTAATACCATATGGTGAAACCTTCCAAGTGAAGCAATAACAAACTCATGGAGGCAAGCAGGTGGTACAGACATATTGAGGGGCAGCTGCTCAACCAAAAAAAAAAGAAAAAAGGGATAAAAAAAAGTCCATAAAATGAACTCATCCAGGGTAAGCAGATGATTTAACTCCTTTAGAGACTTTTGCTTTCTGGTGTTTAAAACAACTTTACATGTGCTGTCTTCAGGGCTAGAGTTGAACATGAGCACACTTAAGGCAAAAGGGGCAGGTGCTTGAGCACCACCTGGGCTCTGTGCACATCCCTGACTCTAAAAAAAATCATAAAAAATCATCATTTTATAGATATTTGCTAAAACCCTGTCCCTTTATTGTGATGTAAATGTCAGGTGTGTTGACTACTAACCTGTGTCATCTCTTTGCAGTGGGGCTAGTGCCATGCTCTCCTCTCAGACGGCACACACCAGAGCACAGAGCAGAGCACTGAGCAGAGCAGCGAAGCAGAACACACACCAGAGCACAGAGAAGAGCACGGACAACAGCAGCATGAGCTCCCAGGACAAGTGGGTTACACTGACCCCAGCTGAGTTCGCCCTCCTGCAGGAGTATACACACTGTAAGTACATATACTTTTCATGTAACAATACTGTCTGTACATTTCCTTGTTACTATGGATACTTATCATCGACTGATATAACTAACCATACTAGTATACACAAAACACTGTTTTGTTTTAAGAATTATAATTTCTTTTGGCGTCATTTTCACTCCAGTAAACACTAATAAATCCTAGTTACAGCCATAGACAGTATACAGTCCCTGACAAAAGTCTTGTCGCTTCTGACCTTTCTGTGTTCATTAAATGATCAATCTTTCCTCAGTGAAGCAAATTTATTTTAGTATATTGAGCATAATTTGGGAGGGTTTTAGCTTTCATATGAGACATTTCTAAAACCAATCGATTAATTTAAAGTCAGGTTATAAGCTTTTGTTTCTACAAAATGGATAAGCGACAAGACTTTTGTCAGGGACTGTACAGAAATGGACTAAAGGAGCGTCAAGTCAGCGCAAGTCAAATGAAGCTCATTGAGGCTGGCAGTTACAGGGACAAACCAACCACGAGTACCACAGTGTCCAAGAGCCAATCTTGATTTACAGATAGAATAGTGAAATAAATCGATCATGTGGAGCAGGTTAAATACGAACAATGTAAGACCAATGTAAGACTATGTCAAGCCTGACAGCAGCAGTTATAGAGAAAGGGCAAAGTGTTTTTCATTAGAAAGTGAATTGGAGTGGATGGAGCTAAAAGCGCGTCCATGTTCACTTCCTATTTGGAAAGTGGCAGCTCGGAGGTTAGCTTTGTCCCTTTCCAATCTATGATTACAACACAGAAAATGTCTTTGATTTAGATAGTTGTGATGCTGTAGCTCCTGTGTGCATCATGCTGGAGTCTGTAATGTGTTACAGCACTAGTCCCTCTCTCTCTCCGCAGTGTCTGTGCAGTATCACATGTCGACACAGAGCTGCTTCTTCAGATTTCCATCATCACAGCTGTGTTTTACTCATGTACAAGGTCTATTTATTAAAATCTCCCATTTATTTCACTCTGCTGTGGTCACTACTGGTAGGTGATCCTCTTTAGTTTTCAGGGTGCTGCTTTAAAGATGCAATGTGTAACTTTTCTGGTGGAGGGTCCATCAAATGCTTTTCACCATGGAGATGTTATTGCTTGGTCTGGAATATTTCACAGTATGGTATTAAACCTTTCTGTCTTCATGGAGTCCAAACCAGGCCAAGTTACAAGTCAGATCTATGGAGAGGCGAGTCACAATGATTGTTTTTCTAGGTATTTTTGAGCTATAAAACCATCTGTAATTGAATAAAAGTAAGGTAGAGCTGTTTACTGTGGAACATTGCGGGCAGAGTAACGACGTATCCATAGAAACAAGCAGGTGATGGACCCCCAATCGAAAAGTTACATACTGGCTCATACCTCTTAAATTAGTTTTCATCTAGCTCTGGTTTTGGACTTCTCTTTAAAGAGCCCATAATACACCATTTCTTCTACATTATGTTTCCTGGAGTTGTGTTTTGTTTCATTCAAACCTGCGTATTTAGGCTAATTTCTTCACTCAGACTGAAAACACTTTGTTCCACTTTGTGATGTCGTAATACATGAAGTATTCCATTGTGATTTTAAGCTCCATACACCTGCACTAGAATCATTTGGATGATTTCAGCCCTGGAACTACCAAACTCCTCTGAAACAGAATGTAAAAGGTAACTTAACTTGAAACCTACCACTTCATGACATCACAAGATGGAACATAGCATTTTAAGCTTTGGAGATGTAGACAGATTAATAATAAAGAGTTACTCAAACAAAACAACGTTATATTTTTGAGCAGGTAAGAATATTTTGCGTAATATAGGGCCTTTATCGGCTACTTCCACAGTCTAGACTTATAATTCATTATTTCTATTTCTGCAAATGTCATTTTTCCCATTAAGCCTAAATGATGACTCAATATTGAATCTCAATCAAATTAAAATCACACAGACCACAATTAAATGTCTGATACATAATAAAAAATAGCCTTATAGTCTTATTATGAAACCTGCCTGTCACAGAGTTCAGATCTCGATAAACATGACATTTTCCATTCATTTAGCTAAAAACGAAATCTCCTGTTATATTTTGAATAAAACCCGGATCTGCACAAACATCTTCTGAAGTATGATTCTAGTTTTAGTTTCTTCGTTCAGATTAGGGATGGGCATGATTAGTCGATTAATTGATAATTGATCATTAAGAATTTCATCAATTATGTTCATTTTAATCAACAAACCGAATGTAGGTTGCTGTGCGTAGGGTAGGGTGACCAAACATCCATGTCCGGGGACAAACGGGGGTCCGTACATGTAGCTCTCTGCACTCAGAAGGAGCGAGACACAAACAGTCGGTCAGTCTGCAACGTACCAAAGCACAAACGCGTATTTATAACGATGACTTGTACGCTTTCCGTTGGGGTCAGGACAAGTGTGAGTCCATGTGCACAGTGTACAAAGCAGCACATATGTTTCAGTGTCCAGTGGGAAAAAGTTCACCAGGACACCAAAAACATGAAAAAGTTTTGCCAGGTGAGAGTCGCGCAATGTCGATGACGAGTCCCCACCTCCCACCCCCTGTACGGTGTCCTGGTTTTGACAAACACAAATATGGTCACACTAACCTGTATTCCACATCAGCGCACAAGAGCTGTTTTTTTTCTTTGCTTAGTTTATGCAAATTAGCGATGCGGTTTTAAGTTTTGGAGGATTTTTCTGTGAGAGTTACGCAAAGCTGCATTTGCCAAACGACACTACACATGTATAATGTCAAACGGGCTGATGTGGCTCTAGAGTGGTTACGGTTTATATGTCGTGAAGTTGAATTCATTTATGCAGATTAGTATTGCAGATAGTAATAATAATGATGATCATTTTAATGTAAAAACGTTAATGATTAATCGATAATCGATCGTTAATTCTCCTGACGATCGATTAAGAAAATTTTATCGAATGCCCATCCCTAGTTCAGATTTCAGTCTTTTTGTCAATTCTTCTAGCCTGATTCATCAGCCGGTTTCACTTCGTGGAAACCGTCTGACCTCACAGTGTTAGGATTCGTTCGCTCGACGGTAAGCGGGTACTTTTTATCATTTAACCAACTGCTGCTATTTGGTCATGATGTATGTAATGTGCCGTTAACAGGGCTAACTGGTATATTAAGCTTTTCCCAAATCCCGTACGAAGAAGAGCAATAACGTCTTTCCCCTTCATAAAATTCACCAAACATTCTCTTTGTTCTGGCTTTAAATCCTCGATCTCGGGAATCGTTGACAACACTGAATGTATGGCTCTTCACTGATTGGCTGGTGCCTGAACTTCCACTTCCACCACTCCGGGGTTTTTGCGAACCATCTAGTGAATTTTGATTCCTGACCTAGTTCCTGGAGAGAAATGAAATTGAGCAGAGACACTAGGTGGCGCAAATCTGGCTACAATTCTTCTGGATGTGTTTAAAATATGTCCTTTGAACAGAATCCTATTATTAAAACAAAAACCTTATCACAATGCTTGTCAGAAAGAATGAAATTAGATATTTTGAGAGGGATCTGGCTGCAGGACCCTCGTGTGATCTACCTCCATCTACACGTTCCTAAAAGTTAACAACATGCAAAAAGACCACCAAAGTCCACTGTTTCTTGATCACTCTTTTCAGTGTAATGTTACAAAAGTTGACATTGTTTTACACTAAAGACAAACCCAAACCCTTTTCCTAACCTTAAGGCCGCCACACACTACAGGAGAATTTGCCCGATTTTGGCTGCGATTTGCTTCTTCCCGAATTCAGGGAGGCATGACCTGACTTTGTGTCTTTGTGTGTGGTGTCACTGTCAGATTGGAACCACCAAACATCAGCAACGCTATGATAACAGCCAATAAAAAAAAGCGTCAGAGGCAGAGGAGTGACGGACACAGAGACGCAAGATGCAAACTTGGAATATAGCGAAAATAATGAGAAGCCTTTATTCCTCACATCTTGTAAAGTTGTAAATTTAAACCGCAGCATCTCATCCACATTATCCATAGAAATTGTCCTCCGCAAATAATGACAACCAGTCCACAAAACCGCACTATTAATCCAGTTTGAAGCATTCTTTAAAAGTAAAAAGGTGGGAGTAGTTCCTCACGTGTGTCTGTTTACATCCACACAGCGCAAGGATCGAGGTAAAGCTGCAGATTAGAGATTGAAACTCAACTTCCTGTGGACTTTATCGCCAATCTTTTATGCTTTAAAAATCTTGTATCTGAAAATTTGCACCGCATTTCACAAAAAATTATAACACAGTCCAATGAGGTTCATTTGGTCTTCCAGTAATTTTCTGAGCAGTCCAAACTGTCAGGTATGAAAACAAACTCTTGGTCTGAAAAAGAACCTAATAAGATAAATAATAAGACCGTTTTGACTTGTATCTAAACTAGAAGTGCAGACCTCTGATCTTTTGAACATTTAAGAGTCTCAAAGCGAGTTGTTTTATTATAGATGGAAAAAAGCTGATGCGATCGCGCTCACAACTTTATATCCTGTGGTCTGTAGCCATATTCTCCTACAGTCTTCAAATCTCATAAGATTCTCTCCTTGTCTATGGTGTGCGGTTTTTGTTTAAAAATCATTTAAGACTAAAAAATCCTGCAGTATGTGGCGGCCTTTAAAGGTGCATTGTGTAACTTTTCTAGTGGAGCATGGTTTTAAACCTTTCTATCTTCAGAGATCAAACCAGACCAAGTTACAGTTACAGGTGTCCCTGCTCACAGTCGGAATGCCTGTTTTTCTAGGTATTTTTGAGCTATAAAACCACCTGTAACTGAATAAATAGTTGAAAAGAAAGGCTTTCTTAATGTCATACTGTGGAACATTTCAGGCGAAGCAATGACATCTCCACAAAGAAAAGCATTTGACCGACCCTCCACCTGAAAAATTACACAGTGTACCTTTAAACCATTACAGATAATTTTGTTTTTACATCATCGTACGGTAAATGTTGACAGTTAAATGTGTTTGTGATGTGTTTTAAACTGCTAAATCCCTTATGCAGGAAGAGTAGAGCATAGAAAACACAAATTTAAGAGCAAACTAAAGCAACAACTATAAAGAATAAACTAAAAAATAAAAAAGTGGGTGAAGGTGCATTCTGGTGGGATTCTTCTGCGAGGTCGTCTGCAGACTCTTAGATATTTTGGCCAATTCGTTCAGCCCTACCTGGAAGTTTTCAAAAGCAAATGTTATGCAAGTCACATTTCGAAAACAGTTTCTCAGACCAACCTCCCATCCCCTTGTGTAAGCGCAGATATGGCCGCTCAGGCTGTAGCGCCGACTTTAGCGCGCTGAATCATTCATTGGCTGCTCTACAAACGGCCACTTAGCGCCGCAGACTGCGCGGACTCCCCGTGCCGTGAGTTGAAGTTAGGACACTTTTAGATCTGAATGATTCCAGGTCTGAAAACACGGGCGCAGCTGGCGGGACATCAGCTGTGCAGCCCACGCGTTACGAATCCTACGATCAAAGGGCTAAAATCAACCTGAAACACACCGACGGAAGCGCAGACTGTGTAAAGCAGTGACTAATCTCATCTCCAGTCAAGTGAAGCTCAACGAGGAGGGCCCATTGGAGAGAATCTGGAGACGAGTTTCATATTAGGAGGTTTACAGACAGAATAGCAAAATAAAAACACCAGGATCATGTACAGCGGGTTATTATTAGTTTAGTACTGGTTTAGACCTGGTTTAGTCCTGGTTCAGTCCTGGTCCCTCACGTCTCAGGTCATTATAGGACAGTAGTGCAGATATCTTGAGTCTTTGCAGGTTGTTTTCATCATTGTCAGTAGCTCCGGTTTGACATTTAAGTTGTAGCTATTTTATATTTGTTGTTTTTTTATATCTCACGTTGGGAGAAGTGGGTGGACGGTGAACCCCGTGTACCACACCCACTACACCCCTGTCCATATCTTAAGAGGGTGATGTATTAAAAGGGTATTTTTACCTTTTTTTTTAACCTTTTATTATTTTGAAAATGCTATATTTGCCAAAAACAACATACAGTATTAACATGGTTAATGCTTTTGTTTTCTCTACTAAGTCACTCCCCCTTCAGAGCACTATCACAACACAAGCATTTCGTTAAAAAAAAAAACAATACAAATTGCATCAGGTTTGGAAGTTGTAGTATAGATACAAACTCAGTAACTAGCGAAAATAATTATGACTCACCCCTGATTTAAAGTGCAGCATCTCACATGTGTCCTCTGCAAATAATGACATCCAGTCCACAAACAGAGGTATTAATTAGTGCTGTCAATTAAAAAAATTAGAGATTAATTAATTATGAACTGTAATTAATTAATCTAATTAATCTCTTTTTAATCTCACCTAAAAATTGCTGAGAAAAGCCTTCAACTTGAGGTATTTTCATTTAAATTCATTATTACATTATTATTATTACATATAAACCATGAACACTCTAGAGCCACATCAGCTCGTTTGAAATTATAATGTGTTTAATGCTGATTTGCGCAAGTCTCACAGAAACAAAACTTAAAAACCGCATGGCTAATTTGCATAAACTAAGTGAGAAAAAAAAAAGCTCTTGTGTCGCTGATGCGGTTCAGCTTCTGTGGGACTGAAGGACACGACTCAGTGGAATATAGATGTTCTTTCTGTGACAGAGTGTTGAAGGTGAAGGTGAGTCTGTTCTGTGTTTGTGTCGTGATGTTTTCAGAGATCAGACATGTGCAGGTTTATCGCAGATGCGGCGAGAACGAGAATGAAAATCACAATTGTTTGCCTGAGCGATGTGTTATTGTCCCAACAACACATAAAAACAGATTTTATAATAAGGCAACTCGCGTACAGAAACAGTAAAGTTAGAGATTAAAAATGAGATTAACGCGATTAAAAAACATAACGCGCTAAATATGACTGTAATTAATTAATCGCAATTAACGCGATAATTTGACACCCCTAGTATTAATCCAGTTTGAAGCGTACTGCACCAAATTTCACAAATAATCACACAGTTTTAACTTGTATCTAAACTAGAAGTGCAGAGCTCTGATCTTTTGAAAAATGAAGAGTCTCAAATCGAGTGGTTTTACTGGAGACAGGAAACAGCTGATGTGATCGCGCTCACAGCTTTATACCCTGTGGTCTGCAGACATATCCCGCTGCGGTCTTTGCGATCGGAGATTTAAAACCTCATAAGACTCTCCTCAGGTCTGTGTTGTGCTCTTCTTGTTGCACACTTAAAAATTGTTGAAGACTGAAAACTCCTGTAGTGTGTGGCGGCCTTTAGACAGACTTTATTGATCCACAAGGGAAATAACTTGGACACAGTAGCTAGTTTAATAAAAAAAAAAAATAAAATCAAAAGCTATATCATCACTGTGATATTAAAAGTCTTTATTAAACCACTGGGTTTGTGCAAAATATGAAAAACGCCCATTTTACTCAAAACTGTAAAAATGTGTCGCATAAACAAGTTTCTTTCTCCAGACAAGCAATACAATTCTAGTTTTTTCACAAAATTATTCAGTAAAATATACCAAAAAATACTCTTGGAAATATATCAATACAGCAGTCCATAATATCGTACAGTATCATAAAATTAAATGATACTATATATATTGATTTTTCAGTATTTTTACGCCCCCCGAGTGAAGATACAGTGGGCTCTGAGGTATTATAGAACCAGACGTGATGTGTACAGGAGAGACTTTAATTTGCCGTAGCGCAGGCCAAGTTGGATGTTAATAATTCATGCACACGGAGGCAGCTTTTGTACTGCGCTTACACAACTGTTCCTGTCTTTAATGGGTCTGCATCTGGTCTCCCTGTTTCTGTTTCCAAAGACCACAAGATCTACACCATCTTTGTACATATTAAAGTGCGTCTGTCAGATTAAACTACTCTTTTCCCTAAAATGTAGTTGAAGTATTTAAAATTGTACAAAAAATCTTCCTAGTTTTTCTTTTTTTTCCTTTTTATTTTGGTATTTTGGTCCTATATTATGTGGAATAGACTCTTGTGAGGTTTAAGTCATGTTATAATACTGTTATGTCCTCAAAAACAAACTTTAAATAGTCTGTTCCACCTTGTGATGTCACGTAGTGGTAACTTTCAAGTTAACAAACACCTTTTACCATTAATTCTGTAGATATTAGCAATGAAATGAATCTAGTGAAAGCGTATGGAGTTTAAAAACACAGTGGAGCACTTCTTGTATGACATTAGAAAGTGGAACAGTGTTTTCTGTTCGAACTTTGAGCCTAAATATACAGAATTTGACTCAGACATGTGTGAATGAAATTAAAACTCAGAGTCTGTTTGTGAGGAGGAAACAGAATCCGTGTATCATTCGTTCATTTGTTTTTGAAAATAAAACCAAAAATAAGAAAATGAAAATGAAGAAAACTGTTTTCTTCATTATTTGTCTCCAAAACCATAATGAAAAAACGCATTATCTTTTTCAGTTTTCAATTTTGTGTTTAAATGAATAATGGAAAAAAATGGATAAACATTTCCCGTTTCTGTGACTTAAACTGCAATGCCGAACTGAACCAGGACTAAAACAGGACTAAACAGGACTAAACCAGGTCTAAACCAGGTCTAAACCAGGTCTAAACCAGGACTGAGTTTCGTGACTGCCCCGGAAGTGCTCCTGCGTAGACTGTTAGGTGATCAGGACTGAGACTGGGACCAGACCGGAACTAAGACCAGGACTGAGACCGGGACCAGGACAAAGACGTGGACTGAGATCGGGACTTAGACCAGGATCAGACCCGAACAAAGACCAGGACCAGAACTGAGCCCGGGACTGAGACCAGGACTGAGACCGGGACTGAGACTGGGACCAGACCGAGACCAGGCCGGGCCAGACTGGAACTGATACCAGCACTGAGACCTGGACCAGACCAGGACTGACACTGGGACCAGACAAGGACTGAGACCGGTACCAGAACGGGACTGAGACTGAGACCAGACCGGGACTGAGACCGGGACTGAGACCAGGAACAGACCAGGACTGAGACCGGTTTAGTCCAGTTTAGTCCTGTTTTAGTCCTGGTTCAGTCCATATGTGGCGCAAAAGTCCGGCATCACAGTTTAAGTCACAGAAATGGGAAACGGGCGTTATCCATTTTTTCCATTATTCGTTTAAACACAAAATTAAAAACTGAAAAAAATTTAAAAATGGTTTTGGAGAAAAATAATGAATAAAATAGTTGTTCTTTTCTTATTTTTGCTTTTATTTTGAAAAACTAGTGAACAAATGATACATGTATTAAACAGCACAACAGTAATATGGGCCCTTCAGCAACAAGTAGATGCTACTGAGATCCTGTGCTCGTTTTAATCATATTTTTGTTCTTCCAAATGTTCTTAAGCTGTGCCTGTGACCCCCTCGTGACCTCACACCCACAGCGGAGACGTTTTCACACAGGGCTTTCACATAAGACAGAGGGGCTGCAGAATGGTGCGTAGGAATCACAGGCAGGAGCAGGTGGGAGGATCCAAGTTTTTGTGCGTTTGGATATAATAGTCTTTTAATACGCACAACCGGTTATGAAGAATCCAGCAGTATTCTCCAATCTGCTCACAAAGTGTTTTTTACAAATCGAATAGTCATGTGGAGTGAAGGCACAACGATTTAAAGACAGGGTATTATGCAAATTGTACTTATTGGAGCTTATATTGGAGGTTATAATGTTCTCTCATCAAAAAAAAAAAGCCTCAAATTGTTTTATTTGTCAGTCATGGATGCTTGAGTAATCTAGTGATCTCTCCTGGGCACTATTCGAAACCTCCTCACGAATATTTCCCTCCCTCCGTTTTCCAAAATAACATCGTGCACACAGCATCGTTTTCAAAAAAGTTTTCGTTTACATCAACCCGCATAAATCCTCCATCGAGCATCATCAGAACTACACCGAGCCTCTGGGCAGAACCTGGATTATTTCATTACAGTTGTAAATATGACTCAAAAATACTTTGAAAAACATGCATTAGAGAGCAGGCTCACCTCTCCACAAATATATTAAAGAAGTGGCAAAATCACTGACCTCTGAGCCTCACTGGTCTCTGCTCATGTATATGATCCATCAGCTGTATGCAAATAAAACACATGAAAAGTGTTTCAACCAGAAGAAATAGATGAACTGAAGCGGGGAGTGGTGTCCGGTGCCTCCGCCTGAGAAGAAAAAAAAACAACACGTGCGCGGACGGACCGCTCAGGACAACATAAAACAAACCAAACGGGATTCACACTTCTGTCCGGATGCTTTGCACCGCCTTGGAACCAGCCGTGGTCGAGTGTGGAGGACCGGAGCAGCCCGGACCTGTAGTCCACAGTGCATTCTCTTTTTTCCCGCAAGGTACCAGCGTGCAGATGACGGCACTGAAGCACTTGGACCCAGTCCTTTGTGCGCTGGTCTTGTTTGCCCCGGTCTTGAACCAGGACATGGAGGATGGAGCCTCTGGACCGAACTGACCAACACTGGACCCCCAGCCCCGCCTTGAGGGGCTGCGCGCTACGGTGACTGCTCCTGTGTGTTTAGCGCTGTTGCCTGAACTCAAAGCTTCTGCTCCGGGCTGATGTGCGGTGAGTTTGTACAAAGTTCTAGGCTACATGCTGCTGTTTTATGAGTTTGTGGTGAGAACTTCATATGAGGCCCACGGTGTTAATGGGGAACACAGATTCTTTTTGCAATTGGAGGAACATTGGGAACATCGGTCTAACCCTGTCCAGGTCCATATGGGATGGCGTCTGGACTATATCTCTCTCTCTATATTTTAACAAAATGTTAGCCCCCTCAAAATTTTCCTTTTGAAGCTTTTTAGGGGGTGTGATGAGTTAATCGGGGGTGTCGGCTCCCACACCCCTTGTATTTCGCACACTGTCATCATCATCAAAATGTAAACATTGGTCACACTTTCGGCACGTCAGCTCCTAAAACTCTGTTTATGTCACTTTACACACAAACGTGAAACAGAGTTTTCCAGAATCTCCACTCTAGACAGAGTTTTAAGAAAGATTCGTTTTCAGAGGCGAATTTGCCATTTGCGTGTAAAAGATGTGTACAAACGAAGGGAAATATCTCAGTTTTTAAAAAATACCCGTGTACGTGTAAACGGGGCCTAAATAAGGATCTTGCTTCGACACTCATTTTAATATCGGTTTGCATCTGATTTTCAATATTTCGAACATCCCCAAATCATATTAAACAGCAAACTAGATTAAAGCTCTGTGTCTGTTTTGATGCTCGCGTTTCAATAAGCCTGAGCCATGTAATAAAGCGCACGCACCAACACGCTCTCTCTCCTCCTATTAAGGCTGGTGTAATAGTGTTGTACCAGGAGGAATCGGAGCTATTAGCCAGCCTCTCTCTCCCGTGAGCAGCGCAGGGGACCAGCTTCATGTCAAACCAGTGATGTATGTGCAATAAAACGTGTTACATAATACGCTGGTGTGACATCAATGGGCCTTAATGATGCTATGAAACTCAGAGAGGCTTATTAAAATGGATGCGAAAAAGAAACCTCATAAAAGCACAACACACTGTTTTCAGTCAGTGAGCAAAGATCCTGATCCTGTATGGATTAGGCTTTGCACATCTTAACCACAGACCGTATAAAGAAGTGGACTAAGGGAGTGCGACGTCACCCACAGCTCCAGTTAAATAAAGCTCACCGAGGCTACGTTTATATGATGACGGTCTGAACAGAAGATGCAAAAGTGGCGTCGCGTCTTCACTTTTTCTTCCACATTTAGACGAGCGCTTTCAGGAGGAAATCTGCGTGCATACAGTGACCCAAAAGTGTGTAGAATTGGATTGGGTATGCATCCCAGGCAGCTCGGTGGTGATGTAAACGTATACGCGATGTGAGCAAATCTGACCAGAGTTTTGCGTCCTGGGCAGTGAAGACGGAAACACCACAGCAGAATGTATTCAGCTTTTCCACTCTGGAGGGCGGTTTCAGATTTTTCCATTTTTAAGCCCCAAAAAACGCCGTCACTGTCTAAATGAAAGGCGCTTCTGATAAAATATATTGCTGTTTTTACCCGCAAGCGTTCTCCTGTAAACAGACCCTGAGACTAGCAGCTATAGGGTGAATTTGGAGTAGAGATATTTACCTCCGCCAAGGAGGTTATGTTGTTTGTTTGTTTGTTTGTTTGTTTGTCTGTTAGCAACATAACTCAAAAAGTTATGGACCGATTTTGATGAAATTTTCAGGATTTGTTGGAAATGTGAAAAGGAAGAACTGATTTCATTTTGGGGGTGATCCGGAAGAAATCCTGGATTCTGGATCACTTTGAAATTTTAGTTAACATTGTGGTAAATGGGCCAAAAATTTTGTTTCTCAATATCTCAGTTATTGACCAAACCCCATGAAATTTGACTCAGGGATGGACAATGGGATCCTCTTTCATATTCCAAAGGCTGATCCGGATCTGATCCAAAAGACTGATTTTATCGCAATTTATATAAAAAATGGGGTAGTCCTTGGCGGAGGTCTGCGCTCTCTGACTGCTTTTCTAGATGGAATAGGAAATGATTTATGGACAAAATAGCAAAATAAAAACACCAGGATCTTGTACAGTGGGTTAATATGAACATTTTAACCCTCTCAAGCTCAAATTCATTTTTAGTATCAGGAAAAATCTGATATTTGGGGAAAATGATCATATGGGGTAGTAATATACAATCCTGACTTTTTTTTTTCACATCCAGTGTGTTCTGGGATGTTGCAGATTTGCAACATTGGTCCGGTGTGGTAAATTAACACTGAAGACTGAAAAATGAATATGAACGCTAACTTTATGTGTATACCACTTTTCATAACAGTGAAAACATAAAGCACAGTGTAACAGCTTTACAGTGGCACAACAACATCACTTTTTCGTGTGTTGCTCCAAGAAACAATTTTAATCCTTTGTAAACAACAAAAGTGTTTTGCACTTCTGACAGGCCGTTTGCCTGTAGACATTCTCGCACAGTCTGCATCGTCCACGTTTATCAGCATGGATGGGAGAAGAGGCTCCTGAGTAAAAAAGGCTCATAAAATATGGATGTGGTGTAAGTAGGTAATTGGCATTTAGCTGTTGCAAATCTGCAACACCTGCCTGGAGAGGGTTAAAACTGAGATTGTGGTGTTTTGGCAAACTAACCCACTGCTTGGGCAGGACTATTGTCTCCCTGCAGTGAGGAATTTTGGGGTGAATGTGGACTCTTATGTTCAAACTGGATAAGCGCTGTGATAAAGTCCAGCTTCTTTCAGTTGAGGCTTCTCGCTAAAATAAAGCCCTTCCTCTCACAGGTGGATCTTAAAAAAGCGATCCATGCATTTGTAACATCACGCCTGGACTATTGCAATTCTTTGTATGTACAGTAGGGTTGGACCACACCTCCCTGCAGCACTTACAACATGAACGCTGCAGCTCATCTGCTGACAAATACCAAGAGACGAGAACACATCACACCTGTGCTGAGTGACCTGCACTGGCTCACTGTCTCATATCAGGTGCAATTTAAAATGTTATTGTTTTCAAATATTTGCACTATGGATCCAGTCTGTTTGTGGTAGTTACTTTAGCCCTGTTCTCCGCCCAGAGCCCTGAGATCAGCTCACCAGCTCCTGTTGGTCGTGCCCAAAACTAGGCTCAAGACAAGAGGTGACAGAGGCTTTTCTGTGGCAGCGCCCAGACTAGAACAACCTTCCTCTTCCAGTCAGATCCTCTCAGTCTGTAACGCAGTTTAAGACTAGACTGAAAACTCACCTCTTCTCCCTGCATTTAGTACGAGCCAGTCAGGATATCTTGGTGTTTTTATTGTAATGTTCACATTATCTGTATATATTTATATGTAACTGTTCTTCTGTTGCTGTTGACCTGTATATGAAGCACTTTGGTCAGCTGAAGTTGTTTTAAATGTGCTATAGAAATACTTGAATATAAATACTTGAAACTTGAACTGAATTTTCAGACTAAAATGATGGGCTCACAGCAGCAGTAACAGAGAGAGGGAACCAAAGAGTTGGAACCAAAATTGGAACCAGAGTCGATGGAGTCCTTTTTTCTGTTGCCCCGTTGAAATGAGCTACCCGCAGCCTAAATCGACAGTGACATCTATTGATTCACGCTACCCCATCGAAATAAGCTACTTAATGTTTTTCCGTGTACTTTTGTGTAGATCCCAAAAAGCCTAACATCCCCAATTTGACAACATATTTCTTTGGATTAGAGACAGCGTTTTTTATGTTGTTTGCACACGGTGATCATACTTTATATCTTAGTTATGTACAGTTTCAACTCATTTATATGAATATGCGTAGGTAGTTCATTTGGACAGTTGTATGCTGCTCAAACAGGGCTCCAACTAAAGGCGGCACATATCGACAGGACAATTTAACCATCGAATAATGCTCCCACTGTAGAATCACTCATTTTTATTTGGGTAGATGTAGCTCATTTCGACAGGCCTATATCTTCTATCAGACACTGTAAAAGAGAAAGAAATGACTCAAAACACTGAATTCTTTATATTAAATAAATTTCATAGGCTACAGTGTGAATTTCCTATTATAATATAGTGATATTTTATTTAAACAGTGCCTTTCTAAACAAAATTACAATGTTTTCTACAAATGGAAACAAAATAAAATATGATGTAATGAAAATGATAACGGTGAAATCACATATTAAATCCAAACTATTCAATCATGTAACTTAGGTATTGTGTCGCAAATCAAACACACACATTAGGGGTGTGCAAAAATATTGAAATATCAATATATCGTATCGCTTAATGTGATGATACAGTATCGATATCATGGGCTGCTGTATCAATATATCACCAAGAGTACTTTTTGGTATATTTTACTAAATTATTTTGTTACAGTGCTACAGTTTTGTTGCTTGTTTAGAGGAAGGAAAGTTTTTTATGCGACACATTTGACATTTTCACGGTTTTGATGAATAAAATGTTTGTGTTTCATATGAACTTTGCACAAAAATTGGTTTAACAAAGACTTTTAGTGTCACAGACATGATTTAGTCTTTATTTTTATTGAACTGTATTGAATCAATTTGAAATATATCATATTGAATCGAAAGCTCACTGTATCGAGATATGTATCGTATCGTGGCCTATGTATCGAGGTATGTATCGTATCGGCAACTTCATAATGATACCCAGCCCTGACGCACATGTCATTGCGCGACTGGTCAAAACCTACAATAAAACCAATACACTTTTAAAATGTGACTTGTTACGCCACTTCTGCCTCGGGAGCTCAAATCGACGACGTTTAAACTCTAACAGCGCTTGGGGGTCGTGCGTATGTGCGGTCGCGTTAGGTAGCTCAAATCGACAGGTAGCCCAAATCGACAGGACACCAGAAGCGCCCCCATGGTCTGAAAGGTCGCGGTGGAGAAGTCCCATCCACTACAGTTAACTACATTTACTGGATTTTCAGAGATTGTGGATTATTGTCGTGCACATCATGTTTTCACTATTAATGTCATCCTAATCATCAATATCCGTCTTTTTTCATGATATAAGAAGATGAAAGTTAAACCAGATCTGTAAAGTCAATTTATTCATTGTCCACGATTTCATTTAATGACAAAAACTCTAGAAGCGTACATTCATTGCCACAGCTGCCAATATGACGCCGCTATCAAACTTAGTGATGGATGCAAAAACATGGATATGACACTCCCCTCTGTCCCCGTACGAGATCGACTGTTCTATCTACCATACAACACAAACATTTTTTATGAACTCAAACTGCCGGTGTTTGACTGACAGCACAATGACAGCTTTTACAAAGGTTTTCACAAAGCTTTTCTAAGGATTCTTTTGTATTTATACAATATGAACTTTTTAGAATTCACGTTTCTTATGTCACACGCTGGACTGAAATAAATTAGAATACAAAATGTACCTTAAATTGCTGATGGTATTCTTCCCGGTGCACAGGCGTTCCTCTGCTGCCAAGCCCAGTGCTCTACAATAGGAAGGACACAATATTGACATTCCAATTCAGCGATTGGATTCACCAGGCTGTTTCAGTTTACACAAAAATTCATGAGCAGCAAATTGCCTCACAGAGCTCTCACATTACTTTAGTACGCAGCAGTATATTGGCCCGCAGCCATGACTACAGTACATCCAATATAAAACTAATCTTTGTTATGAGTCACCATTAGTATTCAAATAGATTTATCATTTCAAATTTGTGACATTGTTCAGATATATTAACATTTTAAAACCATGAATCAAAAATGCTGCAGGCTAAAACTAAATATATACATTCATTATCATGCAAACTGCTCAGTACAAAGTAAATCTACACTGAGCAATAACCTCTAAGGCTGCAGTGAGCAACTATAGGCTATGTGCAGCTAATATTGACTAATATTATTGAAGTAATCCTGCTGGACAGGATCTCACAATAGGAGGGTTTCAGTCACATGATCACGATGATGCGTGAATATCAGGTGGAGGGCAGGAAGTGGAGACAAACACGACAAACACGGCTCTGGAGAACACAGATATGGAGAAGAGTTCTAATTATAAGGATTTAGAGCCAGTAGCAAGGCAAAAGTACGAGCAGTTAGTTGACAAATCTATTGGGCGTGACCCTGATCTTATTGAAAATGAGAGAATTTTTAACCGAAGTAAAAGATTTGCCGACAATCGAGGCAGAGGAGATATCACGAACTATTTAACGCTCTTCAGACATCATTCTACACCAGACAACAGATGAAGGCAAAGTACAAAAGTTTGGAGGCATAGAACTTTTTTTGTCAGGTGGATGGGTCCTCAACCTTGGTGCAAAACGTCTAAATGATGATTATCGTTTGGTCTTCGCCGGGGTGAGTGTTTCTTATTTTATGTGTATAGACGTTATGCAGTAACCTCTCTCCCAACTATTTAATGTCATCGAATGTCGTTAGCCGTTAGTCGTTAATGATTCGTTTATGTAAACCACAAAAAACAGTTTATCTTTGTAACAAACCTTTGAGGAAGTGGTCACTGCAGACAAGAGCATTAGCGAATTCTGCTCCTCCCGACCGAAAACAGGTTTGTAATCCACTTTTTACGGCGTTGTTCTGTCAGCTTTTCCCATTTCTGACCTTTGTGGACGACTATATTCGGTACTCTAAAAAAAAAACGCTTTTCCTTCTCTCGGTTAGAACAGTTGGCACAGCCGTAAACTACACAACACATCGGCATTTTCCTCCAGTCAGTTCACTTCCTGCCCTCCATCTGATTTTGCGTGCTGACAAACGTAGCCCTGTGACGTCACGTGAAACCCACCTATTGATTAAATCTACAGACAACCAGTTTGGGTTTAAGACTATGCTGGGCACAGATATGTGTGTGTTTGCTCTAAAAGAGATTATTGCTAAATACAAGAGGCAGATTTCATCAGTTTTTATGTGTTTTTTAGATGCATCCAAAGCATTTGATAGGGTGAATCACCTTAAACTATTTATGAAGATGATTCAAAAGGGTGTACCCAAATACATTGTGTGTTTTTGATGTACTGCTATGCAGAGCAGACAGTGCAGATTAAGTGGGGAAACAGTGTGTCTGACCAATTTAGGGTCAGCAATGGGGTCAGGGGTTCTGTCACCAATTTTATTTAATTTGTATTTAGATGAATTGTCAACAAAGCTTAGAACATCTAAAACTGGTTGTGTGGCTGGAAATCTTGTTGTGAATCATTTAATGTATGCAGATGATTTGTTTGTTTTCAGTCCAAGCACCTCTGGTCTTCAGCAGCTACTCAACATCTGTTCAGCTTATGGTGTGGAGTGTGATATAAAGTATAATGCAATCAAGAGTGTGATCATGATCTGTAGGACCAAAGAAGATAAGCACATGAGATTTCCTGACTTTTGCCTGTCAAATGTTGTGTTGTCTTTTACAACAAATATTACATATCTGGGGCACATCATCACTGCAGACATGACAGATGATGATGATATGTACAGACAGTGTAGGATGATCTATGCTCAGGCAAATACTCTTATGCGTAAGTTTGGTTCTTGTACTTGTACGATGTAAAGTTGTTATTGTTCAAATCATTTTGTACACCATTGTACACAGACCACCTCTGGACTAATTATTTAAAAAAAGCCAGTTTTCAAAGACTGCAGGTGATTATAATGACGCTTTACGGGTGCTTTTGAGGAGGCCACGATGGACTAAGAATTTTAATGTACAGTTTTATTTGCAGATTGAACAAATCAGACAATGAAATAATAATGTCACTCACAAATCTGAGATTCAGTGCAATAAGAGATCAGTCCAGCATGTGGAGACACTGGTGTGGTTGTCTTTTAAAAACAGAAATATTAATTGTTTTGTAATGTCACTGTCCTTGTTTGTTTTTTAAAATGGACCATGAGTCCAGAATAAAGATGATGATGATGATGATGATGATGATGATGATGATGATGATGATAATATGAGTCTACATGAGTTTATATATGAATAATCATTTTAATTACAAGCTCTGATTAACCAAATATACCCAATGTTGCTCAGTAGTGCCACCCTGGTATGTGAGTGTCAGGGACGCTTAACTTGATACAAAGAAAACGCAGATAAGTGAAACAGATATAGAAAATAAACAGCTTTTATTACATATTCAGTTATATCATTTCATTCTGAATGTATAAAATCTGTACCTTCTCATTCACATGTTTAAAATAGACCAATTAACATTTAGTGCAGCGGTTTAGTGCAGTACAACACAGCCCCTACCAGACGCCCACATGCAATCAGGACAAAGTGTGCTTCTCCAAAACTAAAGAAAAAAAAAGAGTCTAAGATCAGTGTGTACTGGGGAGTGGACGGGAGAAATGATCACATGAAAGAGGAGTTGGAGGGAGGGGGGATGGGGCGAAGGAGAATAGCCTATAATGATGTTCAGAACCAGGCGTAACAAAGAGGATCTGATCTGCGCCCAGGGTTGCACAGAGGACAAGGAGAGCAGATGACCCACTCTGTAAACCACCACTTATCAAGGGACTGTACTTTAATCTTAAATGTTATTTAGAGGACAAGAGGATTGCATAAAATAGGCCCAGCACGTATCAGGAGTAATCCCTCGCGTATAAAAGAGCCTTCACCTGGACGTCACTCTACAGACAGCGCCATGTTAGTGTATTAAAAAAAAGAGCAGAAAGATGTTCCAAAGTGGAGTCTTGAGCACACACTTTGTGAGCCAGAGGGCTATAGACAGTAGTGTTTGTTTTGGTTCGGCTGGATAAATAAATGAATTGTTCTTAAAGCCTGTGATTGTCCTGCATTGTTGATCAACAATGCAGGACAATCTGCCTTTAAGGCTAAATTGGTTATTTTAGGGTGATTGTTTGAGGAGGCTGCAATTCTCGTGCTGCGTAGTGCTGCACAGCTCTCAGATGGTGTGTGACGTCAGGTGCGCCCGAGTAGTCCATGAGAGACTCTGGTGGATCTGTAAGTTCTATAAGGACCCTCCTTTTTGAAGGGTCTGGTCACGTGTAATGTACTGTCAGCAGCTGCACAGGCCTACTGCCACATATACTCTCCACAAAAACTACTTCATCGAGTGCTTGCAATTACAGTATATCCTATTTAAAGCAATTCAGAAATGATTAAAATCAATAAATCTGAAAAAAACCTCCTTCTTTAGCAGAACCATTTGACGTCAAACTTCAGCAGTGCCACAAACGAAGTGGGCTGAAGAGAAACAATACCATTATCATAATCACATGTATTTATTGTATGTAATGAGTAGTGTAGCTTATTTAAATGATAAAACAGTAAAAATTCACCCTTAAATTGTAAGTAGAAGCTAAATTAAAAGAGGAGAATCCATGTGGTCATGTGCTGTGAGTGACTGACTGCGCACGTGAGAGAAGGTACACTAGATAATCAGAGAAATATGAATTAGAAATATTGAAATATCAACAAAATACTACAAGATATTTGTTTAATTAAAGCGTGCCGTTGTCCTTTTCTGAACTGTGCACATTTGTCTGGTGTCCATTGCGTTCTGTCATGGAGGTGTATTTGGGAGTATTTTGCAAGTAACTGAAACATATTACAATAGCTCAGTCATTTCTTCGCTGACTCACTCGCTCTCTCATGTGTCAGAACTTTATGTTACAGACCTACATGCAGATTGTGACAAGGTGATCCAAAAAAAATTCACTGCCACGACCCAGTCTTTGGGAAACAATGGTCTAGACAGGTGCCTGTCAGGTCTAAACTAAGATTATTATTAAAGGTCCTATGTTATGCTAAATTGACTCTTGTGAGCTTTTAGCCATGTTAGAATGTTTTTACCTCCTCAAAATCATACCTGGAGTTGTGTTTTATTTCAGTCACACATGTTTGATTAATTGCGCATTACTGGAACTGAACAGCGCAGATCCTGAGTGTTTCCACTGCGTAAAGTGACTCGTACCGCCCCCTTTTAGTGGTCCAAAGCAGACCAAGGGCTGGGATAGAAATAGAAACTGATAGATTCTTTTGTTATTGTAAGTATGAGGACCCTCTTGAAAACAAGATGGTGAGACATCTTAAGGGGCTTATCCTCCAAATCCAAATTCAGATAGATGACTTTTGGTCAGTAAGTAAATACGTCTTTATATAAATAGTGCTTTTCACAGACATATGTCACAAAGACGCTTTACAGAGAATTACATTATTACATTATTCTTTTTTCTCCATACCTGCTGGTGGTAAGTTACTATTGTAGCCACAGCTGCCCTGGGGCACACTGACGAAAGCGCAGCTGCCATGCCAGTCGGTGCGATCGGACCCTCCGACCACCACCATCACTTACGCACACACCACTTTCTTACTAGGCAATGTGGGTGAAGTGTCTTGCCTAAGGACACAACAACAGTTTTTTTTTTTTTTTTTTTTTTTTTTTTGTGACTGGCGCCCCACTGTGGCACCTGATTTTCCCAGTGGTCTCCCACCCAAGTACTAACCAGGCCCGTCCTTGCTTAGCTTCTGAGATCTGACAGGATCAGGCTTTGACAAGTCGGTATGGACACATTAAAAAATGGATGAAAAAAGTTGGAGACCCCAGAGAAGAGACTGGCAGTTCCAGGAGTAAAATTATCCAAATAATTCTAGTGGAGGTGTTTGGAGTTTAAAAACACAGTGAAGCTTCTTGTATTACCACATGGCATCACAAGGTGGAACAGTGTTTTCTGTTTGAGAGAAGAACTCAGCCTAAATATACAGAGTTTGTGTAGTTTGAGAAACACAAGACAACTCCAAGTAATAGGTCTGTTTGTGACAAGGAAACATTATAACATAGATCAGAGAATAGCATAATATATGACCTTTAAACTAGGACTAACCCATGACTAAGAGAAATACTTCTTTATATTTGGGAGACGGGCCACTGGGATAGTCTGTCATGTGCAGTCTAAAAGCTGAAATAAATCAAAGATAAAAGTTTGGGGGCTCTGACTTTGTTCTATTTATGTTTTTCCAGACTCCACCAAGAAGCTGAAGGATGTGCTCCAGGAGTTCCATGGCGACGGACTGTTGGCCCAATACAACCCTGAGAAGGTATGTACGTAGCCACACGCTCAGGACTGGCCAGTGTCTTTAGTCGAGATTGTGACACTACAAAGCGGCCTCACTCGCAGATACTAAACACACAACTGCCCAGTCAATACAAGTCAACTTTTTATAGTCACACACCTGCTTTTCTGTTGGACCGTCACATATTTTGACTCTCTCCCTTGGACTGTTTTAAAAGAGTCGCTGGCTTTTTTCAGATTTGTCATTTAAATTATTAAATTCCAAAAAAGTTTGACAGTCCAACAATTGAATTAGCCTGTTTAGTTGGCAGGACACATTATGGTAGCGGTGTGACGCAGGTTTCTAGCTCATTTGTTCAGTCAGATTTTTAATTTTAAATACCACTGAATTTCAAATTTTAACTCTGAAGAAACACGTTTGGATTATTTTAAATCTAAATGTTTAATGTGTTCAAAAAATTCAAACATAAAACATAAACATAACAACATAAATATTTCACTTTTTAAAATTTTCAGTACATACACTACCGGTCAAAACACCACAAAAACACCACCTTTTTCCAGTTTTTTACTCTTTACTGTTGACCAAAGCGTATTTTAAACTTTTGATTGATGAAAGTGTCCACCTTTGGCAGATAGAACAGCTGAACACACTCGTGGCTCGTTCTTTTTACAACAGAAATCAAATATTGTTCAGAAAGTTCTTCCCAAGTCTGTTGCAGAAGTTTCCATAAATGTGTGGCACTTGTAGGTTGCTTCACTCTTCTGTCCAGTTCATCCCAAACCAGCTCCATGGGGTTTAAGTCTGGACACTGTGCTGCTGGACACTCCAGGTTTTCAAGTTTACCATCTTGTTCTTTTTTTCCTGAGGTAGTTTTGATAGAAGATAACAAAACACAAGTCCAAGGTCTATCTTTTTTTGTTTTGTTTACCTCTGTCTGTTCAGTTCTTACCTTTGTAGCATATCAAGCTCTTCATTGGACTTGCACAACTTGAACTGCAAGAAATAACTGGAAAAATGAGGGTGTTCTAAAACTTTGGACCGGTTTTGTATATTTCAAGCTCTCAAATTCAGCAGTCAAAATTCAAAGACTAAAATTTACAGTTTTGTGGCAGCAATCAGACAAGATGTCAAGGCCTTAGCCAGGGGTCTCCTACTATTTTCTTCCAGTGAGCTACCTTTACAAAAAGAAAATGCCAAAGAGCTACTCAAGTGGTCACAAGAAAGAAAGTCTTAGATGGGGCAAAGTTAGATAGCTATAAAATATAAACCTTAATCCATTTATTAGTTCACAAAGGAAGCCATCAAAACCCAACCCAAAACATGCTACATACACTACCAATCAAAAGTTTTAGAACACCCTAATTCTTCCAGTTATTTATTGCAACTCAAGTCGTGCAAGTCCAATAAAGAGCTTGAAATGGTACAAAGGTAAGAAATGAACAGACAGAGGTAAACAAAAATGATAGAAGATAACAAAACACAAGTTCAAGCTCTGCCAAAACTACCTCAGGAAAAAAGAACAAGATGGTGAGTTTAAAAACCTGGAGTGTCCAGCAGCACAGTGTCCAGATTTAAACCCCATCGAGCTGGTTTGGGATGAACCGGACAGAAGAGTGAAGCAACCTACAAGTGCCACACATTTATGGAAACTTCTGCAACAGACTTGGGAAGAACTTTCTGAACAATATTTGATTTCTGTTGTAAAAAGAACGAGCCACGAGTGTGTTCAGCTGTTCTATCTGCCAAAGGTGGACACTTTCATGAATCAGAAGTTTAGAATACGTTTTGGTCAACAGTAAACAGTAAAAAGTAAAACTGGAAAAAGTGTGGTGTTCTAAAACCTTTGACTGGTAGTGTAGGTCTCCAGGCAAATGGAGGTCAGTTAAATACAATCAATCAATTAACCTGTCCACTGACTACAAATTGAAATTAACACTGGTGCTACAACCTGGTACAGTGCATCTCTCCTGTTAAGGTTAATGTAGATTGTACACTGTCCCTGTCCTACTGAATAAATAAACTCATTAAATAAACATATTAATACAATTATATATTTACAAAGGTGTTTCATCAAATGTGAGTCACTGAGCACAATTTGTGTACTTCAGAAAAACCTTGGTGAGCTACTTGGACCCCTGGCCTAAGCAGTATAACCTAAGTGATTCGGTCTAACTTAACATCTAGACCAGGGGTGCTCAATACGTCGATCGCGATCTACCAGTCGAATCGCCAAGGTCGTGTGGGTAGATCGCCTTGTGTCTCATCTCGGACTCACGTTTGGACTCGGTCTTGTCTCTCACTCAAGGTCTGACACTCAACAAGTGTGATCATATTTCATTACGGCCGCTGCTGTTGGTAATAAACTTGTAGCGGGTGCAGGAGCGTGTGGGGCGTCTCAGTGCAGCCTGTGCGCTCATTTGAAACCCGCGGAGACTCTACGGCACATCACAAACACACACGCTCCCTATGCACGGCTCGTCTGCAACAGCGTGTGCCCTCGTGTACCAGCGTGCATCACAGGGCAGGTTCAACTTCCTAAACATCCTACCTGTCCATCTGCCTCACGTCAGCACGCCGCCCCTCGCCTTTTCACGCTCTCGCTCCTTCCTGCGTACAGCGAACACAAGCCCCTCCCACAGTGCGGCTGATTAGAAGAGCAAGACCAAACGTGAAGCAAAAACCAGTCTAAATTTGTGTTCCAGTGTTGGCACAAAGCAGGTCTACAGCATAGAGCGGATCTACAGAACAGACCTACTGCCACATTTGGCTGAAGTTTGCCAAACAAAAGTGCACAAATGCATCTGTGTTTGTCACGATGTGCGTTTGGTTTGGTAAACGTGCAGAGGCTGGTAAATATCACTGCAAAACCAGAAAAGAATGAAACTCCAATTTGGAACTTTAAAAAACAGGTTTAAAAATCTTCCTTCACTTTTTTCACAGTTTTGTGTAAAGTGCCAGAGGAAGTTCTCTTAAAGAAGAGGTTCTCAAACTGTGGGGGAGGCTCCAAAAAAGGGTCACAGAGTGTTTCAGTGCAGTTTGCTTGGCTTTGTATTAGGTAGATCATTTTGACTTGGTCATTTTGTTAGTAGCTCGAATGCTGAAAAAGTGTGAACACCCCTGCCCTAAGTGATTCGGTCTAACTTAACATCTAGGGGAACCAATTGGATTGGTTAAGATTAGCCTAATCAAAACCTTGATCGCATCTAATTTCTCTTTCCTCGCTTCCTTCTCCTTGATTCCTCTCCTCGATTCTGCAGGAAATGGGTGAGGAAGTCCCTCCCAGAGAAGATAGACAATCTAAAATCCTCACTGAGACCAATAAAGTTTGACTCTTTTCTCTGATGTCTGCCTCCTGAAGCCTCGCTCAGATTTACTCCTTCCTTTCTTGGTTTTCTTTGACACCACTTAATTTGATTGACAGCTGAGAAGTGGAGAATCGAGGAGAGGAATCAAGGAGAAGGAAACGAAGAAAGAGAAATGTGATGCATCCCTTGCCTCTTTCATTTTTTGACTCTAAGCTACAGAAGAGAACGGCCAATAGGAAACAGCGACCTCTGTCCTCCTCAGGCACACGATCGATTGCTGAGGCTTTGGCGTCTTGGATCTTTGCTGTGAATTTTACTCTCTATACAATTTCAAAGCTTGAAAATATCTGCGCTGAATTTTTAAAAGGTGAATTTATTTACACACAGAATTTTTAAACACTGAAAAGCATATTTAAAAATGTATCAACTGAAGTTCGGAATAAAAACGATTCAAACATGATTTTTCAGAGCTCAAAGAGAGAAATTCACCAGCATCTAAAATTCTAAATCTTTCATAGTTTTCGGCATTTTGAGCTTGCCCAACAATAGCCAATGCATTTATAGTTATGACACCAAAATAAAAAGATTTGATTCCACAGTTTTGTAAAAACAATTGAATTTCACCAGACCAAACCTGTACTAACGGTGTTTTTTTCTTTCTCGTTCCATGTAACAGAAGCAGGAGATCCTCAACCAGGTAACTCCCAGTTCTAGTATCTATGAGGTTCAGAATGATGAAAAATGTGCACTGTTGCCTTAGCAGTTAACAATTTAAAACCAAGCATTAAGGGCTCTAGTTATCATTCAATGTGCTAAAAAATTGTTCATTTTGTGGTCATTTTGTGTGTGATTTACCATTAGGACTTGTATCAGGGTTCCCACAGTCATGAAAATCCTGGAAAAGTCATGGAATTTTATAAATTCAGTGAAAGTTTTAGAAAAGTCATGGAATTTTAGTATCTCTTTCACATAACTACAGCATTCTGTTAATAAGTTCTTAGGCTATTATCGCCAAAATATTTCTGAACGTCTGCGCCTTTTGTTTAAAATAGACGACAATAAATGCACTGACAGGATTTTGAATGTTAAAAAACTATAATCCCAAACCATAAAGTGAGTGGAAAAGTTTAACATTTCATTTTTAGTGCTAAAAGTCCGATCAATCCTACACTGCAAAAAACAAACTATAGTCAGTGTTGGGGAGTAACAGATTACATGTACCAGAGTTACGTAATCAGAGTACAAATTATGAGTAACTGTATTCAGTTACAGTTACTGTTTCAGTGAGTGGTAATTGGATTACAGTTACTTTGTTGAAATAAATGGATTACACGGCGGGATTTTTCTGTTTTCACATTTTGGGCTAAACCAGGACTAAACCAGGACTAAACCAGGTCTAAACCAGGTCTAAACCAGGACTAAAACTAGGACTAAACCAGGACTAAACCAGGACTAAACCAGATCTAAAACCAGGACTAAAACTAGGACTAAACTAGGATTAAACCAGGACTAAACCAGGACTAAAACCAGGACTAAACCAGGTCTAAAACCAGGACTTAATCCAGGATTAAAACTAGGACTAAACTAGGATTAAACCAGGACTTAATCCAGGACTAAAACCAGGACTAAACCAGGTCTAAAACCAGGACTTAATCCAGGACTAAAACCAGGACTAAACCAGGTCTAAACTAGGACTAAAACAGGACTAAAACCAGGAGTAAACAATGACACTAACAGTAGTGTGGACATAATTTCAGGCAGCACTGATCTCATATAAAAATCATTTCTCTATCGATAATATTTTTAATATGTTTAAGTAAAGACTGGACTTTTTATTGTCTTTAAGCAGAATTATCTTATGTTCAGATTTCCTCTTTGCTTCTCTACAACAAACAAAAGTCTGTTCATGGAGACTCGGGCTCAACAGACAATTTGAAAAGAACAAACATGAATTTTCAGGATGTGGTCGCTACATTCATGTCGTTTTAAAAAGCATGACCATATCAAGTAATCCAAAGTATTCAGATTACGTTACTCACTTTAAGTAATTTAATGGATTATGTTACAAACTACATTTTGGGGTATGTAATCTGTAATCTGTAGGGGAATACATTTTAAAAGTCACCTTCCCAACACTGACTATAGTCAAGTTAAGATGAGTTCAGTTAAGAAAGTTTTATCATGATTTGAGTCAATTTCATTTGATATGTAAAATGATCTGCCGGTGGAGGAAGACTTTTTCTACTTAAAATATGAAAATGCATCTTGTTACACTTAAAATAAGAAAAACAACTTCTTGAACTTAAAATAAGAAACCAAATCTAATGTTGCATGAATTAAATTGAAAAACAAACTTACTCCATTGGTAGATCATTTTACTTAGTAAAGTAAAATGTTCTTAATATACGTCATTTTAATTTACCTAGATATTGTTTTTCTTTTTCTTTTTCCAGTGTACACATGTAGGTGATGGAAAGTCATGGAAAATTCACTTTAGGTCATGAAAAAGTCATGGAAAAGTTTTGAAATCTTGTCAGTTGAAAAAGAGTGGGAACCCTGTTGTATGTATTATTTCTACTACAAAACAGATATGTAAATCAGAGCTTTCTGCAGGTGCAAAAATTTACATGCATCTGCTCCTGTTGTTTGTTTTTCTCTTCTGAATATTTTTGCACAGCATTTTGATAAAAGGGCTCATATTACACTATTTTCTGATCTTTGTCGTAAGGTTGTTTCCTCATCACGAACAGACCCAGAGTTGTGTTTTGTTTCATTTACACATGTTTAACACACAAATCCTGCGTATTTAGGGTTAGAGTTCTTCTCTCGAGCGGAAAACACTCAGTTCCGCCTTGTGGTGTCATGTGGTAATACAGGAAGTGCTCTACTTTGTTTTTAAACTCCATACACCTTCAGTAGAATCAGCCCTGAAAATGCCAATCTGTACTGAATTAAATGTAAAATGTAACTGTTAACTTAGAAACGACCGCTTCATGACATCACAAGGTGGAACAGAGTATTAACTTTGGAGATGTAGACCAGTGTGTCCTACAGAAAATTGGTTAGTCAACGTGGTGAGTTGGGGTGTTGTTGTTGTTAATGTATCGTGTGGGGGGTGAATAATTATAATAGACGCATCAAGAATCTTGGACTTCAGGTCATTGCGCAGTGCATACTGGGAAGGATTTTTCGAAAAAGTGAGCATCAAACCGCCATGTTTGTTTTCCCAGTGGGATGCGTCTATTGACAAAGTTGATCTTTTCAAGTCTTTTGAAACATATCGCTTTTGTTTCTGGTTCTGATATTGTCACATTTTAGTTTTGGGATTTGGACATCATTAATTGTGTGGTTGTTGGATCCTAACACTGGAAAACGGCTTGAGAAATTTGTTTGCAAACTCCATAAATGCAAAAGGGAATCAGATGTGTGTGACTGCAAACCTCTGTTCAAACTGTTTCCCTTCCCAACGGAATTGAAAAATAGTGAAAGGCGAAGGCGATGGGCAGGATTGATCCACGGGAAGGACGAAAAAGGAAACATTTGACTGCCTAAATCATCCCGAGTTTACAGCGAACATTTTGTATGTGGAGCGACATCAAAGCAAAATCCTGTTTGTTAAGCGAGAGGTACAGACGACAAACAGACTGAACTCACACTGTCTTGTTCTTGTAGTTTTACGGCATAATTAAGTCTTGGTCTCTTTGCAGTGGAAGGTGTTTCTTGGTGAACAGCTGGTGCCTTTCGCTTTGGCGTTGACATTTTAAATTCGTAACCAAGCTTGAGTGAGGGATCGGGGATTTTGCTTTGTCGTCGCTCCACATACAAAATGTTCGCTGCAAACTCGGGATGATTTAGGCAGTCAAAGATTACCTTTTTCGTCCTTCCTGTGGATCAATACTGCCCGTCGCCTTTCACTATTTTTCAATTCCGTTGGGAAGGGAAACAGTTTGAACGGAGGTTTGCAGTCACACACATCTGATTCCCTTTTGCATTTCAAATTTCTCGAGCTGTTTTCCTCTGTTAGGATCCAACAACTACACAATTACAATGTCCGAATCCCAAAACTAAAATCTGACAATATCAAAACCAGAAACAAAAGTTATATGGTTCAAAAGACTAGAAAGGATCAGCTTTGTAATAGACACATCCCACTGGGAAAACAAACATGGCGGTTTGATGCTCACTTTTTCGGAAAATCCTTCCCAGTTTACATTGTGCGATGACTGGAAGTCCGAGATTCTTATACGTCTATTAACTATCTTATCTTCACGTATCCTTTCCTCGACGACAGCAGATATGCTTTTCAGCCATCCAGATAATTAGCTTCTTTCCCTATTAAAAAAACAATGTTGGCCACTTAGCACAACAGATGATAGATGACGCAGTAACAGATTTAACCAACAGATGCCACTATTCAGCCTCATCACAATGCAGTATTTTGTTTTTTTCGGAGAGACGTAGTCAAGGCGTGGGTGCAATTGTTGTCAAGGTGGCCACCTACTCTAACTATAAAGTGCTGCGGGAAACACTGCAGACAGAGTAATGTGTAAATGAAACGAAAACACAACTCCAGGTCTGTTTTTGATGAGGAAACAACATTTTACCATTTTTACTTAATATAGAAACAGACGTGTAGAGACAGAAACACACATTGTGCCCCCATTATTTAATCTAACATGTAATAGTTGTTTGCCCTCATCATTTACCTTCTCATAGTTGTATTTGGAGCGATTCATGCATGTTTGAGCAATCTTTAAATGCTTATTTCCAAAACCCCATGTTACTGAGTTTTAACTGTCCAAAACTAAGAAAGTCGACTTACTGTAATAGCTGAAACTTTGATAGAAAATTGCGTCTTTACATTTAGGAAACAGCTGTAGCCTATAGTTTTTCATCTTTTCTCGGAGACTAACTGTGTTTTGTTTGTGCAGGAGGTGGACTATGAGGGCTTCCGGGTTTTCATGCAGACGTTCCTGGAGAGTGAGCTCCCTGAGGACTTCTGCCAGCACCTGTTCCTCTCGTTCAGAGACAAGGGCCCCAAACCCAGCCCGTCCGCCGCCGACAAACCCAGGGTCCCCGGTGTGTACAGCAACTTTCTATACACTAAGACCATAGACTGTATAAATGGACATAGCTAACCTGCCACTTTCTAAATGGGAAGTGAACATGGGGATGTTTCCGGCTCCATCCACTCTGTTTCCAATTGACTTTATATTGAAAAATGTTGGCCTCTCAATCTGTAACTCCTGCAGTGAGTCTTAAAATGTTGGTCTTAAAATGTTGGTATTAACACTTTCTGCATGATCCTGGTGTTTTCATTTCACAATTCATATTCCTATCATCGGTGAGCTTCATTTGACTGGAGCAGAATGCTATGGGTGATGTCACAATCCCCCTGGTCCATTTCTTTATACAGACTATGGCTAAAACAGAGGAGGGAAGAGAGAGCAGCCACAATTTGTACTAATCATGATATTATTAAGGGAAACATGAAATAATGTGCAGATTTTTTTCAGATATTTCCAAAGAATAGGCCATAAAATAATACTTTGTTTATTTGTTGCTCTATGGCAGTGGTGACAAACTCAAATTCAGAGGCCAAAATTAAAAACTGGGACTAAGTCTTGGGCCAAAGTAAATATTTATTGAAAAGTTGTAACAACATCTGCATGTTTTCCTCTTCTTTAGAGATATGTAATGTTAAACCTTTTCTTATTAAATTAAATGTTAATTATAGTTTTGCTTAAGCATTGAATCCAGAACAAGCAGAATATAAAATAATAACAACATTTTAAATAATGTATGTCTTTATAGCCCATGTGTAGCCGGCAAGCAGCTCTAATACATATTTGATGTGATCTCGAGGGCCAAATATAATTATATCATGGGCCAAAATTGGCCCCCGGGCCTGAGTTTGACATGCCTGCTCTATGGCCTCTATTCATGCCTATGTCACAAAACCAGAAGACGTTTGGAAACATGTGGATGACAACTTCCTTTGGGTTCTGTTGGTGATAGTAATTCTAACAAAATCTGGGAAAACTGAGAAAATGGCCCGGTTTTCTTCATCTAGATCAGGGGTCGGCAACAAGGAGTGGCTCTTTCATCCTTCTGTTGTGGCTCCTTGTTAGCCTAATTCGATGGTAGGCAGATACTTTTTTTAATTTAACCAATCCCTGTTATTTGGTCGTGACGTATGTAATGCGCCAAATCCCATAGGAAGAAGGACAATAACATCTTTCCCCTTGATAAAGTTTACCAAACATTCCCTTTGTTCTGGCTTTAAATTCTTGATCTTGGGAATCGTTGACAACACAGAATGTCTGTCTTCGTCTACATCCATCTCGACGCTTTGTTTACTGTTGTGCTGTTCCACAAATGGACCCAGACAGGCGCTTGAGTTTGACGTCATGGCTTCACAGCTCTTCACTGATTGGCCGGTGTGCAGTCTACATGTTCCGTGGTTCGTGCATATTGTCTAATGTATTCTAATTCCTGACCTATTTGCTGGAGAGAAATGAAATTGAGTGGAGGCACTAGGTGGCTGGCTCCCTGTGACTTTGGGAAATAAATAATGAGTATTTAATTACAATGTATTTTTATTTTAGTTTGTTCATTCTTAAATGTTATTCTAAATGTGTAGATAATGATAATCTTATACCATTCAAATAAAATGTTTTTAATATTTTCATTACACCCGGCACAAATCTGTCCACTCAGACTTACCGGCACCTACACCAGCAGCATGATTTATTGAGCCTTCCAACTCCTGGTAGGTAAATGATGGATGCATCCAACAAAAGAAAAGTTTCTGAACAAAACTGAACGATTAATGCTGCGTGGGCAGATTCATTTGCTTCACGGCTGATGAGACTGAGACACGCGATAAAATGATGACGGAACACAGACGCAGACAGGATTTTTGATTCGCTGTAAGTGGATAATTGAACTTTGGATTTTTATTTCTTACAAATACACATTGAGTATTTCATTTGAAAGTGAGCCTCAACCAAGTTTTAGATTAGATTAGATTCAACTTTAATTGTCATTACACATGTATAAATACAAGGTAACAAATGTGGTTTAACGCCTAATCAGAAATGCAACGAGCAGCAAGTGCGATATAAAGAGAATGTGGAGTATATACAATAAAAAAGTGCATTTTTTTCTGAGCTCAAAGTGTTTTTGTTACATTCAGAAATAAAATTGTGTTTTCTGTAACATTTCATTGATTTCATATGCAACACACTATAGTCATACAGGTAAAAAATACAGGTAAAAAAAAAAAAAAAAGGGTTTAAGGTTGCCAACTAATGATCTAGATGTCACTGTATATATATATATTTTTCCCTTTTATTTATTTTATTTTATTTTGTGTATTATAATTTAATAACTTTATTAATAACTTAATTAATAACTTAATAAAAATTAAAAAGATATTGTTCTAACGTTCCGTTATGTTCAGAAGCTGCGATTAGTCCCGTCCCCCATGAAAAGCTTTGTCAGGTTGTGAAGACGCTGCTGCTGAATCCAGGGTTTTATCACATGCCCAGTGTCGGTAACAACACTGGAAGTTGTCATCGGCATGTTTCCTGACATCTTCCGGTAAGTGTGAATACATGCATCACGAATTTCGGACTTTCGGTCATTGCGCAATGCATACTGGGAAGAATTTTCAAAAAAGTGAGCATCATCATCGGGATGATTTCTTAGGCAGCCAAAGGTTTCCTTTTTGGTCCTTCCAATACTGCCCATTGCCTTTGCCTTTCACTATTTTTCAGTTCTGTTGGAAAAAGAAACAATTTGAATGGAGCTTTCACATAGATTCACACAGATCTGATTCCCTTTTGCAGTTACGGAGTTCGCAAACTTCTGAAGTCCATTTCTCGAGCCGTTTTCCGCTGTTAGGATCCAACAACCACACAATTACGATGTCCGAATCCCAAAACTAAAATATGACAATATCAGAACCAGAAACAAAAGTGATAGACTAGAAAAGTCTGCCTTTGTCAATAGACGCATCCCACTGGGAAAACAAACATGGAGGTTTGATGCTCACTTTTTCGGTAAACTCCTTTCCAGTATACACTGCGCAATGACCGGAAGTCAGAAATTCATGATCCATGTATTTCATTCCTTTCAGTCAATCATCTAACCAACTTTGTGCTCCCTCTGGTGGCTGTTTACGAGAGTGCAGCCTTGACGTTAGAAACATTTGTAAGTATGAATGCAGTGATGTTTTCTACGCTTGGAACACACAGATCTGTTTACGTACAACAGAAGTAAATGAGCCTTTACACCTCTCCAGAACCTGATGAGCAATAAATAAGAAAAACTATGACGATAGGCCATTATAATTAGTACATCTAACTGAATATGAATTTGTCTTCTGGCGCAGAGTAAACGGTGGAGATAATGTGTCTGCTGCGGCTCTTTTAATAGTCCCTCATGCATCACCTCCTTGTGTTCTCTGCGTTGTTTTTGTGATGTTCTGGGTGACTGGTGCCAAGTCTGTACCCAAGGCTGGTGCAGGAGTGATGCCCGACGCTCGCTAATGGGGCTGGCTCTGGTTCTGCATGTTTACACTGAGCTCTGTTTCCTCGTACAGTCGCTTGTTTTAAAGGTCCTATGTTACACAAAATTGACTCTTGTGAACTTGAATTGTGCACTATTCAACTTTTTTGGTGCTGGTCTCCATGGAGATGTTATAGCTTTGCCTGGAATATCCCAGGATATGACATTAAACATATCCATCTACTCTAGCCTTTATTCATTACATGTACATTAAGAGTTTCTGTTGCTCAAAAATGAATAAATTCTTGTGAACAGAGGCGACTCTCCACAGATCTAAACTGTAATGTCGCATAAGTGCTGTAATCTGCTTGTCTCCCTCGTGATACATATATTTAATCTGTACTGTGGAACATTCTGGACCAGGAGTGTCAAACTCAAATTCACAGAGGCCAAAATCAAAAACTGGGACCAAGTCGTGGGCCAAACTAAACATTTATTGAAAAAATTCGACAACATCTGCATGTTTTCTTTTGTTTCATATTAAAATAAATGTTTAATCATAGTTTTGCTTAAACACTGAATCCAGAACAAGCAAAATATAAAATAATAACAAAATGTGGTAACACTTTAATTTAGGGACCATATATTAATAGGTAACTAAGTGGTAATTGGTTTTGCTATTTAGTTGTTACTTAGCTATTAGTTGGTATTAATCAAACACTTATTAATGCTTATTAAGATTTCAGTGTCTGCTCAAAAACATCAATTATAATCTCCACCACTTTAATGGGAAGAAAATAGTTAATCCGTTAGTACTTGCAAAATACGGCCTTAGACAAAAATGCATTAAAAGTACTTTATAAATACTAACAAAGATGTAATTAAGCACTTATTATGTATTTTACTATTAACTAGCTATTAATATGTGGTTCCTAAACTAACGTGTTATCCAAATTTTAAATAAAGAATGTCCATCCCTAGTCATTTCTATCTTTAGCCGGTGGAAACAGGCCGCTCTAGTACTATAATTTGATATCCAGAATCCAGGATTTCTTCCGGGCCAAAATGTAATTATATTGCAGGTCCATAACTTTTTGAGTTATGTTGCTAACAGACAAACCTGGGCCTGAGTTTGACATGTCTGTTCTAGACAAAGCAATAACCATGGACACCAGCAGGTGGCGGACCCTCTCCTAGAAATGATACGCAGAGCACCTTTAAGTCTTTTTAAAATGTTGTTACCTCATCAAAGTAGACCTGGACTTGTGTTTTGTTTCATTCACACATGTTTGAGAATTCTTTTATTATTAGTCTCTTCTACATCTCCAAATCTCAAAATGCTCTGTTCCACCTTGTGATGTCATGATTCAAGTTAACAGCTACCATTTTACATTTTGTTCATTAGAGTAAAGGAAATACCAGGTCTGAAATTATCCGAATGATTCTAGGTAAGGAGGTGTATGGAGTTTAAAAACACAGTGGAGCGCTTCCTGTATCACCATATGACATCACAAGGTGGAACAGAGAATGATCAGCTCAACCTTTTGATATCACAAAGAGGTAGTTTTCAAGTTAACAGCTACCTTTTACCTTTTACATTTTGTAGAGATGTACAGAGACATTGGAAATTCCAAGTCTGAAATTATCCAAATTATTCTAATGAACGTTTATGGAGTTAAATATGCGGGATTTGTGTGTTAAAAATGTGTGAATGAAACAAAACACAACTCCGGGTCTGTTTTTGATGAGGAAACAACATTAGAACAGAACAGAATAAGGCCCTTTAGTGCAGCTCAAGCAGAAAACAGAAAATAGTGATTAGTGTAAGACTGTAATCTTAAAACGATGACAGCTAATTAGGGATGTCATAATATGAAAGAAGGAGAGTGGAAAAATATTGCAACTTTATAATTATTCACAATTCTTGACAACAAAAAAGTAAAAAAAAAAAAAAAAGAAAAGAAACTGTCATTAGTGTTTCCTGGCTTGGTGATTCGTGCGTGTTTGAGCCATCGTTTATCGCTTATTTTTGCTGATCAACTTCTTTTTTCACCGCCAACGGCAAATGCCCACTGCTCTGTACTTACTTCAGTTCTTCAATTTTATTTTCTTATTCAGTGATAGGTAGTGCTGGGCGAATGGAGCCTCGCGAAGCATTGACACCTCAGTCGCAATATTGTCTCAAATGGTTCGACGTGTCTGAGGCCTCGGAGAAACACTGACCTCTAGTGGACAAATTTAACCATTGGCGTCTCAGGTGTCTCAGCATCGATGAAGTATTGTTAGTGTAAGACAATACTTGTGTGCAGATCATACACTGTACCTAACAACAACAATAATAATGATTTAAAATAATATGTAAAGAGCAACATAAATAGCAGCTGTAAATAAGAAAATCGGTGACCTTGGATCGCTTTTTTCCACTTGTAGATGCCATCGAAAATGAAACAAATGCCAAAAGTCGCCAAAATCACCACTAACGTCACACAATACTCCTCACTACCCAACATTTTTAAGAAATATTGGTGCATCTTTTATACTGTAGCAGTTTAGCGCTTGTCAAACCACGGAAGTGCGCTGAACACTCTGAAGCATCTTCGCCGAGCCAATGAAACGCTTCGATACACTGAAGCGATCGACACGCAGAGCGAAGCAGTAGGGGGAGGGACCGACACTTCCACACTTTGGTCACGTGAGCGGCTGCTGCGAGACGAGCTCCGAGGCAGAGCTTCAGAGCGATTTGTTTCAGAAAGAACGAGACGTGCTCCTGAGCTCCGACTCATTTGAACAGCATTAGTGATAGACATAACATTCGGCAGCGTTGCATAGTCATTTTGGTCCAAAGAAAAAAAAAAATCACTGTTCGCTGGAGTGATGTGCAGCTATCCATTGGAGGGGCCAACAGCTTCACAGCTCTTTGTTGTGATGACGTTTATCCCGACATCAGCTCCCATTGGGTATCACAGTTTTCAAATTGGTTAAGAAAGTCACTTCTTTCTTTTATTAAGTTTTTTAGATGAACATTGTGATTTAAAATGTCCAAATTACAACATAATGATCCATGGATGTCATAGATCAGTGTTTCATAAAACTTTTTTTTTTTTTCTGGGGACCCATAGTTTAAAAGTCACAAACCTCGGCAACCCAAGTCAATAGACATTATTCGTAAATCACAAAATAAAGGTGGATTTGACCATTATTGGACATTAATGAGGACATTTTATTGTTGATTGAGTGATCGTGTCTCTCTGAACAATTAGTTTTAATCAAGTTTTAAACAATGATGAACAGTCATTGAAGCAGCAATAAAAAGATCCATAAGTCTCCTGTTTGGACATTAAATGTAGCCCATTTCTTTTTCTTTTCAACATTCAATTGAAACAGCAATACTGGAACAAAATAGTCATTAAAATAATTACAAAAACATAAAAAATGATACAAAACATGTCTTAACATTTCAACACTTCTCATGAAATAGCTGGACCTGTGTTTTTCTAGAACTGTATGCACTCTTGACACATTTAATGTTAGCTCCATAATATTTTGTTTGTGATAAAGTTGATTGCCGCCCTCTAGTGGACGCCTTTGGTTTTAAGTTTTGTTTTCTGCCGCATGTGCTCACTTCAAGCGCGATCGGTTCTCAGTGCAGTCTCAGACAAAATACGTCTCTGTTCTCAGCCTTGGGGCATCTTTGTCCATAAGTTTGGCTTGTTTTATGTTGTAATGTTGTTTTCTTGTATTGTTATACATATTTGAAAGTTGAACAGTGGATTGACACATTCACGGTGTTGCCTATTGCTGGTTTCTGTTGCTAGCTCTGTCCTGTTTTTGGGCTGGGTAGTGGGGCTTTTATTTTGCTGGAACATGTACAATTTGTTAATACACATTTTTTGTGTGTTCTGTTGCAGTTTTACAAAAAAGATAAAGAGACAAGTGTAGAGATAAACGTCAGTAAAGACAAGTCTTCTCCATATGGTCATGTGGACTCTCTTTTGTATGTTCGCTATCTGTCTAACCCTGATAATGACGCCATCGTGAAGACAGAATACTGTATATGGGTGCGGGCAAGCAGTAACGGAGGGAAACAGGGGCAGTTTTTTTACATTCAAATAGCTCTTATTCAGAAACTAGAGGGACTATTGAAATAAGTAAAATATCAGAATGTAGGAAAGAGTTACACTCCAACAGCGTCAAGTTAAACCTGTGATATTCTTTCAAGTTGTTGACAAAAAATTTAAAAACTCATGTCGGTAACGGAGGGACTGAAATATGCAGCACTTTTTGGGCAATAAATCCAAACAGTGATAACTCTTGGTTCTCACTTCCATATCCTTAACAAACTGGTTTGAATATTTGCTTCATATAGTTTTCTACCATATGGTACAAGATTAGGTTGAAAAACCTCTTGCTTTTTGAGTAATGAGATTTTTTTTTTAAGAAAGGTCATGGTAACGGAGGGAAAAGTAACAGAGGGAAAATTGTGCAAACAAGTAGAAGGTGCAGGATTTTACATCATTTGTCTCAGCTTTTTTCTTCTGAATACTTTAATATTACTTAAAAAAATGAAAGTAACTATTTCTATAAATTATGTCAGTCCTTCCAAGCAAATGTTTATCATTTTAAATACTTTTTTTTTTTAAATCATGTACCTTCATCAACAGATGGAAAGATGGAACAACACAAGATATGATGAAATACATCCATTTATTTACATGATTTGCAGGTCTTTGAAATTTGGGAAATAATTTTTGTTCCATGTTTCATACATGGTCTGTTTAAAACATATGGGAACTTTAGAACCAAAAATGGTACAGACAAAAGGTCAACAGTTTCATAAACTAGAGTACATATGTATCTGTTCAATACATTTTTATATCAGATGCATTAACTTGAATTTTTGGCCTTGCTGTTTACTTCTGCTTGACTGGGCCCATATTTCAGACTTAGATGTAGATCGTGACAAGGCGACCCAAAAAAAAAATCTCTTGCGACTCACCTGAGGGTCACGACCCTGTCTTTGGGAAACCATGTCATAGATTATAACTATACAGCAGACACAAGCACAATGTCTTTTTTAAATTTATATACCTTCTATCTCCTTTCACAGTTTAAAAATCAGGTACCCCAGCTTTGATTTTGGTTGTTATTATTATAGTTTCCCATAATTACATGCTAGACCTAAAAAAGAAATGATTATCAGAGTGCTTTTCTGCTTTGTTTTCATGCATTCTCCTCCCTGACCATTCCACCAGCCCCTCCTCCAACCCAATGAATCCTATTAGTGAAAATGGTGGAGATCTAATTTGCAGAACCTGGTATAAGGGCGGAGCATCGATCAGTTCGGGCCAAATGTCAGGTGGGCTCTGTCTGCTGACCTTTTCTGTGTTCTGTCCCAGGACTGAAGCTGATAAAAGGCAGCTCCACCCCCCTGCGGACCCCCACCACGGGCCCCCAGACCCCCCAGACCCACCCGTCGCCCCAGCCCCGAGACACCGTCCAGCTGAAGGACATCGTGTGCTACCTGTCCCTGCTGGAAGGAGGAAGGCCAGAGGACAAACTGGAATGTGAGTGTGAAATACGGCAAGACATGAATGAGTTAAAGGTCCTATATTACACAAAAATGACTCTTGTGAGCTTTAAACCGTGTTATAATGTTGTTATCTCATCCAAAACATACCTGGAGTTCTGTTTTGTTTCATTCTCACATGCTTTAGAATTTTTTATTATTAGTCTGTCTACACCTCTAAAGCTCAAAACGCACTCTTCTATTTTATATCACGAAGCTGTAGATTGCAAGTTAGCAGCTCCTTTTACCTTTTGTTCAATAGAGACTGGCAATAGGTGGGTTTCACGTGACGTCACAGGGCTACGTTTGTCAGCGCGAGAAATCAGATGGAGGGCAGGAAGTGAACTGACTGGAGGAAGCTGTTGTTTCTTTTTCTGGAAAATGCCTGTGTGTTGTGTAGTTTACGTAGGGTGACCAAACGTCCGTTTTTCCCCGGACATGTCCGTATTTTATCATGTCCGGGGCGTCCGGGTTTTTTTTTTTAATAAAGTGATGCAAATGTCCGGGTTTTCATTACCGTTCATTAAACTGAGCGTCTCTCGTAGCATCTGTGACTCAGAAGGAGCGAGACACAGTCAGTCAGCCTGCAAGATACCGAGTAGTCAACTTTATATTTTACAATTATTATATCTGTTTTAAGGCTGTAAAACCCCTCAGCACACACTTTATACACTTTTCTCAGACAGGGCAGGTGCAACCCTTTTTACTTCCTTCTTAAAACTTATTTCTGCTGTCGTCCTTATGTTATTTATCTCCTTCTTTATGTAACGAATTGAAGATTAATTTATTCCGTAATGGAGCCCAACAGCGCAGAGAACTGCACGGGTCCATTTTTGGAGACCCCCAGTACAACACCGCACCTGCCCGTTAACCGGAGATTATATCAAATTTTTGCACTGCCTACGCCATGGACTGAACCAAGACCAAACCAGGATTAACCTAGGACAGATTCCAGGACTGAAGAGGAGGACTAATCCACGACTGAACTAGGACTAAAACAGTACTAAACCAGAACTGAAACAGGACACAAACAGAAATATGGTCATCCTAGTTTACGGCTGTGTCAATCGTTCTAACCGAGAGAAGGAAAAGCGATTTTTTTAGAGTACCGAGGATAGTCGTCCACAAAGGTCAGAAATGGGAAAAGCTGACAGAACAACGCCGTAAAAAAGTGGATTACAAACCTGTTTTTGGTCGGGAGGAGCAGAATCCGCAAATGCTCGTGTCTGCAGTGACCACTTCGTCAAAGGTTTGTTACAAAGCTAAATTGTTTTTTGTGGTTTACCTTAACATAAACGAATCATTAATGACTAATAGCTAATGACGTTTGTTGACATTAAATAGTTGGGATAGAGGTTACTGCCGATACACTGCAGTTTTTCCCATAACATCTATACACATAAAATAAGAAACACTCACCCCGGCCAAGACCAAACGATAATCATCACGTAGGCGTTTTGCACCAAGGTTGAGGACCCATCCACTGACAAAAAAAAGTTCTATGCCTCCAAACTTTTGTACGCCTTCATCTGTTGTCTGGTGTAGAACGATGTCTGGAGAACTAGGTAAACTAACTGCTCGTACTTTTGCCTCGCTACTGGCTCTAAATCCTGACAATAAGAACTCTTCTCCATATCTGTGTTCTCCAGAGCCGTGTTTGTCGTGTTTGTCTTCACTTCCTGCCCTCCACCGAAATTCGTGCATCATCGTGATCATGTGACTGAAACCCTCCTATTCCAGGGCTGAAATCATCCAAATGATTGCACTTCCTGTATTACCTCATGACATCACAAGGTGGAACAGAGTGTTTTCTGTTTGAGAGATGCAGGATTTGCGTGTCAAACATGTGTGAATGAAACAAAACACAACTCCGGGTCTGTTTGTGATGAGGAAACATTAGAACAGATCAGAAAATAGTGTAATATTGGCCCTTTAAGACGACTTCAGATTAAAATATTGATCATGATTTAATTTTTAGTTTCATATTTGCTTATTGACACTTTGCGGCTGACGTCATCGACATTTCCTGGGGGTGTGAAGCTAACTGTAGGCACTGCTCTGTCTGAAGGCTCTGTTACTCAAGTTACACTTTAATCTGAGTTTTGTTTTGTCACAATCTGACCAGAAAGAAATGGCTTAGCTGGAACTACAACAGGAGATCTGATTTGTGACACAAGCTATCTTTAGCCACGGTCCTTTTACAGCACTACAAAACAAAATAAAACATAGACTACAACCCCATGGATCATGACTGAAAGGGTTTAGGCTGAAGTTAAAAATATTTATGATGCCTAAAACTATTAAACAATAACAGAATTCCAAGAAAGAAATCAGCGTATGAACAGCAAGTTTGCATTTACAGTTTACTTGTGACTTACTGTACATATAAGAGACAAAATATAAATTAAAACAAACACAATTTAATGCATAATTCATTCATTTGAGAGCTCTATATCTTTCAAAACTTAACGCTTTATACTAGTGACCTTCTACAGTGTTAGAGCCAGTTCAGACCAGAGCGTCAAGGCGTCTAGATTATATGTAAAGTCTAGGTGGACGCGTGTCTAGGGCGTCCTGCGTTTTGGCGCCGTGTCTTCAGGCTTCAGCACGGCAAGAATCTGGCGTCTAGAGCGTCAACACCAGAACACTCAAGACGCGCATCCAGGGCGTCAGACGCGCCGTATCAACCAATCAGGGAGGAGTATCCAGTGACGTAGCGATGTCATTATCCAGAGGAAAGAGAAAGATCGCCGAACCGATCGCAAGGACCACATCAGAACCGGACGAGGACTACACCAGGACTAGACCAGGACCGGACCAGGACCGGACCAGGACCGGACCAGGACCAGACTTAACCAGGACTAGACCAGGACCAGACCAGGACCAGACTAAACCAGGCCCAGGAACGGACCAGGACTAGACCAGGACCAGACCAGGACTGGACCAGGACCAGACTAAACCAGGACTAGACCAGGACTGGACCAAAACTAACCCAGGACTAGACCAGGACCGGACCAGGAATGGACCAGGAACGGACCAGGACCAGACCAGGACTGGACCAGGACCAGACCAGGACTGCACCAGGACCAGACAAGGACTAAACCAGAACTAGACCAGGACCGGACCAGGACTAAACCAGAACTAGAACAAGACCGGACCAGGACCAGACTAAACCAGGACTAGAACAAGACCGGACCAGGACCAGACTAAAGCAGGACTAGATCAGGACCAGACCAGGACCAGACTAAACCAGGACTAGACCAGGACCGGACCAGGAACGAACCTGGACTAGACCAGGACTAGACCAGGACTAGACCAACACTAGCCCAGGATTGGACCAGGACTGGACCAGGACAAGACCAGAACTAGACCAGGACAAGACCAGAACTAGACCAGGGGCGTCAGGAGCATCTGAGTTCAAATGCAAAGTCGTCCAAATAGAGGCCCCGGTCTGAACAGACCTTTTTAAATCACTCAGCTTGTTCCAGACACAAACCCCTCAAACAGAAAAACAATAACTTTTTTCTTAGTTCTTATCTTAAATTTTTTAAAGATGCTATTTTTTATTTATTTATTTTCACACAAACCTAAACATGACCAGGAACGCTCGTATTGATCACAGTCTTTAAATCCATTTTGTATTTTTTCTTCAGTTAAAGTTTCCACTAACATGCTATTCTCACACTTCCTGATTATCGGACTAAGAAGAATATATTTTATAATTCTACACAGACGGCACACTGGGTTTACTTTGACATTCAGGGGTAAGAAAAGCAAAAAATCAGGTTCGCTTGACAGTAGGCAGGTACTTTTTTTCATTTAACTAATCGCTGCTATTTGGTCGTGATGTATGTAATGCGCTGCTAACGGGGCTAACTAAGCTTGTCCCAAATCCCGTAGGAAGAAGGGCAATAACGTCTTTCCCCTTGATAAAATTCACCAAACATTCTCTTTGTTCCGGCTTTAAATCCTCGATCTTGGAAATCATTGAAAACACAGAATGTATGGCTCTTCGCTGATTGTCTGGTGCCCGAACTCACACTTCCAGGGTTTTTGCGAACCGTCTAGTGGATTCTGATTCCTGAAAGTAGCCAGGCTGGTGCCACCTAGTCCCTCCGCTCAATTTCATTTCTCTCCAGCGACTAGGTGGCGCCAGGCTGGCTACTTTTAAGACATCTTCTATCAAGAGCTACTACAAATTGTTTTCACAGCTCCAATAATTTCAAATAAACAACACAATGAATTGACGCTGGGTGCACATTTGTTTAGAGTGACGTCTGGTGAAGCTCAGTTGTGATGGTTGCTGTGTGTGGGAGCCAGGCGGTCGGGCACTACTGACCTACAGTATAAACAGCTCCAAACAGAGACCTCCCTCACACTGATCCATACTTAGACCCCCTCACAGGGAGCCAGCTACTGTGAGGTCAGCAGAGGACACAAGATTATGCCCAAAAGACTATGACGAAACCAAACCAAAATCACAATTTAACAAATCAGCATTACAGGTGCGATTGAATTTATGTTTTAATAATAGGAGTCTGTTCAAAGTTCACATTTTAAGCACATCCAGAAGAACTGACAAAAGACTAAAATCTGAACTGACAAAGGGAATACAAGAATCACATTTCAGAACATACTGTTTTTGCTCAAATGAGGATCTAGTTTTGATATTAGTTTTGATATAGATTAGTATCTCATTTTAGATACTTTTGCCAACCCTTTCCCTTTCCCCATTGATTACATTCTACTTTGCCATGAAATATCCAAAAGGTAAATCCACAAATGTTGAACCTGAACATTTCTATTAGTGACAAGATCCTAGTGCTCACTGTATTACAACAAAAAATATATATTTAAACTAGGGATGGGCATGATTAGTCAACTAATCGATAATTGATCACTAAGAATTTCATCGATCATGTTCATTTTTTATCAACAAACCAAATGTAAGTTGCTGTAGCGCAGCGTAAGGAGAGGAGGCTGCGTCTGACAGACAAACAATTTTCAGTCTTTTCATCACAACAGGAGCCAAAATAAATAGAGTGAAATGAGTCTTAAATAAAGAGCTGCGCTAAACTTGCACATGTCTGATCTCTGAAAACATGAACCATCTCCAACGCAGCACACACACAGAACACACTCACCATCATCATCATCAACATCCCTCTGTCACAGAGAGAACACTCATATTCCACTGAGTCGTGTCCTTTAGTCCAACAGAAGCTGAACCGCATCAGCACAAAAGGAAAAAGCTTTTTTCAGCACATATAGTAGTATTGTTTCTGTAAAACGTAAACAAATGTGTCAAAGCTGCATTAAACACATTATAATGTCTAACGGGCTGATGTGGTTCTGTAGTGGTTTTGGTTTATATGTTACGAAGTTGAGTTTATTTATGCAGATTAGTAATAGTAATAATAATGATGATCATTTTAATCCTAAAAACATTAATGATTAATCAAAAAATGTTATTGTTATAGGGACAGTTTGGAATTTTGAACACAGGGACTCATTTCCTAGTGAGCCAGAGTGTAGGAGACGTCCAGTCCGTATTTGCAGAGGTCGCTGTTACTAGGCTAGTGCATGTCAATGGCCATAGTTATCCTGCCACTAAAAACAGTCTTACCCACTCCACAAAACACCTGAAACAAATCTATTATTACACCAGACTGTCCATGTGAATGTCTGTGTTGATAGAATAATGTTTGAAATAAAGCTAACCTTGCATCGCATGAATCGTCACATGTTGAGGAACTATTTTCTCATATCAGTCCGCGGCTGCCAAGCTTTCTATCAGGAAGTACAACTCTCTGCTGCTGCTCAGACATAAATCCTTCAAATGCAATATTCTATCAACACAGACATTTACATCGACAGTCTGGTGTAATAATAGATTTGCTTCAGGTTTGTGAAGTGGGTAAGAGTGTTTTTAGTGGCAGGATAACTATGGCCATTGACATGCACTAGCCTAGCACCAGCGACCTCTGCAAATACAAGGACTGGATGGAATATTAAAAAAAATTTCTCCACACGTCTCTTACACTCAGGCTCACTAGGAAATGAGGCCCTATGTCCAAGATTCTGAACTGTCCCTTTAATTCTCCTGACGATCAATTAAGAAAATTTAATCGAAATGCCCATCCCTAGTTTAAACTATATTTATTTTAGCTACCCCCATCTGTATTAAATATGATTGGCTTATAGAATGCTGTGATAATATCTGAAACTCAGCAAGTGATGCTTTGCAGCTGATGTCGTCAACATTCCCTGGGACCATGAAGCTAACTGAGATGTTTACACTAGAAGGAATCCGTGTGTCACTGTATCACTGTATCGGAAACGTCCAGACACATAGTTTCTGTGTCCGCAAGCCTTCACTATCCACGCAGCTTTGGGAATATTTGTTTACATTTTACAGAAACAAAACTTAAAACTACATGACTAATTTGCATAAACTAAGATCTCCAAAAAACAGCTCTCTATTGTGCAATGATGTGGTTCAGCTTCTATCGGACTTAAAAACGACACAACTCAGTGGAATATGAGTGTTCTTTTTGTGACAGAGGGTGATGGTGTTCTGTTGATGGTGAGTCTGCTCTGTGCTTCTGTTGCATTGGAGATGGATTCATTCTAAACTTTTCAGAAATTATACATCTGCAGGTCGTACGCACAGGCCGTATATATGAATGGACATATATTCTCGCCTCTTAGCGTTTTGGTGGTGAATTACTTCGCGGTGTACAGACCTGCATCAGCGTATCAGTGCTTTCAGGCGTCCACACAGTGCCAGATCAGATCCGTACTCAAATGAATCCATGGGAGCTGGCGGCACCAGATCATTCCGTCTCTGGAACCGTTTTCAATCGGATTAGTGTGGACGAACACTGGATCTGCAACGAAAATGACTCGAATATGTACTAGTGTGGACTGGGCCTGAGGCATTGCTCTGTCTGAAGCTCTGTTACTCAAGTTAGATTTTAATCTGGGGTTTGTTTTAACACAATCTGACCAGAAAAAAACTCACCTGGCTGGAACACAACAGATGAGCTTTTTCACTTAGCCACTCTCACCTAAACATGACCATGAACCTCGTATTGATCACAGGCTTTGAATCCATTTTAGATTTTTTCTTGAGTTTTCAGACATGACAGTGTTTGCTAAAGAGTGCATTGTATCGCCATGGTAACCGATGATCACTCCATCATAAACATACACGTAGAACACCCCCGGCGTGACGTCACCGCAGTGTATCAATAAAACCAATGTGCAGATTGTGCTGGAGACACTTGGAAAAAGAGCCTTGTGACAGTTGTGATGAGGAGACGGCCGTTTCCATGGTTTCCGGGGACGAGCGGTGCCGTGCCGCGATTGGCCGCGTGCGTCCTCGCAGCCAAACCTGAATGACACATAAACGCTAACACTAACATCAGCTCTGTGTCCCCGCAGTCATGTTCCGCCTCTACGATACCGACGGCAACGGATCCCTGGACAGCTCGGTAAAGACGCACACGTACATACACAAAACACACACACACACACACACACTGCACCAGACGCATTAACACATCCTTTAGCGAGCATGTCTATCCACTGTCAACACATTTTTCAAACACTGAAGTATAAAAAATAGGTTACACAACAGAAAAACTACACAAAGCAAACTGAGTCATGACGTCTCCACATCTTACGAAAGCGTTTTTAACCTTTTTAACACGTTGTTGATCACCGGCTTTGAACAATACGCAAGTTCGTCTTTGTTTACTTAAATGAGAGTCTGGAGCGTGGGTGCGTATCACGTAGTAAATTTAGGTGCGGAGCTGAAGAGGAGACCGGGTGGGCGGCGGGTTTGTGTAACAGATCTTATTATTTGTAACCTTTCAGAGCCGGGGTGTGTGTGAATAGGCCTTATAATCTGCTCGTATTTAAAGACTTGACCTGAATAGAGCATGTGAGTAAATTGAAATGACCGTAATGAGTCAGACCCTCATCACAGTGATTCACGGGTAATTTTGTGGATAATGTCACGGAGGAGAAACGCAAACATAGTCATTAGAGCGTCAGCTTTTGTCTCTGTGCATGTGTGAGGAGAGAGGCTCTGCACCCTGCCATTTCGCCCGCCTGCTCCTGCCCCATTCACTCAGTACGCTGCAAAAAAAAGGGTCTGTGTACTTTTAAAGTCTGGAGTTTGATTTTAGTCGCTTTGAGTAGTGTTGGGCGATATGATCGATCTTGATTTTCGATTTGATCTTCTTCCATCGTATAGAAAAGGCTTCAGACTTCACTATTTCTTATTTCATGTTGACAGGACCAATAATTACCAGAAAAATTCACATGTAAAGTTTGGAATGAGTTTGTACAATATATTAAACCTAAATAATCCGTGTATCATTCGTTCATTTGATTTTCAATATAAAACCAAAAATAAGAAAATGAAAAAAAAACAAAACTATTTTCTTCTTTATTTGTCTCCAAAACCAAAATGAAACAACGGATAATGATTCGTTTTTCAGTTTTTGATTTAGTTTTTAAATGAATAATGAAAAAAAAACGGATAAAGGACGTTTCTGTGACTTACACTGCGATGTCGGACTTTTGCGCTGCATACGGACTGAAGCAGGACTAAAACAGGACTAAAACATGACTGAACCGGTCTCAGTCCTGGTCTCAGTCCTGGTCTCGGTCAGGTCCGGGTCTCAGTCCCAATCTGGTCCCAGTCTCAGTCCTGATCACCCGACAGTCTACACAGGTGCACCTCCAGGCCCATCCCGATGTTCCTGGTTCAGTCCTGTTTTAGTCCTGGTCCTGGTTCAGTCGTGTGGTTCAGTCCTGTTCAGTCCTGGTTCAGTCCTGTTAGTCCTGGTTAGTCCTGGTTCAGTCCAGTTTTAGTCCTGGTTCAGTCCTGGTTTAGTCCAGTTTTAGTCCTGGTTTCCCTGGTTCAGTCCTGTTTAGTCCTGGTTCAGTCAGTGGTTTGTTCAGTCCAGTGTTTTAGTCCTGGTTCAGTTTAGTCCAGTTTTAGTCCTGTTTTGTTGTTTAGTCCTGTTCAGTCCTGTTTTAGTCCTGGTTCAGTCAGTCAGTCCTGGTTCAGTCCAGTTTTAGTCCTGGTTCAGTCCTGGTTCAGTCATGGTTTAGTCCAGTTTTAGTCCTGGTTTAGTCCTGGTTCAGTCCTGTTTTAGTCCTGGTTCAGTCATGGTTTAGTCCAGTTTTAGTCCTGGTTTAGTCCTGGTTCAGTCCTGTTTTAGTCCTGGTTTAGTCCTGGTTCAGTCCAGTTTTAGTCCTGGTTCAGTCCTGGTTAGTCATGGTTTAGTCCAGTTTTAGTCCTGGTTTAGTCCTGGTTCAGTCCTGGTTCAGTCCAGTCCTGTTTTAGTCCTGGTTCAGTCCAGTCCTGTTTCAGTCCTGTTTAGTCCTGTTCAGTCCAGTCCTGTTTAGTCCTGGTTCAGTCCTGGTTCAGTCTTTAGTCCTGGTTCAGTCCCTGTTAGTTTTTAGTCCTTTAGTCCTGTTCAGTCCTGTTCAGTCCAGTTTAGTCCTGTTTTAGTCCTGGTTCAGTCCTGGTTCAGTCCAGTTTTAGTCCTGTTTAGTCCTGGTTCAGTCCTGGTTCAGTCCTGTTTTAGTCCTGGTTCAGTCCTGGTTCAGTCCGTATGCAGCATCGCAGTTTAAGTCACATAAAAAGGAAACGGCCTTTATCCAATTTTTTCATTATTCATTTAAACACAAAATTGAAAACTGAAAAAACTAATCGTTATCTGTTTTTTTTTTCTTCCATTTTGGTTTTGGAGACAAATAATAATGAAAATAATTGCTTTTTTCATTTTCTTATTTTTGGTTTTATATTGAAAAACGAATGAACGAATGAGACACGGATTGTAAATGCAAGTATTACTGCCTTTACTCTCCATAACTTGGAATATAAAGATGAGAAGCACCAGAGGAGATGGCTGGATCAGAGAGGGAGGGGGAGAGGGGGAACGCTTAAACAACACCACATTATCACATAGTTAACTTGGACTCAGATGCATCACAAAGAACACAGTCAAACACAAACGTCTTAGTACAGTTGAACAGAAAGTGTCCTTCTATAGGTGATGCTTAATATGATAAATTGGGCTGATAAACAACAAAGCAAGATATGATTTTATTATGTGAACTAAAATATCCTCCAAAACTGGGAAATACTCTAATTAGAAAACAGGCTGGGAATGAATAAACTCAGAAACAGGTTCTACAAAGAGGGAATAATGCAGAATTGCACAAATTGCAAACAGCAGATTTCAGAATCATAGTTTCAGACACAAAGCTTGAGTGTCTCTTGACTGGTCAACAATCGAGCAAAGACTGAATGAACAAGGGGAGGATGTACAGACTACCCATATGGAAAAGGTATAGACAAATCATACACCATTTGAACATGTTTTATCTGAATCTTAAAAGATTTGGATATACAGTGAAAACAGTTACAAGATCTTTGGTAAATATGTGCAACATGAAACATATATAAAACTTTGTAACCTGCAAGGGATGAATATGACACTAATCCCACAAACAATATCCTCACAAGTGTTGGACAAAGGTCATTTTTACCACAAAATCAGAGAAAAACAAGTGAAATGATGATTGTTTCCTTAAACTTGATTGCTGTGTTGTGTGTGTATGAGAGTGAGAAAGAAAATTGTGTGTGTGTGTGTGTGTGTGGGCAGCATAGGGGTAAACACAGTAATGTAAATATTGCATTACCAACCTGTAAAAAACATAAGACACACACTCTTCCACTGATGTCACAGTGAACATACATCAGGCTGTGAAAAGATTTTTACTCTGCAAAATCCTGTAGCCTCTTTCCTTGTTGCCTCTTCGAAGTTGCCATGTACTTGTGGGATTTTGAGGTACTTGTAACTGTCCTCAACATCTGCTATAGTTCCCTCCACAGGTAGTAGTTGGTTAGCTTTATTGGTAAGTCACTGGGCTTTCACATGGGCAGACCTGGGTTCAAATCCCCTTTCTGAATCAGATTTTGTTTTGTTTTAACTGCAACATATAATTAAAGAATACAAACATTACATGGAACATACAAAGAAAATGTAGTTTATCATGCAAATTACCTGTAAATGTCATGCAAAATCTTCACTGTATCTTTATAAGTTTATCATAATATAGTTGTATAAGAAAAATGCAAAAGGGGGAAACTTTCAGGAGTAAATCACACATGACACATAATCCTTATATAAAGATTTACTACAAAGACAGTGGTAAATTCTTTTTTTTTTTTTTTTTTTTTTCCATATGGTTATCCTGGGATGAGGAGGCATTGAGAAGCAGCTGTAGGACAAATAGGGAGGTAGCAAAGAGGGATCACAATAGGCTGGGAAATGGAGATGCAGATTTAAGTGAAAACCTGTGAACATCACATGACGGACATAAAGAGATGCAAAGTGGCACGGGCTGCTTTTTCCTAAACAAAGAGTGTAAATCTTCGTCAGCTCCAGACGTTTTTACTGCCACACTATTGACCTGCTGATTAAAATGCACATGTTTTATCATCCAGATCAAGCAAAGTGTAGATCACAATCTAGCGATCTTTCGACTTTTGCCACAGCCTGAGCTTTCATGTAGCTACCTTATAGGTACCTAATAATATTATTATTAATTGGAGTAAAATGATGGTAAAATGATTCATAATCTTGGAGTAAATTCTACTGTATTTAGTGGAGAATGCTGGTAGAGTAACTTTATTTCTCTTTAAATAAGAGTATAATTTAATCATTTAGGGTAAAAGTACACTTTTGCAAGCATAAATTTTACTCTTTTTAGACAGGGACCAAATATAGTTTTTTTTGTTTAAAAAAAAAGTAAAATTTTCTTCAGTTAAAGTAAAATGTACTCTACTTTCGTTATGTCTTGTGTATAGCTGAAATATATTTGTATTACAATATTTTATCATTATCATATTTTGACTTGTACATATACATTTATATAATTGTCTTATTTAACACCAGTCTCTTTCTATTTTTGCTACTTATTATTATTTAAATTTGCTCTCTGTTATTATAATATACTGTGATGTGTGAGCTACTTTGTCCAAATCATTTCCTTTTGTGGATCATTAAAGTTTGTTAAAGTCTAAGGTTAGATTTTCTTTGCTTATATGATCTAAGACTGGGTAGAGCAGTCGAAAATTGTTCTTGTACTAAGATTATCCTTACTTCAATATAATATTATTATATTCAAGTATTATTATAATATTCATATAGTGGTCCTGGAAAGTAGTGAAGTAAAAATAACTCTTCTCTTATTGTAACTGCCTGGACATGCAGAAATGTAATTAAACTGAACTGAATACAACAGAAAATAATGCACAAAATAGTGTAGTGCAGAAGGAAGGTATATGGAATTAAGTAAAAAAAAAAAAAAAAAAAAGAATTAAAAATATATATATTTAAATCTTCAAAGTTTTTTTGTGAAACTGTTTTTAAGATTAATTTCAAACTAATAAGCCTCAAAAATAAATAAATAAATAAATTAATTAATTAAATAAAAAATCTGCGAATTAGATTATAAAATTCTCCTTTGCCAATTAACCATTAAGTTGTAAGTGTGAAAAAGAAGCATCGTGTTGAAACCACTCACATACATCTTCAACAGGTACATTTAAAAAGTAAAAAATAAAATATAATCAAATAAAATAAACATCTTACAGAGATAAATACAGCCACTGTGTGTTTCTAAAGTGTGTGTGTGTGTGTGTGTGCGTGTGTGTGTGTGGGTGTGTGTTATGCCCACAGGAGCTGGAGCACATCATATCACAGATGATGCACGTGGCTGAATACCTGGAGTGGGACGTGACCGAGCTCAAACCAGTAAGACTTTTGTCGTGGGGAAACTATCATTTTTAAAAATATTAAAGTGAAATTTGAGCAGCTCCACTAAATAATGAACTGCTTAACAATCCTATTTTACACAACATTGATTCTTGTGAGCTTTTAGTCGTGTTGGAATCCTGTTGCCTTCTCAAAAACAGACCTGGAGTTGATTTAGTTTAACTTGCACATGCTTGAGTACATCTCCAAAGCTCAAAATGCTCTGTTCCACCTTGTGATGTCATGTAGTGGTAGTTTTCATGTTAACTGGGAAACCTTTTACCTTTTGTTCAGTAGAAATGGACAATTCCAGAGCATTTTGAGCTTTGGAGATGTAGATGGACTAAGAATAAAGGATTACTCAAACACAACTCCAGGTATTTTTTGAGGAAGTAAACAGCATTATAACATGAACATGCCTTAAAGCTCAGACGAGTCATTTTTGCATAATAGGCTCTGTTCACGGTTACCAGGAAGACGTTTGGAAAGATGCGATTACAACTTCAGCTAACACGGATCTATTAAAACCAACAAACTCACTGATCCGCAGTAAAATGAAGACTGCATACATATGTGATGTTTGGAATCATCTGGAATTTGGCATGTACCCAGTGCACTCAGAGTTGTGCATCAATGAGGAAATAATGACAACTAAGGTATGGTTTTAATTAGGGATGGGCATGATTAGTCGATTAATCTATAATTTATCATTCAGAATTTCGTCGATTACGTTTTTTTTACGTAATTTCTAATCAACAAACTGAATGTAGGTTTGTGTGTGTAGATATGAAGCTGCGCAAACACTGGAGTTGCAGCCTCAGTCCCACGTTTGGACTCTGGTACCTCCTTGGAGATCACTGTACCCCTCAGTGAGTGTGTTTACCTCCACATCAGTGTCCCGGTGTCGTCATGGTGCATGTTTATGCAGTATCCCAGTTACTGCAGCATAACAAGCTGCACTAAACCTGCACACGTACGATCTTTGAAAACATCGTGACACACACAGAACAGACTCACCTTCAGCATCAACACCCCTCTGGCACAGAGAGAACACTCATATTCCACTGAGTCGTGTCCTTTAGTCTGACAGAAGCTGAACCACATCAGCGCACAAGAGCGTTTTTTTTTTTTCTTCGCTTAGTTTATGCAAATTAGCCATGCGGTTTTAAGTTTCGTTTCTGTAAGACTTGCACAAAGCTGCATTAAAACACATTCTGCTCTCAAATGGGCTGATGTGGTTCTATAGTAGTTTTGGTTTATATGTTGTCAAGTTGAGTATATTTATGCAAATTAGTAATAGTAATAACAATGATGATACTGATTATATAAAACGTTAATGATTAATCGAAAATTGATCGTTAATTCTCCCGACAATCGATTAATAAAATTTCTTCGAATGCCCATCCCTGGTTGTAACTGTTGATGAGCTGAACATAACGGAACAATACTATGACATGGAGATGAAGAAAACTGGGCCTGGGAAGATGTAATCGCATGTTTCCAAATGTCCTCCTGGTTTGTGTTGTAAATGTGAATAGAGCTTATTTAGGACCTTTTAAAAGACTTAACTAGATAAACAGTTTTTGTGTTTAGTAGTTTCAATATTAATGTTAATTGTGATGTTTTCTGTAGAGATGTATCACACTAGATTTTCATTTGAACTAAGCACTGATGCTGAAAAAAGTCCGTAAACATACATTGTGTAACTTTTCTAGTGTCAAATGCTCCATGGAGATGTTATTACTTTGTCTGGAATGTTTCACAGTATGGTGTTAAACCTTTCTATCTTCAAACCAGACCAAGTTACAGGTCAGATCTGTGGAGAGTCAACTCCACTCACCACTGTTGAGCAAGTTACTTCAAAACTGTTATGTGTTTACGCTAGCTCGATCGATTCCCAAACACTTAGTTTTTACCAATAATTAAGACATCTTTTAGAGGGGAATAAAAAACATTGAGGCACTTATTAACTTTGGTTACAACCTGATTCTGAAATTGCCCGAAATTAAGCCAACTAGTGAAATCGCTGCATGGCTACAGGTGAACCATGCACCCACTCACCTCTACGTCCAGCTGTGACAGCTGCGACAGCTGCCACGTCCTCAGTCAGAGGGTAGCTGAGTTGGAACAACGTATATCCATGTTTGAAAGCCGACTGGAGAGCGACCAGAACATCATCCTGGGGAAGACCCGTGCCACCGTCCAACAGCGCCCAGCTGGCTGACACCGTTCCACTACTCCGGAGACGCCCCTGAGCACCAGCCCTCTCCGCCCGACCCTGGCGTCCCAACTGGTACAAGGTGATCACTACTGGCTTCAGCGTGGGGCTAGACCTAAAGCCCCGCTGAGCTCTACTCCAGTCCAATCAGATCCCTGGACTGTTCTACCCCGTAATTGCTCCGGACAGCGAGGTAAGCGAGCAAACCGGCCGTCTTGCTCCTCCATATCCCTGGCAAATAAATTCAATGTCTTGGACTATGAGGATTTTCCTCCGTTGCCCCAAACCTACAACTGCCAGCTGCACTTCACCCCGGCTCCACCATCAGATCATCCCGGTGCACGCGGCATGACCATGACCACACCGCCACCTGCCTTGGGTAACCTGCACGAGAGTGAGTCTCCGCTGCTGTCCAGGTCTTCCCCTGCGGCCCCGGTGCCACCCGGAGGTTCTGCCGGAGATTCCGTGACGGGGGGGGGACCCGCAGCCCCCTCTCCGCGTGCGCCGAGAGGGGCCTCCGTTCCCTCCTCGCGCATGTCGAGGAGATGGTCTCGCTCCTGACCGTGCCGCCTCCCAGAGCTCGGCTCACGTCTCTGTGGTGCCCTCGGCCCCGGCGTCCAGACCAGACCCGTCTGTGCTGGTTCTCGGCTCCTCCATGGTCCGACACGTGAGAATTCAAAAAGGCCACACCTCCTGTCACCCAGGTGCTCTCGTGAAGGACATCATAGACTCCACCCCCACCACCTTACGTCATCACCCCACAGTATCAACGGTAGTTATTCATGTCGGAACTAACGACCTCAAATTGCAGCAGTCAGAAACACTTAAGGACAATTTCAAAATCCTCATCACCACAATCCACAGTTTAGACAAACAGTGTATCGTCTCCGGACCCTTTGTACCACCTCGTCTTGGAGACGAGAAGTTCAGCCGTTTAAGAGCACTGCACATATGGCTCAAAAGATACTGCAGAGACAATAAAATCCCCTACGTGGACAATTTTATCACATTTTTTAAGAGACCTGAACATTTTAAAAAGAACAGACTACACCTCAACATCCCTGGATCCTGTTTCCTCTCATATAATATTGAACTCACACTAGGTTCAGCATGACAATATAATCAAGGACAGTTAATTCCCGTTATTATCAGCAGAGAGCGGCATAAGCATAAAACATCTCATAGAGCCACCGCCAACATCAATAATCTTAGACCTCTTCAAAAAGCACATCCACCACAAATTCCTGTAGTTTCACAGTCACCATTAACCCTAAACATGGCCCTTTTAAATGTCCGCTCTCTGCTGAACAAGTCTTTTATTGTAAATGACCTAATTTTAGAACACAAACTTGACTGCTTCTTTTTAACTGAAACATGGCTGGGTACAGATGCACCAGTTGTTCTCACAGACGCCTCACCACCCACTTTTAACTTTGCTTTTTCAACCAGAAATGGTAAAAGGGGAGGTGGCACTGCTTCTATCTGTACAAACACTTTGGCCACCAAACCTATTTTATTGAATAATTTTACAAGTTTTGAACACCACTCAATTGTTTTTAGCAACCCCCAGATTTTATGCGTTACAGTGTACAGACCACCAAAGACATGCAGTATTTTTATCAATGAGTTTTCTGAGTTTTTATCTATTTTACACAATTCTTTTAATATGATTATTATAACCGGTGATTTGAACTTGCACAGAGATAATCTTTTAGATCCTGTTGCAAATGAATTTTTAAATGTTCTTAATTATATGGATTTTACTCAGCACGTCACACAGCCAACTCACAACAGAGGACACACTCTGGATCTGGTCATCACCTATGGCCTGACCACTAGTGTGTCCTCTGTTGTTGACCTGGCTGTGTCTGACCACTACTGTGTGTTTTTTAACATCACTGGTTTTATACAACGTGAGACCTCTGTGAGAACTGTGAGGAAGCGCCGTCTGACCCCTGAAGTGGCTGCAAATTTTATCGAAGTTTTAAATAAAATTCCCCCAATGATTTTTAACAGTAAACTACGGTCAGCTCTGGATCTGGTTGCTCCACTCAAAACTAAAAACATCAAAACTAAGCTAAAACCCCCATGGAGATATTGAAGCTCTGAAAGAATCCAAGAGAGAGTGCAGGAGGGCAGAACGACGATGGAGGAAAAACAAAATTACAATAAACTACCAATTATTTACTGATCAACAACGGACTTACAACAACGCAATAAGAAACACAAGAAACCATTACTTTTCTACATTAATAACCATAATAACATTCCAGGCAGAGTAATGACATCTCCACGGAACCAAGCAAGCGAAAGACCCACAAGAAGTTACACAGTGCAGCTTTAAAGAGTTGTTAGAGTCACCTGAGCGTTGTCATAGTAACTGTTTGTTGTCGTGTCAGATCCTCCAGGAGATGATGCAGGAGATCGACTACGACCGCGACGGGACGGTGTCTCTGGAGGAGTGGATCCAGGGAGGAATGACCACCATCCCCCTGCTGGTGCTGCTGGGCCTCGAGACGGTCAGCGCACACTCACACTGTTATTCTTATTATCTGTGCTGATGTTAGAGAGAGAGAGATAGATGGAGATAGAGATGGGGAAAGAGAGACAGAGAAAGATGGATGGAGAGAGACATACATGCGTTACTGATCCCGTCGGAACTCTCCAACATTATAAATAATGCAGTGAAATGACATACATTTTGACTAAAGGGACTGTATGTAGACTGTGCTCTTCTAATGTCAACAAACAAGAGAGAGACAGACTGACGGAGACAGGGACAGAGAGAAAGAGACACAGGGAGACACACAGAGAAATACAGAGAGAGAGAGAGACAGCGAGACAGAGAGGGACCGAGACAGGAAGGGGAGAAGAGAGAGACAGAGAGGGAGGGGAAAAGAGACAGAAGAGAAGAGAGACAGACACAGAGAGAGAGAGAGACAAAGAGAGAGACAGAGAGAGAGACAGACAGAGAGAGAAGAGAGACAGACAGAGAGAGAGACAGACAGAGAGAGAGACTGAGAGAGAGGGAGAGAACCAGACAGAGAAAGAGACGGACAGAGAGACAAAGAGAAAAAGAGAGAGAGAGAGCGAGATGGAGAAAGAGGGAGCCAAAGAGACAGAGAGAGACAGACAGAGAGACAGGCAGAGAGATAGAGAGGGATAGAGAAAGAGACAAAGAGAAAGAGAGACAAACAGAGAGACAAACAGGGAGACAAAGAAAGAGAGACTGACAGAGGGAAAGACAGAGAGAGAGAAAAAGAGACAGAGAGAGACAGATGAGAGATGGAGAGAGAGAGAGATACAGAGAAACTGACAGAGGGAGAGACAGAAAGAGAGAGAGAAAGCAAAAGAGAGACAGAGAAAGAGAGACAGAGAGAGACAAACAGAGAGAGAGGCAGAGAGAGAGAGACAGAGACAAAGAAAGAGACAGACAGAGAGAGAGAGAAAAGAGACAGACAGAGAGAGAAAGAGACAGACAGAGAGAGAGAAAGAGACAGACAGAGAGAGAGAAAGAGAGACAGACAGAGAGAGAAAGAGACAGACAGAGAGAGAGAAAGAGACAGACAGAGAGAGAGAAAGAGACAGACAGAGAGAGAGAAAGAGACAGACAGAGAGAGAGAAGAGACAGACAGAGAGAGAGAAAGAGACAGACAGAGAGAGAGAAAGAGAGAGACAGACAGAGAGAGAAAGAGACAGACAGAGAGAGAGAAAGAGACAGACAGACAGAGAGACAGACAGACAGAGACAGACAGAGAGAGAGAAAGAGACAGACAGAGAGAGAGAAAGAGACAGACAGAGAGAGAGAGACAGAGAAAAAGAAAGGGAGAGAGAAACAAACAGAGAGACAAAGAAAGAGAGACTGACAGAGGGAAAGACAGAGAGAGAGAAAAAGAGACAAAGAAAGAGACAGTTACCATGGCGACACAGCGCACACATTAGCAAACACTGACCACGTTTTAAGAGTGTCTGAAAAGTCAAGACAAACTACAAATTGGGTTTAAACAACACATTTTCAGAAACTCATCTCTCCTGATGTAGTTCCAAATCGTCTTTCTGGTCAAATTGGAATAAAATAAAGTTCAGACTTAAGTCTAAGAAGCCTCAGACAGAGCAGTGCCTACAGTTAACATCACGCCATCAGCTGAAAGTATCAATTATTTTGTGACCTGAATACTTTTTTTTTTTTCCATCTTGACATCAGTGTCACATCTCTCACATTTCGACTGTGGTACAGAGCTGTGTTCTTGTCCTACTGTGATTACGGTGGCCCATTTGGCACATTTTGGTAGTGGACAAAAGTGACAGGTGACAACAATGACAGGTGAGGTCACTGCGCTCCTGCCTCAGCTCAAATGACTCTGACTCACTCCGAGCGGCTCAGAGTCTCATCTTCCATAATCATACGGCGTGGTCAGTCTCTCCATCACGTTTGTCCATCAGTGGACTTGGATTTTAATTTTATTTATACATTTCGATAGCAAATTAAAAAGTATGTATACCAAACATCGTATTTGTAAAAATTTTTTTCCAAAAATAACCCCAAGAGAAAACAAAACAAAAAAAAAAATACAATAATAATAATAATAGATTAATAATAATAGCAATAGTAATAGTAATAATAAAAACTACATTTCAAAAAATGTAATATAATAATAATAACAAATGAAAAAACAGCAGATAATACAAAGACACAGTGACAGATTAAAAAAGAGACATACACAGTCACGCTAAAGGCCTATCACACCTTGATGATGTAGAAAGCGTCTGCCCACGTACCAGAATGTCCCGAAAACCCTGGCGTACGCTGAACCATCCATGTTTTTATTCAGTTTTGGGCATATTCATAACGAGTTGGACGTATACATAACCAGTGTTGGGAAGGTGACTTTTAAAATGTAATCCCCTACAGATTACAGATTACATACCCCAAAATGTAGTTTGTAACGTAATCCATGAAGTTATTTAAAGTGAGTAACGTAATCTGAATACTTTGGATTACTTGGTTTGCTGTAGGGAAGCAAAGACTAGGATGGTTTAGTCCTGGTTTAGTCCTGGTTTAGACCTGGATGAGACCTGGTTTAGATCTAGTTTAGACCTGGTTTAGTCCTGGTTTTTAGACCTGGTTTTTAGTCCTGGTTTTGATCTAGTTTAGTCCTGGTTTTAGTCCTGGTTTAGTCCTGGTTTAGACCTGGTTTAGACCTGGTTTAGACCTGGTTTTGATCTAGTTTAGACCTGGTTTAGACCTGGTTTAGTCCTAGTTTTAGTCCTGGTTTAGTCCTGGTTTTAGACCTGTTTTAGATCTGGTTTAGACCTGGTTTAGATCTAGTTTAGACCTGATTTTAGTCCTGGTTTAGTTCTGGTTTAGATCTAGTTTAGTTTCCCGCAATGAGTGGAATTACCGAAAAAAATAAAGAAAAAAATAAAATAAAGAAAAGAGGAATATAGCCCAAAATGTGAAAACAGGAAAATACCGCCATGTAATCCATTTATTTCAACAAAGTAACTGTAATCCAATTACCACGCACTGAAACAGTAACTGTAACTGAATACAGTTACTCATCATTTGTACTCTGATTACGTAACTCCAGTACATGTAATCTGTTACTCCCCAACACTGTACATAACGTATTAGTAACTTATATAGAACGTTTTGATAACTTCTAGGTAACTTATACCAACTAATGCTTAACGTGTTGCCAGCGTCCACAACTTATGCCCAACAACAGTCTAACCCAGGGGTGTCAAACTCATTTTGGTCCGGGGGCCGTATCCAACCTACTTTGATCCCACAAGGGCCGGATCAGAAAATTCATGTCATATAAACCCCAAAAATAACAATAGGTTCAAATATTTGTGCAGAGAAACGTAAATCTATTACAGAAATCTTTTTAATTGATGAACTCTTTCTTTTACAAAATATTATAATATTATGAACAACCTGAAACTTTAAGAAAAATGCAATTTCAACACAATGTTTAACATTAACTTGTATTGAAATAGGAATAAGACAATTTTTCTTGGAAAATCCTGCACTCGGCTCCACTTTTCTCATGTTGGACATTTTTCTGATGAGGGTGTCACGGTCAACAGTCAAAACGATCGTCCTTTAAGAGCGTTTGGAAAGAGACAAGTCTTCATTTGTGCTGCTCTGGTGGGAGGGGCCACGTACAGAGGCTCTGGAGATGCTGCAGAAAATAAACAATATTTTAATAGAAAATATAATTAAAATATTTTAGTACAAAATCAGCCAAGGGCCACAATAAAGGTCTTGGAGGGCCGGATCTGGCCCCCGGGCCTTATGTTTGACACCTGTGGTCTAACCTATGCACAGTGCACGACACATACCGCCGACGAACAAAAGTGGGCACACGCTTTCTAAATCGTCAAGGTGTAACAGGGCCTTTAGATGACGCAACCGATGAAGGACTTTAAATTGAAGAAGTCCGTGCCTGGAGCAAACGGAAGAAGAGTGCACTTCACAAAGGATAACTCCCCAAAACATCGTCAGATATGTTCAACGCTAGATCTTTTTCCCAATGTGATTTTATAATAGCAAGAGACAGAGATTGTAAATGTAACCAAATGTTTTAAATTACTCTTAGTTAGGAAAGGATGGATATCTACTGCTCGCGAAGTGATGAATTTGTAGATAACGGAAAAAGTGTGTCTGAGGAATATTAAAAAGTCAACTTCAGACTGTGAGAATGATGCAAAAACTCCATCAACAAACATATCTTTAAACATTCATAACCGCTTAATGTTCCAAATCTTAAAAGCAGAATCGACCATTGATGAGTGAACTTTTAAACGATACATATGACACTATTTTATGATTTGTTATAATGTTGTTTCCTTATCAAAAACAGACCTGGAGTTGTGTTTCTTTTGTTTCTTTCACACGTTTAACACACAAATCCTGCATATTTAGGCTGAGTTCTTCTCCCATACAGAAAAAACTCTATCAAACATCATTTAATTTGATGATACAGTATTGATATCGTGGGCTGCCGTATCGATATATTGCCAAGAGTATTTTTTTTACTACAGTATTTTGTCAAAGAAATGCAATTGCGTCGCCTTTTTGGAGAAAGGAAGCTTGTTTATGTGATACATTTAACATATTCACTGTTCTTATGAGTAAAATTACAGTTTTTCATATTAACGTTGCACAAACTTAGTGATTTAACAAAAACTTTTAGTATCACAGCCATGATTTAGCCTTTATTTTTTACTAAACAGTATCGAATAGATTTTTAAACATATCGTAGTGAATCGTATTGACTCGAAAGTGCACTGTATCAAAAAAAACGTATCGTATCGTGGCCTATGTACCAAGGTATGTATTGTATCAGCAACTTTTTTTTTCATTCATAAAGTATAAAAAGACATCAACAGTGTCACAACATCAAATATACAAGAAATGAATGAAAAGGAGCAGAAAGAAGAGTCATGTCTTACGTTGTCTGCCACCTTTTTCCAGACAATACATCAACACCGATGGTTACGAAACATTTCAAATCAGTACATTTCACTTTAGTTTCAATTATTAATCAACTTCTTAATCATACCCAGCCCTAGTATTTGTTAAACTTCATACACCTTCACTAGAATCACTTGGATCATTTCAGCTCTGGAATTGTTTACTTGAAAACTACCGCTTCATGACCAGTGTTGGGGAGTAACAGATTACATGTACCGGAGTTACGTAATCAGAGTACAAATGATGAGTAACTGTATTCAGTTACAGTTACTGTTTCAGTGAGTGGTAATTGGATTACTGTTACTTTGTTAAAATAAATGGATTACACGGCGCTATTTTCCTGTTTTCCTGTTTTCGCATTTTGGGCTATATCCTCCTTTTTGTTTTTTGTTTTTTCGGTAATTTCACTTATTGCCAGAAACTAAACCAGGACTAAAACCAGGTCTAAACTAGATCTAAACCGAGACTAAAACCAGGTCTAAACTAGATCTAAACCAGGACTAAAACCAGGACTAAAACCAGGTCTAAACTAGATCTAAACCAGGACTAAACCAGGACTAAAACCAGGTCTAAACTAGATCTAAACCGAGACTAAAACCAGGTCTAAACTAGATCTAAACCAGGACTAAACCAGGACTAAAACCAGGTCTAAACTAGATCTAAACCAGGACTAAACCAGGACTAAAACCAGGTCTAAACTAGATCTAAACCGAGACTAAAACCAGGTCTAAACTAGATCTAAACCAAGACTAAACCACTAAACAGGTCTAAAAGATCTAAAGGACTAAAAACCAGGTCTAAACTAGATCTAAACCAGGACTAAACCAGGACTAAAACCAGGTCTAAACTAGATCTAAACCAGGACTAAAACCAGGTCTAAATTAGATCTAAACTAGATCTAAACTGGGTCTAAAACAGCACTAAACCAGGACTAAACCAGGATTTAACAAGACTAAAACAGGACTAAACCAGGACTAAACCAGGATTTAACAAGACTAAAACAGGACTAAACCAGGATTTAACAAGACTAAAACAGGACTAAACCATGCTGCGCAGACGTGTCGCCTCCTCTTCTATCAATAATATTTTTAATTTGGTTCAGTAAAGTCTGGGCTTTTCATTTTCTTTTAGCAGACTAAACATCTTTATGTTACTATATCCTCGTCTTTGCTGCTCTACAGCAAATCAAGTAATCCAAAGTATTCAGATTACATTACTCACTTTAAGTAATTTAATGGATTCCGTTACAAACTACATTCTGGGGTATGTAATCTGTAATCTGTAGGTGAATACATTTTAAAAGTCACCTTCACAACACTGTTCATGACATCACAATTTAGAAAATAGTGTCATACAGGCCCTTTAAAATGCATTTATAATTTAACGCTAATGTAAAACAACAATTTTAGACAACTGTTATATTATAAAGTTATAAACAAGATAATAAGTATGATATAAATGCAGTTCTGTTTGTTTGCAGTACCTGTAGTTCACCGTTTCACCACTAGATAGAGCTATTTGACCAGGTTTAGTAGGTCATTCTTGGGTCATTTTTTATGAATGAAGTTGCGATTCAGGCATATTAGAATGACTCTCTCCAGATTTAGACGCAAATTGTGCTAAAACAGCAAGCATATAATTAAAGAATACAAACATTACATTGGAACTTATACAAAGAAAAATGTAGTTTATCATGCACATTACCTGTAAATTGTCATTGCAAAATCTTCACTGTATCTTTATATAAGTTTTTTCATAATTTTAAATCCAGTTGTAATTGAGAAAAATGCAAAAGGGGGAAACTTTCAGGAAGTAAATCACACACATGACACATATAAACCTTATATAAAGATTTACTACAAAGACACAATGAAGTAAATTCTTTTTTTTTTTTTTTTTTCAGTTTTTTCCATATGGGACAGGGGGCAGTGCACAGGCCTGAGCACTGGATTTATATACTTGTAGTTGTTGGTTCGAGTCAGGACCTGAGCTGTAGTGTTCTGGATGTACTGCAGTTATTTTACAGCTTGTCACAGGCCGTTACAGTTTGTCTACTGGAAACAAACGCATGGATAATTCTCTCTAAGTCTGCTTTAGACAGTGTACCTCTGAGTAAACATCAAATAAAAATGAAATAGAAATAAATAATACAAATAACTCCATTTGTACAAGAGGTCGTAAGTGCAAAGATGATGTGATGATTGACAGGACATAGAGTTATCTGTTACATAAAACTGTCTCCTTTAACAAGACAATACTGTGATTTCAGTACATTTGCCATATATTGTGCCGCCCTAGTGCCTATAGAAGATTTTCAACATGCTTCAATTTTGCCTTAATTACTACTATTACTACTAGGGATGGACATGATTAGTCGATTAATCGATAATTGATCATTAAGAATTTCATCGATTATGTTCATTTTTAATCGACAAACCAAATGTAGGTTGCTGTGCGTAGAGTAGGGTGACCAAATGTCCGTTTTTCCATGTCCTGTCCTGGCTGTCAATTTTTTTTTTTTTTGTTTTCTAAAGTGATGCAAATGTTCAGGTTTTCAATATCTTTCATTGGGACATTAAACTGAGCGTCTCTCGTAGCTCTCTGTGCACTCAGAAGGAGCGAGCAAACACAAACAGTCAGTCAGGCTGCAACACGCCGACGCACAAATGCGTATTTAATGATGACTTGTACAAGAAATTCCCTGTTTTCCGTCCTGGTTGAGACAAGTGGGAGACCATGTGCACAGTGTACAAAGCAGACATATATGTTTTGGTGTCTAGTGGAGGTGCCAGGGACCTCAAAGCACCAGGACACCGAAAAACATAAAAAAACTGTAAACTGAACAGATTCAAACATTCTTTTGTGCCACTAGCTGTTAATCTGCTAAACTCAGATAGTGCAGTTAAAAAATAATTATAAAAGGCTTAGAGAATGTGCAATAATTAATAGAATACAAGAATGCAAGGGCTTGCTTGTTAAGAATGATTTAAAGGTCCTGTTGGTGCATCACTCGTGCTCATACTTGGTCTCATATTTACTTTATTCTGTGGTGTTTGTTTATGTGGTGCTTTGTGTTGTGTTGTCCTGTTTTTTGATAAAGCATGTTACCCCCTGTCCCAAGACAAATTTCTCCCATGGGAGACCATAAAGGATTATCTTATCTTATCTTAAAAAGCTTTTCCAGGTGAGAGTAGCACAATGTCGATGACGAGTCCCCACCTCCCTCCCCCCGTACGGTGTCCTGGTTTTGACAAACGCAGATATGGTCACACTAACCTGTATTCACCTGAATCATGTCCTTTAGTCTGACAGAAGTTGAACCGCATCAGCGACACAAGAGCTGTTTTTTTCTTCGCTTAGTTTATGCAAATGAGCCATGCAGTTTTAAGTTTTGTTTCTGTGAGAGTTGGGCAAAGCTGAATTAAACACATTATAATGTCAAACGGGCTGATGTGGCTCTAGAGTCGTTACGGTTTATATGTCGTAAAGTTGAATTTATTTATCCCTAATTACTACTAATAATAATCAGTGTTGGGGAGTAACAGATTACATGTACCGGAATTATGAGTAACTGTATTCAGTTACAGTTACTGTTTCAGTGAGTAGTAATTGGATTACAGTTACTGTGTTGAAATAAATGGATTACACGGTGGTATTTTCCTGTTTTCCTGCTTTCACATTTTGGGCCACTCATTGCCGGAAACTATACCAGGTCTAAACTAGATCTAAACCAGGACTAAAACCAGGTCTAAACCAGGACTAAACCAGGACTAAACCAGGATTAAACCAGGACTAAACCAGGACTGAAACCAGGTCTAAACTAGATCTAAACTAGAACCAGACCAGGTCTAATCCAGGACTAAAACCAGGACTAAACCAGGACTAAACCGGGATTAAACCGGGACTAAACCAGGTCTAAACCACGTCTAAAACAGGATTTAACATCTTTTTATTTTCTTTTAGCAGAGAAAACATCTTATGTTACGATATCCTCGTCTTTACTTCCTCTACAGCAAATGAAGTAATCCAAAGTATTCAGATTACATTATTTACTTTAAGTAATTTAATGGATTCCGTTACAAACTACATTTTGGGGTATGTAATCTGTAATCTGTAGGTGAATACATTTTAAAAGTCACCTTCCCAACGCTGCTAATAATACTAATCACATTGTTTTGTTTTATGTTTACAGAACATGTTCAAAATCTGAAAGAGCCAATATGAGCTCAGAGGCACGACCATGTTTATCAAAAAGAAAATCAGAACAAACATTATGAAATTTTGTAAATCTGTTAAAGGGGTGGAGCTGTGGAACAACTGTACAGAAAACCTCAAACTGTGCACCAGTGTCTTTCACTTTATAAAGAAATTTAAATGTTTAACTCTGGACAAATACATGAAATATGAGACTTAGTTTGTGCTGTAGAACTTTGTTGTACTGTTACTGATAATCTTAAGCTTCAGCCTGCACCTTTTCGGTCTGTGTATGTTAAATATCACTGTGAATTAATGTCAAAATATACCTGTGACCCAAATAAATAAATAAATAAAATAAAAAATCATAATAATACATAACACTTGTATAGCGCTTTTCAAGATCCTCAAAAATGCTTTATATGAAGAGACAAACAACGACGAACGGAAGAAATAAGAGAGTTAATAAAAGGTGGTCTGAGCTGTATTTGAATTGTACTCACTTGTTGATGTTTTGGTGTGTTTTGCAGAACGTGAAAGACGACGGGCAGCACGTGTGGAGGCTCAAGCACTTCAACAAACCGGCCTATTGTAACCTGTGTTTGAACATGCTGATCGGGCTGGGCAAACAGGGCCTGTGCTGCTCATGTGAGTCTGCTCTTACTCTGGTATCGGTGCATTTCTCGTTCCTCGCTTCCTTCTCCTTGATTCCTCTCCTCGACTGCACCTCCATTTTTTTCAGCTGTTAATCAAATGTGTCGAATTAAGTGGCGTCCTAAAGAAAACCACGGAGTGAAGGAGTAAACGTGAGGGAGGAAGAATCAAACTTTATCGGTCTAAGTGAGGAGTTTAGATCCTCTCTCCTCGCTTTTTATCCTCTGTGGGCGGGACTTCCTCACCCGTTTCCTGCAGAATTGAGGAAAAAGAAGCGAGGAAAGAGAAATGATGGCTATGGAGCTTTTTTAGTAGAGGGTCTGGCATCTTCTTGTCTCCGTTTAGATGTTACATTTTTGCCTCGAATGTTCAGAATAACCACGCGTTTGATTTATAACGCTGCTTACATTTGCGCACGAATCCAAAAGTGCCACACACAGAAAAAATATAAAACACAAGAGAATGTTTTAAAAAGAACCATACAACTTCTAGGCTCAACTGTGGTTGCTTATTCCTGGTTCTAGAAGTCAATTTCTCATGATTTTTCCCATAGACCAAATAAATTTCTAATAAAAGTTTGAAAGTTCAGGCGTAATCAGCTCTATAGAAACGAATGAACACAACACCTATAAATATACTTAAAATCTGTTTCTGAAACTTTATAAACTGCTAAGTTATTAAAGCATTCACAGTTTCTTTATGTAGTCTGATTTAGAATACGTTTTCTCTTTAAAATGTGAAGTAAGGATATATATTAGGGATGTAACAATAACCGAGAATATCGTGATAACGTATCGTCAAAATTCTCACAATAATAAGACAAACGGTCTGTTTTGGGCTGTTAATAATCCAATTTTTTTTGTTTGGGATTCAAATATGAGTATCGCCATATCATGACGTGGTGGCGTTACCTGCTCGTCTCCATGGAGATAAGTTTAATGCTATACATTCCAGGCAAAGTTATATAAAATAACTCCACATTACAAACCTTACAAGCACCATTTTTAGCCTGCTCTGTCCTTATTGGTGGTTTTCAGATTCTAAAATGTTATGACTGTTATGTCATACTCCATGATGGGGGGCAAGGGTCAGATTTCCCTGTTGATTATAATGTACTTTGCCACAAAATATCCAAAAGGTAAAGTGACAATAGTTGAATCTAGGGCTGGGCAATATTAGCCAGGCTGGCACCACCTAGTGCCTCAAATTCATTTCTCTCCAGCGACAAGGTCAGGAATCAGATTACACTAGACCAGGGGTGTCAAACATATGGCCCGGGAGCCGGATCTGGCCCTCCAAGACCTTTAATCTGGCCCTTGGCTGATTTTCTAAATATTTTAATTATATTTTCTATTAAAATCTTGGTAATTTTCTGCCGTGCTGATCATAGCAGTGTCTCCAGTGTCTCTGTGCGTGGCCCCTCCCACCAGAGCAGCACAAATGAAGACTTACCTCTGTCCAAACGCCCTTAAAGGACGATCGTTTTGATTGTTGACTGTGACACCCTCAGCAAAATGTCAGAAATGAGAAAAGTGGAGCCGAGTGCTGGATTTTACAAGAAAAATTGACTTATTATATTTGCATACAAGTTAATGTTTAAACAATGTGTTGAAATTGCATTTTTCTTAAAGTTTCAGGTTGTTCATAACATTATAATATTTTGTAAAGAAAGAGTTCATCAATTAAACAAAGATGTGTGTAATAGATTTGCGTTTCTCTGCACAAATATTTGAACTTATTGCTGTTTTTTGGGGTTTATATGACATGAGTTTAACAACATCTCTATTCATTAATATAGTCCTTTCCAAACCCGGCAGTTGACTTGTGCGTGTGTGTCTGTGTGTGTGTTCCAGTCTGTAAATACACCGTGCACGAGCGCTGTGTTTCGCGGGCGCCTCCGTCATGCATCAAGACCTACGTCAAGTCCAAGAAGAACACGGAGGTGAGTCCGATTGGAGGGTTTAGCTGTGGGCACGGGCGGCTTAGTGTCAGGGCCCCTCTCCTCCTGATGGAACTAAAGCTACCAAGTGTTCCTCAAAGCAGAAAGAATCACAAGAGCTCTAGACGGGCTCGACGAAGAGACGACCAAACCAAAGAGGAATCAGGGATCAACTCAGGTCTACAATTTATCCTTAAAGGGCCAGTGTCTTCTGATCTGTTATAATGTTTTTTTTTGTCATCGAAAACAGACCTGGAGTTGTGTTTTGTTTCATTCGCACAAGTTTAACGCACAATTTCTTCGAGTTCTTCTCTCAAACCGAAAACACTGTTCTACCTTGTGATGTCGTGGTAATACAGGAAGTGCTCCACCGTGTTTTTAAACTTCATACACATTCACGAGCTCAGTGTTTCCTTAACTTTTTTTTTTTCTGGGGACCCATATTTTCACAATTTCACATAAGTCACGAACCTTTGCAACCCAAGTCAATAGACATTATTCGTAAATCACAATATAAAGGTGTGTTTGAGCATTACTGAACATTCATGAGGATATTTTATTGTTGACTGAGTGATCGTGTCTCTGAACAATTAGTATTACTCAAGTTTTAAATAACGAAAACCAGTCACTGAAGCAGCAATAAAAGGATCCATAAGTCGCCAATTTGGACGGTAAATGTAGCCCATTTCTTTTTCTTTTCAACTCCAACTGAACTGGCAATATTCATCCAAAATAGTCAATAAAATAATTAAAAAAGGATTAGAAATTATACAAAACATGTCTTAACATTTCGACATGTGTTAGAACTGTATATCATAGACCTACATGCAGATCGTCGTCCCAAAAAAACCTCTTGCGACCCACCTGAGGGTCATGATCCAGTCTTTGGGAAACACTGCACTAGAATCATTTCGATGATTTCAGCTCTGGAATTGCCAATCTCTACTGAACTAAAGGTAAAATGTAGGTCTTGACTTGAAAACTACAGCTTCATGACATCACGAGGTGGAACAGATCATTTTGGAGATGTAGACAAACTATTAATAATCGGTTACTCAAACACATGTGATTGAAATAAAACACAATTCCAGGTGTGTTTTTAATGAGGTAACAATATTCTAGACTGACTTAAAGCTCACAACAGGCAATTTTGTGCAATATAAGACCTTTAAAGGCACTATATGTGATTTTTATGATTTTACAGTCTTAAATGACCATCTTGAACAACCAAACTAGTTCATTTTTAAACTTTCTGCATCCACAGTTGTTCCTTACATACAAATGCATGTTAATCAAATAAAAAATAGATACATACACATAATTAAACATAAAAAAATTATATGTAACTATATTTTATTTGTGATCAGTGCTTTGTTTTGACCAGTAGAGGAAATAAGTGACCTTTATTATCCACAAATTGCATTTAAAAATAGATAAGTCATTAACATTTATATTACAGTCTGTACATTTAGTGTTTTTGATTGAAAAAAACTTCATTAGGCTGTCCTCGATTCTCTTCAGCTACTGTATATCTGAATCAAAAGTAGTAAAAAGCTCATATTCACTCACAGTTTAAACAACTAATGGATTAATCAAAAGAAATAACCAGTAGATTAATAAATTAGCAAAATAATCATTAGTTGCTGCTCTGTTTAAATATATATATATATAAATGTATACACTATCAGTCAAAAGTATGAACATACCTTTTCATTTATTTATTGTTTTATTTCCATGATGATTTACATTACAAAACTATTAATGGACACACTCAATCTAGTCTAGACTCAAATAAACTCAAAATAACTAAAAACTTTCAAAATAATAATAAATAATTACAAAATATCCACCCTTTGCTTTGACACTGCTTTGCACTTTTGGCCTTTCTTGACCCCGACAAGGCACAGCTGTGAAATAAAAACCGTTTCAGGAGACTTCATCTTGAGAAGGCCAGAGTTTTGCTGCGTTGTCAAAGCAAAGGGTGGATACTGTGAGAGTTTGTACATATTTAGCTCAGTTATTAAAAAAAAAAGTTTGCTACGTAATTCCATATATCTTGCGTCTTGCGTATGTATATTAGGGTGACCAAACGTCCATTTTTCCCCGAACATGTCCGTATTTTGTGTCTTGTCCTGTTTTTTTTTTTTTTAAGTGATGCAAATGTCCGGGTTTTCATTACCTTTCATTGGGCCATTAATTTGAGCGTCTCTCGTAGCGTCTGTGACTCAAAAGGAGCGAGACACAAACAGTCGGTCAGTCTGCAACATGCTGAAATGCAAATGCACATTTAACAATGACTTGTACAAGAAATACTCTGTTTTCCATCAAGTGGGAGACCATGTGCACAGGTTGCAAGGTGAGAGTACAGTGATCCCTCATTTATCGCGGTGGTTACGTTCTAAAAATAACCCAGTGAAATCTGCAAAGTAGTAAACTTTATATTTTACAATTATTATATCTGTTTTAAGGCTGTAAAACCCCTCACCACAAACTTTATACACTTTTCTCACACAGGACAGTTACAACCCTTTTTGCATCCTTCTTAAAACTTATTGCTGCTGTCGTCCTTATATTATTTTCCTCCTTCTTTATGTAACGAACCGAAGATTCATTTATTCCATAATAGAGCCCTACAGAGCAGAGTCCTGCACGGGTCCATTTTTGGAGACCCACAGTACAGCACTGCACCCGCCCGTTAACCCGTGATTATGTCAAGCTTTTGCGCTGCCTACGCCACGGACTGAACTAAGACTAAACCAGGACTGAACCAGGACTAAAACAGGAGTAAACCAGAAATGAAACAGGACTCAGTGTCGGGACGGGCTCGGAGGTGACCGCAGGAGAAAGGACCGATGGAAGCTCCGCACCTCACGGAGGTAAACGCGGCAACTGCCCGATCGCGCTTTGTGGACAAACTGCTCGACGTTCTCTCTCTTAAGTCCAAGATTAGTCCTGGTTTAGACCTGGTTTAGACATGCAAAATTGACACAAAAAAATAAAAAATAAATAAATAAAAAGAAAAGAAAAAATCTGCAAAATGGAGAGACCACGAAAGGTGAACCGTGATATAGCGAGGGACGACTGTAGCTCAATGTCGAGGCCCCAACTCCCACCCCCGGAAAGGTGTCCAGGATTTTACAAATGGAAATATGGTCACCCTAATGTATATAAAATGTGTAAAGTAGTAGAAAAAACACTGAATGAGAGGGTGTGTCCAAACCTTTGACTGGTAGTGTATCTATAAACATAATAACAACATCTCAAAAACCTTACAGCAGTTTGGCGTCGGCTCGCTGATTGGCCTGTCTCTTTGTTGTTTTGACGCTGCGCTCGTCTTGTTTTTCTCCAGCAGCTCTCTCTTTTCTCACCTCCCCTCACCGCGCGCTCTCTCTCTCGCTCCGCAGGTCATGCACCATTTCTGGGTGGAAGGGAACTGCCCCACCAAGTGCGACAAGTGTCACAAAACCATTAAGTGTTACCAGGGCCTGACCGGGCTGCACTGCGTGTGGTGTCAAATCACGGTAAGCGCCTCCCGGAGAGAGCCAGCCTCCTCTCATTATAGCCCCACTGCTCAGGCTTGTTTAGGCTGTAGCTCTGGCACCTCTCCCACCGCACTAGCTACCCCGCCAATTTACACTCCCAAAACACTTATTTGTTCTCGAAAATAAAGCGAAGACAATGCATGCAAATAAGTAGCGGGATTGTAGCTAAACGCTGACGACAGGGGTTTCTGCTTGTTTGGCTGTTAATGATACCTGACGCTTTCTCTCTCTCTCCCCCCTCGCAGCTTCATAACAAGTGCGCGTCCCACGTGCGTCCCGAGTGCGACTGCGGCCCGCTGAAGGACCACATCCTGCCCCCCAGCTCCATCTGCCCCGTGGTTCTGGTAAGGGCACCGCGGCGGGCACACGCGAGCAGCCAATCATCACCCACTGCGCGTCCAAATAACGAGAAGAGGAACAGAGCGAGGCCCGACGGAGTCCCGCGGAGACACAGGCTCAAAACAATTAGTCCATATGTTTTACCTGTGCTCTGAGGGCTGAGGGGGGTTTCCAATGGGGACGGCAGCTCACGTAGTTTATATCTATCTACCAATCAATCAAACTTTATTTATAGAGCCCTTAACTACACTCAGAGTGACCAGAGTGCTCTCCAATACAACCCAAACACTCACAAACTTAAACAATGAAAAACAACAAACTGTACGAAGAGTCACTGCATTACTGAGAGTTCAAAACCAGTCTGAATAGAAAAGGTTTTCAGTCTGGATTTAAACATGCCAAAGTCTGGGATGATGCACATATCATCAGTAGACCTGGGTATCATGAAGAAGTTGCCGATACGATACATACCTCGATACATAGGCCACGATATGCAGTGTTGGGATGGTTACTTTTAAAATGTATTCCCATACAGATTACAGATTACATACACCAGAATGTAGTTTGTAACGGAATCCATCAAGTTACTTTAGGTGAGTAACGTAATCTGAATACTTTGGATTACTTGATTTGCTGTAAGGCAAGGCAAGTTTATTTGTAGAGCACAATTCGTACACAAAGTAATTCAAAGTGCTTTACAGAATAAGAAATACATTAAAATCATAATAAAAACAAATCAAAACATAAATAATCATGAAGATTAAAATTAAAAAAGAGAGACATAAATTGGAGAGAAGAGTGCGGAATGAAAACCTTTCAGTTATTTGCACAGTTAAACAGAAATGTTTTGAGCCTGGATTTAAACAGCGTCACAGAAGAGTCTGTCTCACATGTTCAGACTGTTCCAGGTTTTAGCTGCATGAACCTGAAACTCTGACTCCCCTTGTTTAGTCCTGACTCTGGGCACCAGCAGGAGGCCGGTCCCTGAGGTCCTCAGAGTGTGAGATGGTTCATATGACACTAACATGTCACAGATGGACTTTGGTGCTCGGTCATGGAGAGACTTGTACACAAGCAGAGCTGCTTTAAAGTCTATTCTCTGAGGCACAGGAGCCAGTGCAGAGACCTGAGCACAGGACTTATGTGCTCGTACTTCCTAGTTCGAGTAAGGACCCGAGCTGCAGCGTTCTGGATGTTCTGGATGTTCTGCAGCGTCTCACAGCTCGTTTGGAGAGACCAGTGAGCAGAACATTACAGTATCTAACCTACTGGAGACAAACGCATGGATAGTTGTAGAGAAGCAAAGACTAGGATATCGTAACATAAGATATTTTGTGTGCTAAAAGAAAATAAAAAGGCCAGTCTTTACTTAACCAAATTAAAAATATTATTGATAGAGGAGGAGGAGACACATCCGCGCAGCATGGTTTAGTCCTGTTAAATCCTCTTTTAGACCTGTTTTAGTCCTGGTTTAGACCTGGTTTAGATCTAGTTTACACCTCATTTTAGTCCTGGTTTTAGACCTGGTTTAGATCTAGTTTAGACCTGGTTTTAGACCTGGTTTAGTCCTGGTTTAGTCCTGATTTCGACCTGGTTTAAACAATGAGTGAAAAAAAAAAAAAAAAAAAGAAAAGGGGGGGATATAGCCCAAAATGTGAAAACAGGAAAACCGGAAAATCCCGCTGTGTAATCCATTTATTTCAATAAAGTAACTGTAATCCAATTATAACTCACTGAAACAGTAACTGTAACTGAATACAGTTACTCATAATTTGTACTCTGATTACGTAACTCTGGTACATGTAATCTGTTACTCCCCAACACTGCTGATACGATATGTCTTTCAATACAGTTCACTTTTGATACAATATGATTTGATACAATATATTCCAAATTGATTTGATATGGTTCTGTGAAAAACAAAGGCTAAATCATGGCTCTTATACTAAAAGACTATTAAACTATTAAGTCCACTTTGTTTGTAGCCTGATTCATCAGCCTGACCTCACAGCATTAGGATTTGTTCGCTCGACGGTAGGCGGGTGCTTTTTTATTTAACCAATTGCTGCTATTTGGTTGTGACGTATGTAATGCACCAAATCCCGTAGGAAGAACGACAATAACGTCTTTCCCCTTGATAAAATTCATCAAACATTCTTTTTGTTCAGGCTTAAAATCCTCGATCTCAGGAATCAATGCCAACACAGAATATATGGCTTTTCGCTGATTGGCTGATGCCCGAACTCGCACTTCCGGGTTTTTTGCAAACCGTCTAGTGTATTTTGATTCCTGACCTAGTCGTTGGAGAGAAATAAAATTGAGCTGAGGCACTAGGTGGCACCAGCCTGACTACTTAGTTTGTGCGGTTAACATGAAAAACACAAATTTTACTCACCAAAACAGTCAAAATGTCAATGCAATTGTAGCTCTTACACAAAATAATTTAGTAATGTATACCTAAAAACACTCTTGGCGATATATCGATACAGCAGCCCATGATATCAATTAGGGGTGTAACAATATCCAAGGGAAATATATTTATTGTGATATCATGGGAAAGTTCATGATATGGAGGGAGGCTCATGATTAGAGATGTAACAATATCCAAATCTCTTACGATATTTTCGCGATATACATCTCACGATAAGATATTTATTGAGATATTTTGTGGAGGCTAAACAGCTAAAACTGTTAATGTGCAACTTTTTCCTCTTTAAAATGCCTTGACAAGACTTAACCCAAAGAATTAAGACTTTAAAGTGTTTAGAACTGTTATTTCTTCCTGTATTCTGCACTGAAATGGAGCAAAGGATCATGGTCTATGTAGTTCCCTCTGTCTTTTTTTAGCTATTGCTGCACCATAACTCTAATTTTAAGCAAAGAGACTTGTAATTCGATATATTGTGATGGTCCACGATATTATTGTGAGAACTTTGACCATATAATATCACAATATTTCGATACTGTTACAGCCCTAATATTGATACTGTATCATCAAATTAAATGATACAATATATCAATTTTTTGCATTTATCAGTTTGTTCCAGAATTTGGGCCAGTATATGTTGTTTTGTTATATGAATTTGTTAAAATGATTTTGAAACATGTACCTGTACATGTCAAACTGTATAATTTAACTGTAACCATGTAAATGTAGTTAGTTTAAATCATAAAGTTAAAATCATAGAAGTTTCTAAGTACAGCGCAGTCAAAGTCATCTGAATCCACGTCCGTTTCTGTTCCTTTATATACCAACAAACACACGGAACAGCATCGCCTGCTCTGATTGGACAGAACTTAAAACTGTTCAATTTATGCAACACGCTGATCTAAACTGCTGCTTAAAATAGAGTAACTAGTACTCTGAAGAAGTAGAATTCTTCACGTGTTCTTTTTACTTTCACTTTTGGAAGCAGTACTTGTAACTGAGTACATTTTTGGCCATGTAACTGTACTTACTTCAGTACAGATTTGCAGTACTCTTTCCACCAAAATTGCCATACACTGCAAAAAAAAAAAAAAAAAAAAAAAAAAAATGTTTTGCTACTTCTACTTCTACTCCTAATGAAATTTATTCAATGTTGAAAATGTATCTTGTTTCAAGAGTATACAAGTCATTTTGATTTAGGTGTAGATTAATGAGCTGTTTTCAGAGATGTTTTTTGCTCTTTTGCTTTACATTTTTTTCAACTAGTCTCGTCTGAAAATGTGCATTTCAAAAAAACTAAACAAAACAAGAAAAACTAAACCTACTGAGTAAATGTCAAGACTCCTCAAAATAAGGATTTGTCGTTCTTTCTGTAGTGCATATCATGACTGGTGACTGGTGGGGAAATACACTTTTTTAACCAAAATGTTCAAATTCTGTCAAATCCTGTTTTTGTGATAAAAATGTATGATGGTTTTTATGTTAGGAAAGGCAGTCGACATTGAGGAAGGACTCTCGCACCAGTCAGTCGGGCAGAGGGAAGATGCAGAGGGCCAACTCTGTGACCGTGGACGGACAGGGCCTCCAGGTGAGATGCTTATATTATTTACACTTTGGACTCTTTATACTGTGAATGTGAGGTGCCGTAGCAGAGTGGTTAGCCTTACTGACTCGTATGAAGTTTGATTCTAGGCCCGAGTGAAGCCTTCTTGTGGAGTTTGCTGGTTCTTCCTTATATAAATAGTCTGGTTTATAGCCAGAAGCCCTCGGTCCCCAGTATCATAGTTGCGCTCTGAAGAAGAAAGTTTCTCAGACAGAAATGCACAGGGATGCAACTTATTGTCTTTTACTAACCTCTGTGACAAAACTGCTCCAATGCCCACATTCTATGCATCAACCTCAACCGCGAACTGCCGTGAGGGATCTAGAAGAGTCAACACAGGCGCTGATGTGAACAAAGTTTTCAGCTTTTGGAAGGCCTCCTCTGCTTGAGTGGACCAGGAGAACTGAAACTTAGAAGAGGTAAGTGCACGCAAGAGTGCGGCAATAGAGCTGAAGTTTTTTATAAACTTATAAACTATAAAAATTGGCAAATCCCAAGAAACGCTGAACATCTGTTCGGCAGGAGGACGTGGGCCAGTCCTTGACTGCTTGGACCTTGCCAGGGTCCATCTTCAGCTCTCCCTGGCTAACCACCATGCCTAAAATGACACTGAGGAGACGTGAAACTTGCACTTTTGTGCTTTAACATACAACTGATTGTCCAGGAGTCTCTTCAGCACCTGTTTTACATGGGAAACATGAGATTCCACGTCGGGGGAGAAGATGAGAATATGGAACATTCTAGACATAGCGATAACATTTCTATGAAGACAAACAGGTGACGGCCCCTCCACCAGAAAAGTTACTCAGTGCACCTTTAATGCAGAGTTCAGGCAGACGAGACTCCGGCAGCAGAGTCTGTCCTCCGTCGTTGCCGATGGAAACCTGCCGTCTCGTCTCTGGCGGCCGCTCCAGAGACACAAGACGAATCGCACCCCGGCACATCCATCTCTGCCCTCAGCGCCTCAGCTCCGTAATATTCAAGATTATTATTTATAATTACAGGAAGTAATGCATCAGTCAGGCCGGACGGGGGTCATCAATCCAGGGCCGGTGCTGGGACAGGGAAGGGGGGGGTCGGGGCGAGGGGGACGAGGGGGTGGGCTGGGCTGGAGGAAGGCCCACGCTCACACCGCACTACTGTACAGTTGTGGGTGTGTTCGGACAGGTTTCCTAATATTTTCTACTGTACTGAGGATTATTGACTCTACTTCTCTACTGAGTGGGTCACTGTTTGTATTTTTTATGCTCAGAAATTCAGAATTTATCGTAGGGATGGTCCGATGTTTGAGCCGATGCTGATATTTGTCTTTTAAAATATAGAGTACAGCAGTAATTTATAAGTTATAGTACAAACTAAACTTTTTACAAACAAAATGTATTTGTCTGGGATGTAAACTAATGCCAACCAATATTACTTTTTTTTTTTGGATTTGATATGATACTGATAAAACAGGCTTTGGAGCTGCTGATAGCTGATATAACAGCTGATATACAGTATTTAGTGATGTAATAATTCACTATAAATCTTCAGCTGATTATAACACTTAAGTTTGGCTCTGTTGGATTTTAAGTTGGTTTTATTTAGGCCACATTTATTGTTATTCTGCCTCTTTACAATCACATTTAAAGACAGTAGGTCGGCCTAATGTTATTTAAACAAAGTAAAAACTACTGCTATCAGCCTTTAGCAGTAATGTGTGCGCATTGTGGTAATTGATTATATGTGTACCGATATAAAGGCACATTTATATCGGTCGGGCCCTAATGTAAACATTTTTTTTTTACTCATGAGTCTGCCCAAAAAGACAAATCCACTGAGCACTGAGCAGTGAGGACGAACTGGGACATGGACACACACAGGCTCGGACAGTGTAGAAGAAATACCTGAGCCAAATATTGGCTAAATTTTCAATATTGGACAGATCCCGTTATCTGGGGGAAGTTGTCTGATATTGACAATTACGATATACCACCGCTAATAATTTTAAATTTGTATATTTAGCTTATTTTTCATACCTACAACATGTTAAGTTATACACTGTGAATAGTGACAGTGTTGACAACAGAAAAGAAACAAATGTCTCTCAAGTTAACATTTATTATATATATATATATATATATATATATATATATTATAATTTATATATATATTATTTTATATATTTTTTTTTTTTTTACATAAAATGCATTGTTTTTACACGAAAACATTACATGATGAAAAACGTGTATTGTATTTTTCGGACTATAAGGCACCGGTTTATAAGGTGCAATATCAATAATGTTGAATTCTCTCGTTTATTTTCATACATAAGGTGCACTGGATTATAAGGCGCATTAAGCGAAACAAACGGACGATACTTGAGACTGATCCTTAGCCCAGACATCTACGATCTATTGTCAGATTGTGGCGTAAATGTAAATGTAGGCGAATAATTTTATCATTGAATTTAATAAGTTTAATAATTTAAAAATTGTTTTTTTGTTTTGTTTTGTTTTGATGACGAGAACTCAAATATACATTGAGTAATAATGTATTTAATGCAGGTTTGTGCACATTTGTTTATGTTTTACAGAAACAAAACTTAAAACCACATGGCTCATTTGCATAAACTATAACACTGAAAAAGAACTGATTTTGACAGATTTGTGAGCGCCGTGTACTACATAAAATCGGTTCGAGGTCAGTAAACACAACAACCAGAATTAATACTTAAGGCGCACCAGATTATAAGGCGCACTGTTGATTTTTGAGAAAATTAAAGGATTTTAAGTGCGTCTTGTAGTCCGAAATATACGGTAATACATTTGCAGCATATCCCTCTGAATGAAGACTGACACTTAAACTGGTGATTTTAAGTTTTAATGTCAATAAATCTTCCAATCTGCCGTAAGAGCTAAAAGGAATATCAAAATACAGTGTGTAAATACAAATACACAAAACTCAACGCAAGTTTATCTTATCATTTACATTCATTTTGACAACACAAATCAACCAAGATAACCGCTAAAACACATATTTAAATCAACAATGTTGTTTATTGTTTATCTAAACAAAGGCATAGAAAATATATGAAAAATAAATAAATTAATTAATATTTGCTCCGTATAACGTCTTTTGTTGTTCTCGATGTTAAGATAATTAACTGTTTTTGCACTAACCGGACATAAGACCCTTCAAAATAAAAAAGCAAAGAGCAAAAGATAGAGTGCAATATAAAAAATAAAATGATGCTCTGGGTTATTTACAACATTTTTTCTTACATTTATGTGAGTAAACTGCAGAATTTTAGATTTATATGTCTAAATTTAAGATGTTTTCCTGTTCACCTGCTGCGTTTTCTTAATCTGATGCTTAATTTGTGAGCTAATAATCCAGACAGAAGTAAACGAGTCTGATTACAATATACTCTCCTGCGCACAAACTGCACTAACACAACAGCAGCGCACGTTTGTCTCTCGTCTCTCCTCCTCACGGGGGGGGGGTGGGGGTGTCAGAGGGCCCCGCTCTCCCCGCTCTCGGCTGCTCATATCTGGGTTACGTGCGAGGAGGAGCGGGGCTTGAAAGTGGATCCTGTGAAGCTTCCTGCCGTCTCCAAACACCAATGCTTTGTTTTGACATCTCTCATTCAGATCACAACAATAGAGGGCACTCATCCTCTGCTCGTGTTCGTCAACCCCAAGAGCGGGGGCAAGCAGGGGGAGCGGTGAGTACACACGCACACACACACACACACACACACACACACACACACAGACGGAGGTGTCCATGCCACTTGGAGACATTACATTCTATAACATTACATTTCTTTGACGATTTAAATTCACATATGGGCTAAAATAAATTAAAGCTTTAATATTACGTTATTTACAGATCCTCACCACAAACAGACCTGGAGTTGCATTTTGTTTTGTGCATGTTTAACGCCCAAACCCTGCATATTTAGCCTTTAGAGTTCTTCTCTCAAACTGAAAACACTTCGTACAGCTTGTGATGTCCTTTGGTAATACAGCAATGGTTTCACTGCATTTTTAAACTCCAGACACCTTCACCAGAATCATTTAGATAATTACAGCTCTGGAATTGCCAAAATTTACCGAACTAAAGATAAAACTTGAAATCTACCAGTATATTATAAAGTCGAACAGATAGACTAATAATAAATGATTACTCAAACATGTGTGAATGAAGGTTTAGGTTAAGGGTTCTATATTACTCAAAATGGATCACAATGAACTTCTTTCACTTTCACTTTCTTTCACACAATTTTTTTTTTTTTTCGGATTATAAGGCGCAATATCAATAATGTTGAATTCTCTCGTCTATTTTCATACATAAGGTGCACCGGATTATAAGGTGCATTAAGCAAAACAAACAGACGACACTTGAGACTGATCCCGTAGTCCAGGCGTCCATGATCTATTGGCAGATCGTGGCGTAATTCGCCCGGCGTTGCCTCCCTGTCTTGGTGAATATGTATTATGAATGTGAATGTGGGTGGATAAGTTTGTTTTATTATTTCCTACGAGGACGACTGAAATATATATTGAGTAATAATGTGTTTATTGCAGCTTTTTTCGCACATTTGTTTACGTTTTATAGAAACGAAACTTAAAACCACATGGCTCATTTGCATAAACTATAAGTGCTGAAACAAACTGCTCACTCCTTGTGCGCTGATGTTGTCAGCTTCTGTCAGATTGACGGACACGATTTACTCCACGAGGCTCTTGACTACAGTAGCCGTAATGTTCCGACAATCCATCAAGCGGTGCGGCTTCGTAGTTTACCAAAGTCGCACTAAAACATTTTGACAGATTTATGAGCGCCGTGTACAACATAAAATCGGTTCAAGGTCAGTAAGCACAACAACCAGAATTAATACATAAAGCACACCAGATTATAAGGCACGCTATAGACTTTTGAGAAAATTAAAGGATTTTAAGTGTGCCTTATAGTCCGAAAAATACGGTACTCAAACATGTGTGGTGAAGGTTTAGGTTAAGCGTCCTATATTAGGCAAAATGGATCACAATGAATTTTTTTCAATTGTACCAAAATTACTACGAAACACTGTCGAATCCTACACGTATCACAGATTAAGAAAATAAAAATGGAGAATGAAGTACAGAGCAGTTGGTGTGTTCTGGTGGAGGTGAAAATGGAGGTTGATTGTGACCAGAATTTCAAAATAAAAAACTGGGACATCCCTGTTTTTTTTTTTAACAAAATTGTAAAACGAGTGCATGAGTAAGGAAAATTGTTATGCAGAGACCAGTCATGACTAAAATATGAGTCAGTATAGTCACATTTCCTTTGTGTTTTGGTTGTTTTTAAGCAGCATTTCTGTATTTTATCCAAACAAATGGCTATTTATGCCTCTCTTTACTGTTGGCAGAGATCAAATTGGTCAAAAATAGAGACACCTGGGACATTTCTTGTATAAAACTGGGACAAATCAATGGTTTTGGATAAATCTGATGGGACAGGGGACACAGGACTCAAAACTGGGACTGTCCTGAGTAAAAAGGGATATCTGTTCACTGAAATAAACAATTAAAGTTTGCTCAAACATGCACGAATCACTCTAAATACAACTTCGGGTGAGTAAATGATTAAGGAAAACAACTCAGCTCTGAAACCTCGATTTTTATTTTTTTTTTCGTAATAGGTCTGCTTCAACAAATGCAGTAATTGAAGTAGCATGTTGTGAGAGTCTCGGGAGTCAGAGGTAGCGGGCTGTCACTGTGAGCCTGCCCTCCCCCCTCCCCTCTGCTGTCACGTGACGCCCGGCCCGAGCCTAACCCAAGGCTAATTGGCTTATTACTGAAACATATTCATTCACTGCCTATTACCCCCGCCCTCATCTGTTTAAATTATGAGATCAAAATACGACTTCAGCCAGTTGATATAATGGAATTGAAATTAAAATATATTAGTCTTTCTAATGGTTAGTCCCGAGGGGGGAACGAGCTGCTGTCCACTGCACTGGCCTGTCACACACGGGTGGGTCTACAAGCAGCATGGAGGAAAGAAGAACTTATACAACTTATTTTGAAAAGCAATATTAGATTAGTAGTAGTAGCAGTTTATTCGGTCATTTTGCAGCACTTCAAAAAACAAACTACAACCCTGTGTATGATGGAAAGGGTGACCGCAAGGGTTTAAGCTGAAGTCAAAAGTATTTATAAAGCCAAACCCCACCCCAAACTACTTACGACTTACTGTATATATAAGAGACAAAAAAATAAAAATAAAAATAAAAACAAACTAAATTGAATTTCCAGAGCTCTCTAGCTTTCAAAACATAATGATTTATACCTGTTTTTAAATGCTTTTACAGTGTTAGACTTTTTTACATCATCATTCAGGTTGTTCCATAATATTAACCCCTCAAACAGAAATACAATAACAATTTTCTTACTTCTTTTCTTACATCTTCATATTTTAAAAAGATGCCTGTTCTTCTAAGGTTATACTGACACTCTCTCTCCTCAAATAACTCCTGTATTCAAGTAGAGAGCATATTTACACATTTTAAATTGCAATATTCATCTAAAACAGATATGTCAAACTCAGGCCCAGGGACCAAATTTGGCTCGCGATATAATTATATTCGGCCCGCGAGATCCTATCAAATATGTATTAGAACTGCCCACCGGCTACAGATAGACTATAGAGACATTATTTATTTAAAATGTTGCTATTATTTTATATTTTGCTTGTTCTAGATTCAGTGTTTAAGACAAACTATTATTAAACATTTATTTTAATAAGAAAAGGTTTAACATCATATCTCAAAAGAAGAGAAAACATGCAGATGTTGTTGAAAATGTTTCAATAAATATTTATTTAAGTTCCAGTTTTTCATTTTGGCCCTCTGTTAATTTGAGTTTGACAGCCGTGATCTAAAACAACTTGGTAAGAGAAACAAGTTCACATTAGAAAACTGTAGTGCGCAATGAGATCATTGTAAACAACATCACAACAAAGAGCCGTGAAGTCGCCAGCACCTCTGATGGACGGCTGCAGACTAAAGAGAAGTGAAAAATTCTATTCTTTTTTTCATCTGTACCCAAATGGCTATGTGAATTTTGCTGAATTTTACACATATGACAGATAAAGAAAAACAAATTGAAGAATGAAGTAATGAGAGCAGTAGGCATGTACCAGTGGCAGTGAAAATGGAGGTTGATTAGCAAAATGGCATCTTGAAAATAAGTGACTAAAGATTGGTCAAACATTCACAAATTACTCCAAACAAAAGGTAAATAAGAAGGAGAAACAACTAACATTTTAAATTCTCTGAAAAATCTATTTTGCAGAATAGGTCTACTTTAAATATGTCTTTATTGTGAGTTTGTTATGAGTATTAAAGTTGGATTATATGAATGTTGTTTTTAATTCTTTATTTTGTAGGATTTACCGGAAGTTTCAGTATCTGCTGAACCCAAGACAAGTGTACAACCTGGCCAAGAACGGACCTATGCCTGGGTATGTTCAACTTTTCTATTACAATTAAGAAACTAAGCACAAATAATTCACAATAAAACACATCATTTACAAAAAACACAATGTACACATCAAAGGCCTCACACTATTTCTGATCTATGTTATAATGTTTATTCATCCCAAACATATCCAGAGTTGTGTTTTGTTTCATTCATAAATTTGATGCACTTCTCTCACATTGAAAACACTCTGTTGCACCTTATGATGTCATTTGGTACAGGAAGTGCTCCACTGTTTTTTTTTTAAACTCCATACACCTTCACTAGAATCATTTGGATCATTTCAGACCCAGAATTTCCAAACTCTACTGAACAAAAGTTAAAAGGTAGCTTGAAAACTACCACTTCATGACATCACAAGGTGGAACAGAGCATTTTGATTTTTGGAGATGTGACCAGACTAATAATGGTAAAAAGGGTATATCAAATGTGTGAATGAAAGAAAACATGACTCCAGATTTGTTTTGTTTGTTAAACCTTACAAGAGTAAATTTTGCGTAATATAGGACTTAGGCTACATTTATATGATGAAGGTCTGAACAGAAGACGCAAAAGTGGCGTTGTGTCTTTTTATTCCATGTTTAGACAAGCGTTTTCTGGAGGAAATCTGCGTGCATACGATGACGCAAAAGTGTATGGAATTGGGCATGCTTGTACTTAAAGCAACAAGGGCGTCTTTGGGCATAACAAAGTTTTCACACCAAGCATTTTCATCAGCTACTTCTTCCACAAAGTTGTTCCACCCTCAACTAGTTCTCCAGGTCTCGTCCATATCCGTCTGACTCGCCTGCGACCAACTAGTGCATCCAGAATTTGACAGAGGTGATTGCAGATCCTTCTCTGTTCACTAATAGTATCTCTGCACATTCTGTACATTTGTTGGGAGCCTCCTGTAAGTTCATTAGAGATGCCAGATGGATGGAAATGATCTGACATGTTTGTTTCTGTGTACTGTATGTATGTGACGCAAACATGTCCGCGACGTGAGCAGATCTGACCAGAGTTTTGCGTCTTGGGCAGTGTAGAAGGAAACACTACGGTGGAGCGTATTCAACTTTTTGACTCTGAAGGATGGTTTCAGATTTTTGCGTTTTTAAGCCCCAAAAACGCCGTCACTGTCTAAACGAAAATCACTTCTGATAAAATATTTTCTTGTTTTTACCCGCAAGCGTAGGGTGACCATATTTGCATTTGTCAAAACCAGGACACCGTACGGGGGTTGGGACGTGGGGCCTCATCATCGACATTGAGCTACTCTCACCTGGCAAAGCTTTTTAATGTTTTTTGGTGTCCTGGTGCTTTGAGGTCCCCGGCACCGCCACTGGACACTGAAACATATGTGCTGCTTTGTACACTGTGCACATGGACTCACACTTGTCCTGACTGGGACGGAAAGCGCGGAATTTCTTGTACAAGTCATCGTTAAATGCGCATTTGTGCTTCAGCGTGTTGCAGACTGACCGACTGTCTGTGTCTGCTCGCTCCTTCTGAGTTACAGAGAGCTACGAGAGACGCTCAGTTTAATGACCCAATGAAAGATAATGAAAACCTGAACATTTGTATCACTTTATAAAAAAAAAAAACCCGGACGGCCAGGACAGGACGTGGATGTCATGTCCGGGTAAAAATGGATGTTTGGTCACCCTAGGCCACAGGTGTCAAACATAAGGCCCAGGGGCCAGATCCGGCCCTTCAAGACCTTTAATGTGGCCCTTGGGTGATTTTCTACTAAAATATTTTAATTATATTTTCTATAAAAATATTGGTAATTTTCTGTGGTGTTTATCACAGCAGCATCTCCAGCGTCTCTGTACGTGGCCCCTCCCACCAGAGCAGCACAAATGAAGACTTGTCTCTTTCCAAACGCTCTTAAAGGACGATCGTTTTGACTGTTGACCGTGACACCCTCATCAGAAAAATGTCCAACATGACAAAAGTGGAGCCGAGTGCAGGATTTTCCAAGAAAAATTGACTTATTCCTGTTTGCAAACAAGTTCATGTTAAAACATTGTGCTGAAATAGAATTTTTCTTAAAGTTTCAGGTTGTTCATAATATTATAATATTATAATAAGAAAGAGTTCATCAATTAAAAAAGATTTCTGTAATAGATTTGCTTTTCTCTGCACAAATATTTGAACTTAATGTTATTTTTTAGTTTTCTGATCTGGCCCCTTTGGGATCAAAGTAGGTTGGATATGGCCCCCGGACCAAAATGAGTTTGACACCCCTGCCCTACGCAATCGTTCTTGTGTAACCAGGCCTTTATATTACAACAATTTGTTCATTATGAATAAAGTCACTGTTCATGCTTTATTAAGTCTAATTAAGATGTAGTTCTTCTAAAGTAGTATCAATATGAATGCATTATCATTCACCTCTGTTTCCAGTTATCAGCAGTGAATCTTATCTCAAAATATCGACTGAAATACCATTGATAGAAGAGAGAAGAGACTGCCAAACCAAAGTGGGTCAAATGCCGGTTTCTCTACGGGGACATTAAAGTGTAGCGTAACCTTACTCCTGAAGCATGCCCAGTCATCAGAAGTAGTCCCCGGCTCCTCTTTAATACCTGTTTACAAAACATGCTTCCTGCCTCCTACACAGTAATAAGAGATATGAGATGCAGACCCCTCTCTCCGTATGCATCAGGCCCGGACAGCTCGTCCCGCCACGCGCAGGGAGAGGGGGTCCGAGCTGGGGAGAGGGGGCCGTGCCGTGCTCGTGTTTGGCTTTGATTAGATCTCGAATGTGGGCTTTATCAAAAATGAACGTGACACATACAGGATACACGATACACAGGACTCAACCACTGCTCCAGTTTGGGGAGTGACCTTTTGTCTCAGACTAAGTTGCCGTCTGAAGTTTTGTTTTGTTGTTTTGTTTTCTGCTTTAAAGGGGCGCTGTGGAACTTTTCAGCCTTCACCCAACGCCTTCTTTCTTCAGTCCATACCATACCAACTTTATTTATAAAGCACTTTAAAAACTTTGCAGCTGGTCAAAGTGCTGTACACAAACATAGAATATACAAGGACAATCACAGACAAAGTCAAAGTATGAAGATTGTTTGAAAACTTAAGAAAAAAGACAAAATACAGGACTAAAACAGGACTAAACTAGAACTAAAATCAGGACTAAAACCAGGTCTAAACCAGGTCTAAACCAAGTCTAAACCAGGTCTAAACCAGGACTAAAACCAGGACTAAAACCAGGTCTAAACCAGAACTAAACCAGGACTAAAACCAGAACTAAAACCAGGACTAAAATCAGGTTTAAACCAGGTCAAAACCAGGTCTAAACCAGGACTAAACCAGGACTAAACCAGAATTAACATCAGGACTAAAATTGGGACTAAAACCAGGTTTAAACCAGGACTAAAATCATGACTAAAATCAGGTCTAAAGCAGGTCTAAACCAGGACTAAACCAGGTCTAAACCAGGTCTAAACCAGGACTAAACCAGGACTAAACCAGGACTAAAACCAGAACTAAAACCAGAACTAAAACCAGGACTAAACCAGGTCTAATCCAGGTCTAAACCAGGACTAAAACCAGGTCTAAACCAGGACTATAACCAGGACTAAAATCTGGTCTAAACCAGGTCTAATCCAAGACTAAACCAGGACTAAACTGGGACTGAACCAGAACTAAAACCAGGATTAAAATCAGGACTAAAATCAGATTTAAACTAGGTCTAAATCAGATCTAAACCAGGACTAAACCAGGACTAAACCAGATCTAAACCAGGTCTAAACCAGGTCTAAACCAGGATTGAACATTACTAAAATCAGGAGTAAAAGCAGGTCTAAACCAGGACTAAAACCAAGCCTAAACCTGAACAAAAATCAGGACTAAAACTAGGACAAAAACCAGGTCTTAACCAGGTCTAAACCAGGACTAAACCAGAACTAAATTCAGGACTAAAATTGGGACTAAACCCAGGTCTAAACCAGGTCTAATCCAGGACTAAACCAGGACTGAACCAGGACTAAAATCAGGAATAAAACCAGATCTAAGCCAGGTCTAAATCAGGACTAAAACCAGGTTTAAACCAGGACCAAAATCATGACTAAAATCAGATCTAAACCAAATCTAAACCAGGTATAAACCAGGAATACACCAAGACTAAACCAGGACTAAAATCAGGATGAAAATTAGGTCTAAACCAGGTATAAACCAGGTCTACACCAAGACTAAACCATGCCACGTGGGGGCACATTCAACCAATTAAAAAAAACAAAAACTAATCTAAGTTGAATCCAATCTCACAGAGCAGTGCGTTCAGTTCGCGTCACGACCCCAGTGAACGTTGACGACATCTGCTGCGAAGTATCAACATTTTCTTTGTTACATCATTTTAAGATCGCATGCGGCACAATTAGTGTACTTCATCTTCATTTTCGTACCAGTCCGTGTTCATTCGGTGACCTGTCCTGTAAATGACCCCAACCCTCGTCACTGCCGCACACACACACACCCCTACACACACACACGCACGCACACACTGTCCTCTGTAATGCCCTTAACCCAAATGAAGTGTGTTTCTTGCGATTCAAACATGGCCCAAGTTGCCTTTCATGTCAGCGGCCGTCTGTTTTGTGTTTAATACGTTTACGGTCTCAGCGGGGAGTAATTGAGTGAGTGATTTGGGCTCACATACAGACACACAGGGTCCTCATTCAGTTAGCTCCGGGCTCTGGTACAGTGAAGGAACGGAAGAAGCAGCGCTCGTAATGATCTGATTAGTCGCCAAACAGCCAGGCCCGCAGAAAACCACACAAGAACATGTCAATACAAGCGTGTTATTGGCCTATTATAGTGTTTTATTTTTAAACGAGACCATATTACTCTGTTTTCTGATCAATTTTACAATGTTGTTTCTTCAACCAAAACAGACCAGGAGTTATGTTTTGTTTCATTCATAAGTTTAACACAAAAATCCTACATATTTTTGAGTTCTTCTCTCAAAACTAAGGTCCAGTCCACACTAGTTCGTATTCGAGTAGTTTTCGTTGTGGATGCAGTGTTCGTTCACGCTAATCCGATTGAAAACGGCTCCAGAGACGGAACGATCTGGTGCCGCCAGCTCCCACGAATTCATCTGAGTACAGATCTGATCCTTCACCGTGTGGACACCTGAAAACGCTGATGTAGTTTTATGTGCTGCTAAGTAGCTAATTCAACACCAAAACGCTAAGAGGCTAGAATATATGTCCATTCATATAAATGGTCTATGCATATAATCATATGCATAGACTATATAATCTCTGAAAAGTTTCACATGAACCATCTCCAACGCAATAGAAGCACAGAACAGACTCACCATCAGCAGAACACCCCTCTGTCACAGAAAGAACACTCATATTCCACTGAGTTGTGTTCTTTAGTCCGACAGAAGTTGAACTGCTTCAGCAGCAAAAGGAGCGAGCTGTTTTTTTGAGTGCTTAGTTTATGTAAATGAGCCATGTAGTTTTAAGTTTCATTTCTGTAAAACATGAACAAATATGCTCAAAGCTGTGTGGATAGGGAAGAATTGCGGACACAGAAACGAGTCAGAGCCGTCATGCTCATCTTAAAATCCAGCGTTACACTAAGTAACAACTCAACCTCGTCATCGGACCACGAAAAGACTGTTTTTACACTTGCCATCTCCCTCAGCTCCAAATCAGCTGCTGCAACTTCACTTCCTTGTTTTTACCTATCATGTGACCAGCATTTCAGGTGGTTTTGCGTTACTGTGTGGACAGGGAACGCTTTGATTGGTGGGACCAGTTGTCCTGTTTTCGCCTTTTGTTTGGTCAGGTTAGTTTGGGGACGTCTTTTTTCCTTTAGTTCAGCGATGTTGGTACCAGCTTCTATGGCCCTGTACGAGGTTGACCCGGTGCCGCATCATTTTGTTCTGTTTGGTCGGCTCACCAGGTCCACCTTTCAGCTGTTACTTTGTTTTTTGGGCACAGGATGGGTTTTAGTGTTTTTAAAGTGAATTAAAATTAACTTAAAAATAAAAACATCTTTTACTTTTGTAATCTTTTCGCCTCCTGTGTCCTCATTAATATGTTTGATCCACTCGGGTCGTAAGAGTATAGTTATATTTTCTTTGTGTTTTGGTCCATGTTTAAGCAGATTTTCGTATTTTACCAAAACAAATGACAATTTTTGTCTCTCTTTACTATTGGCAGGGATCAGATTGGTCAAAAATAGGAAGACCTGGGACATTTCTTGAACAAAACTGGGCCAAATCAGTGGTTTTGGATAAATCTACTGAGACAGTGGACACTGGACTCAAAACTGGGGTCTGGTCACCCTGATCTAATCTTGAAACATACAGATAAGGATACATTTTGGAGCAGTGCCTCACTCAAGGGTTTTCAATCTTATTTTATTATTATTATTATTTTTTATCTATCTATTTGTCTGCTGAGTTTTTGTCTTTGCCGTTTAACTTTACTTGACTTTCTTGACTACTCTTTCGACTTTCCTCTGTTTTTTATTTTTTTCTGATCAAAGTAGTAATGAAGTGATGAAAAAAAACATATGTATAATAAAAAAAAAAGGCCTTCCCGTGGATGTGCAAATTGAAAATACATTTTTACGTCATGCACTTATATTTATCCATCAGAGCACAATACGTACAATTTCCCACACATTAAGATCTGAGTTTATTCTATAGAAAATTAATGACATGACGCCAATTGAACAAAACTTTCTTATTCAAAAATGTACGGCTTAATTTCCCACTAACCTATCGTATGTTTGTATATTTGTCACAGGTTGAACTTTTTCCGAGATGTCCCTGATTTCCGAGTGCTTGCCTGCGGGGGGGACGGCACCGTTGGCTGGATCCTGGACTTCATTGGTACTTTATCATTTCATCTCTATACCTTTTTCAATTACGCGACTTATTGTACATCATTCATTCTCTGATAAGGCTTCGCGGGGGTAGAAATAACCTGCTTCCTATTTTGGGAGCTAGAATTGCATTTGTTTTATTAGTTCCAGAGACGTCCACACAAACCGAGCTCCTTTATAGCTGGTACATAAATACTTTGATTTGGCGTTGGTCTGCCTATTCGCGGAAAATGGAATGATTGCCCAAGTGGGAAAACAACAAATTAGTCATCATTTGAAAAAAAAAAAAAACAACAAAACAAAATAAATAAAAAAAAGCTGGTTTTGTGTATCTGGCCTTGAAGACACGTGTTGCTTCTTCGGGAGCTCAAAAATTGCTGCAATTTTTTATCAATCAAAACAAAGAAAGGTAATAACGGCCGGGGCCAAATGCAGAGACCGAAATAGGCCGCACCGCTGGGCATTCAGATTGACTGGCGCTTCTACTACAGCCGAGTGAAAATGGATTTAGGGGGCAGGCTGGTGGGTGGGGTGGAGGGGCTGCGGGCAAGAGGGGGCACCGAGGTGTGAATATAACTGCGCTGCTGGATGACCTGCGGGCAGAGCTGGGAAGTAACAAAGTCAAAGCAGTGTACTGAAGTAAAGTACAGATACCTAGTAGATTTTAAAGTGGGTATTTTTTACTTGGACTTCTCTACATTTTAAAGCAGGTGTCTGTACATTTTACTCCACTGCTTATGCACTTAAGACTTTTACTTTTTACTCTTTAAGTACATTTTAAAACAGGTACTTCGTGTTGAAATGTGGTTTTGGGCGGGTATGCAGTCCCACTGAATTCACAGAGCTTCATCAGGGTTTTCTATTGACAGAAGAGATGGTAAACAAAACAACCTAAAGACAGAATAATTTCTAAAGGTACCGTATTTTTTGGACTATAAGGTGCACCATATTATAAGGCGCAATATCAGTAATGCTGAATTCTCTTATCTATTTTCATACATAAGGTGCACCAGGTTATAAGGCAAATTAAGCGAAAAACAAACAGACACCACTTGAGGCTGATCCCTTAACCCAGGCATCCACGATTCATTGGCAGATCGTGGCGTAATTCGCCCGATGTTGCCTCCCTGTCTTGGTGAATGTGGATTATGAATGTGAATGTGGATGGATCATTTAAGTTTGTTTTTTTTATTTCCTACAAGGATGACTCAAATACATTGAGTAATAATGTGTTTAATTAAGCTTTGCGCACATTTGTTGACGTTTTACAGAAACGAAACTAAAAACCACATGGATAATTTGCATAAACTATAAGCTCTGAATAAACAGCTGCTCCTTGTGCGCTGATGTGGTCAATTTCTGTCGGACTCAAGGACACAATGAGTGTTCTTCCTGTGACAAAGGCAATGGCGGCAGTGTGTGTTGAGTCGATGCAGAAGTATACTTCACCCTTTCCTCTGCGAGGCTCCTGACTACAGTAGCTGTAATGCTCCGACAATCCATCAAAGGTGCAGCTTCGTAGAAGACCAAAGTCATATTAAAATATTTCGACAGATTTTTGAGCGTTGTGTACCACATAAAATCGGTTCGAAGTCAGTAAGCACAACCAGAATTAATACATAAGGCGCACTGTCAATTTTTGAGAAAATAAAGGATTTTAAGTGCCTTATAGTCTGAAAAGTACGGTAATTTACCTTTTACTTGTCTGACTTTTATGTAAATATAACGTACTGTTAATAAGGATCATCTGTACCATCATAGTGTCAGCAGAATATAATGACTGAAACAGTATTTTGTGGGTAAATTGTCACATGTTTATACAGCACTTTTCCACCTTTAAGGGACTCAAAGCATTTTAAATCAAGGAACCACTCACCCATTCACACACACATTCATACACCAGTGTGCACAGACACTTGTGTCTTGCCCAAAGCCTCAAAGACAACCTGTGGGTCAGTGGATCTAACCACCATCAACCAATGATGTTTATGTTGACTGCAGGATTCGAACTGCCGATCTTCGGAAATGTGGACAAACTCTCTTACCAACTGAGCTACTGCCGCTACATTATTTATCATCATAATTAATTGACAAAATTTTGATTAAAACTAAATGAAAATTGTCAGAATTAAAACTTGCTGTCTTGTCCAACCAAGAAAGATTAAAATGTGGATTATTGATAGTCCATTGAGGTTAAGTTGGTCTTCTGAACATTTATTTTTTTAGACCAAGTTTGTTGTAATACCTGACGGTTTCAACTGCTCGAACATTTTTTTTATTAAAAACGGGAAAAAAGAGGATTAAAAGCACTTTACAAAACTTAATAACAGAGCTCGTCATGTTAATACAAAAAACTAACACACTGACAGCTGATTACTTCCTTCCAAGCTTTTATTTTATCATCTATTTATTTATTTATTTGTATTGTTTATTATTTTCAGAAAGTCTATGGGAAAAAATGATTGGGAGCCGTCCCTGTTGAGCTCCCTTCTGTGCTGCTCTTGTTGGCCGGTGTGCGTGGGTTTGGCTGTGTTGATTTGCCGTGTTTTGCTCTGCCGCAGATAAGGCCAACCTGGAGCGGAACCCCCCCGTGTGCATACTTCCCCTTGGCACGGGCAATGACCTGGCACGCTGTCTGCGCTGGGGAGGAGGTACCCGAGCTCACTCTATTTAGACATCGGGTCACAGGGAGTCAGCGAGAGAACCTATTTTTAAGATCAGACCTTCCCTTGATAAGGCGGTGATTAATCAGAGCTGAAGAATATTGAAGCTCAAATTTGAACACACTTATATTGAGCAAAATGGACTCCTGTGAACTTATGTCCATGTTAGAATGTTATTACTTTAACACCTTTATATTGAGCAAAATGGACTCTTGTGAACTTTTGTCCATGTTAGAATGTTGTTACTTCCTCAGACATAGGGCTGGGGAATATGGGGAAAAAATAAATAAATCATTATTTTCTTCCCACCATGTTGCTCAATCTCGATTTTCAGTGTCAGGATTACGGCCGTTTTTATTTCGTGTTGACAGGACCTGTTGTTGAAATAATTAAGTATCTCTTGATGATAAGTAGGGCTGGGTATCGTTCAGAAGTTGCCGATACAATACATACCTCGATATATAGGCCACGATACGATACTTGATACAATGAGCTTACGATTCGATACGATTCAATACAATATATTTCAAATTGATTTGTATTGGTTCAATAAAAATAAAAACTAAATCATCGCTGTGATACTAAAAGTCTTAGTTAAATCACTTCTTGTGCAAAGTTCATATAAAACACATCATTTTAATCATCAGAACAGTGAAAATGTTAAATGTGTCACATAAATAAGTTTCCTTCCTCTCAACAAGCAACACAACTGTAGCTGGAACAAAATAATTGAGTAAAATATACCAAAAAATACTCTTAGCGATATATCGATACAGCAGTCCCACGATATCAATACTGTAGCATCACATTAAACAATACAGTATATGGATATTTGCATATTTTTGCACACCCCTAATGATAAATAATTAATCCATTTGCAAAGCCCGAGTTTTTTGGAATATCTAACCTAGACCTGGCCTGGCCAGAGACCAACAGTGTTTCATAACCAGCAGCATGTCCCTCCAACGTTAGACCCCGAATGATGCAAAGCACCAAGTTTATCCACACTGAGATGACCAGAGCACAGACATATATTTCAAAATGAGAAGGTGACGACTCCTATTGAGATGCAGTCAGATGTGCTTGATCTGATCTGCATCCATATTCAGCTGCATTTGTCACTTCCTGACAAGAGGGAAAGGGAAGAGAAAAAGGGAACAGAAGTGTTTGCATTGACGGGTCTTTGAACACTATTTTGAACATTATTAGTGTTTCATGGAAATCTGTCCAAATATGAAAGTGTGAGTGGACTTTTCAACGTGTTAGCTGCAAATTACTAGCCAAACTTTTAGCTCAAAGCTCAGAGGTTCATGCATTTATGGGTTACGGTAATATTTTACATTTACAGTTGTATTAGTAATGATTTTCTAAAGTTAAAAGCATGAACTCATATGTTTTCTCCGCTCTCCAGACGGGCTTTTTGCTCTGCGCTTTTGAACATCTGACTGCCACCGCATGTGGTGTATAGGAGGCCACGAAGGATACTCGGATGTGTCCTCCGTTCACGGCCCGATCTCCATTGAAAAGTGGGCTGCGTTTGAGGGCTGCACGAAATGGGACAGGCCTTGAAAGTGACATATGCAGCCAAAAAAGTAGCCTTTGGAGACTGCAGCCCTAAATACCAAACCAAATGAGTTTTAGTTACAAGACCAAATGTGTCTAAAAGATAAACTAATCACTATTTTAATTGAATCAATCATAATCAATATTTTCCTGTGGGGGGTGAGACAGTTGTGTCTGCTGAGCTGTTACACAAAGACAGACTGAGAGAAATCTTTCCACAATATAAATTTCCACCACAGGACCCACCCAGAGCTTTCACTAGAATAATCTGGATCATTTAAGCCCTGGAACTGCCAATCTCTATTAAACTAAATATAAATGGTAGCTGTTATCGTGAAAACTACAGCTTGATGACATCACAAGTTGGAACAGAACATTTTGAGCACTGAAGATGTAGACACACTAGTGAGAAAGGGTTACTCAAACGTGTGTGAATGAAACAAAACACAACTCAAGTTAACGACATTCTAACACGACTTAAAGGTTGTATGGAGGATTTTTTTTTTTTTTTTTTTGTTTCAAGTTGTCAATGATAGCATTATAGAGGTGCAGTAGCCTTGTAATTATGATGACCAAAAAAAAGAGAATAAAAATTCATCAACTCTGGACGTAGTGGGGCTAAACATTTGCCAATAGATAATGACACTGCCTCGTTATCTGTGAGCTGACAGGCTGTCAATCAAACTCCCTATGTTTCTAGCGTAACTGACTTGTCTGCGCGCCGCCGTTATGTGGTTTGCGTACGCCTGTCACGCAGTCCACAGACACAAGACCTATATCTTCCTCGCAGTTAGCACAAAGTTTGTTGCAATGGCGACAAGAATCCAGGAGCAGTTCGCCGCAAAAGAAAGTCCGTTTTTGAGGTCGCTGAAAGAAAGGGGAAAAGCAACGAAGCCAAACTAAGGTGATTCTTGAAGATTCATTACAGCGATGGTGCGACTGAAGCAGACGCAGGGTCTAAAGACTGACGCACTGGTCCACAAATTACTCCTGGACAGGAAACTTCTGCTTATTATGAAAACGTACTTTATTTCCAAGAGCTAGTCAAACGTTTTTCAGGACACGAAAGCGATATCCTATGTCTGAAAACGTAATTTTCAAGGCAAAGAAAGAGTCCGCTTGCTGCTGCGTGTTGTAGCTAGTTCATTCACACTGAATCTCCACGCAACCTTCTCTGCTCCCCTTTCCTACTCCTGTCCCCGCTGCCCGATCCACTCTTCCCCCTGCTCCTCACTTCTCCGGGCACGGAATCTCCGCGCCCCGCTCCCTCTCTCTCTCTCCTCTCTCTCTCCCTGCTCCCTGCTCCACTCTTCTCCCTGCTCCTCACTTCTCGTCCGCGAAGAAATGTCCGCACACCCGCCCCCCGCTCCTCACTTCTCCGTCTTGCCTAACCAACACTGTAGTTAGTTGTTTACAAGTCATGTGCAGCTCACCGGCTGTAAACAAACCTGTTTCTGGCGTAAAGAGGAGGCGGGAGGAGGCGTTTCTACGTAGGGAGCTGTAGGGGAGGGGGGGGTTTCACGCATGCGCAACATTTGAAAAAGGACAAACAGTCGCTGGATTTCTCGTTCCTTGGAAAATCCTCTATACAACCTTTAAAGCTCACAAGAGTCAATTTTGAGTAATATAAGACCTTTAAGTTGAAAAGTAATTAAAACCTATGACAAGATAAAGAAAGCTCCACCATGCACCTCGGTCCTCCACCCCTCTAAATGTGTGTTTGTGCCCAGGATACGAGGGGGAGTCTCTGCTGAAGATCTTGCGTGATGTGGAGAACAGCTCGGAGGTTCTGTTGGACCGCTGGAGGATTGACGTCACCCCCACAGACAAAGAGGAGCAAGGAGACCCCGCCCCCTACAGCATCATCAACAACTACTTCTCCATCGGAGTGGTACGCTGTCTCCATACATTTACTCCGTTTTTTTTTTATACTTAAGTAAAAGTACAGATACAGGGGCAAAAGATTAGTATTGAAGTACCAGTTTAAAAATGTACTTTCAGAGTAAAAAGTCAAAAATCTTTTGCGGAGATTTTTTTAGAACTAGAACCAAATGTAGTGATTTTGATAAAGAATTTAGCTGATTTCAAGTGATTCAACTGATTTCTTAATTTTTCGAACTGTTTTTGTGTGTTTGTGTATTTGGTTTACTCAAAGTTTTGACGAGTTAACTCAAATTAAATGTACTAAAAATAAGTCTCAAACCATAAATAAAAGTACTATTTACTTTTATGTTCAGATCAAAATTGTAGTGGAGAAGGAAGCACAGATACATGCTCTCAAATGTAGTGAAGTAAAAAAGAATCTACTGTAAAATGTAAAAAAAAATCTACTGTAGCAACCCAGGTTCAGTTGTGGTACTTATGTGTAGTACCTTTTTAAACACTAATACACCTCGATCTGTGTATCATTCATTTTTCAAAATAAAACCAAAAATAAGGACATGAAAAAACAACTATTTTCTTCATTATTTATCTCCAAATCCAAAATGAAAAAAACAGATAACGATTCATTTTTTCAGTTTTTGTAAACCCGTTTCTGTGACTTAAACAGCAATGCCAGACTTTTGCGCCAAAGACGGACTGAACCAGGACTAAAACAGGACTAAACCAGATCTAAACCAGGACTAAACCAGGACTAAAACAGGACTAAACCAGGTCTAAACCAGGTCTAAACTTGGTCTAAACCAGGACTAAAACAGGTCTAAGCCAGGACTAAACCAGGACAGAACAAGGTCTAAACCAGGACTAAACCAGGTCTAAACTTGGTCTAAACCAGGACTAAAACAGGTCTTAGCCAGGACTAAACCAGGACAGAACAAGGTCTAAACCAGGACTAAACCAGGTCTAAACCAGGTCTAAACTTGGTCTAAACCAGGACTAAAACAGGTCTTAAAGGACTAAACAGGACTAAACCAGGACTAAACTAAACAGGACTAAACAGGACTAAACAGGTCTAAACCAGGTCTAAACTTGGTCTAAACCAGGACTAAAACAGGTCTAAACCAGGACTAAACCAGGACTAAACCAGGTCTAAACTTGGTCTAAACCAGGACTAAAACAGGTCTAAACCAGGACTAAACCAGGACTAAACCAGGTCTAAACCAGGTCTAAACTTGGTCTAAAACAGGTCTAAACCAGGACTAAACCAGGACTAAACCAGGACTAAACCAGGTCTAAACCAGGTCTAAACTTGGTCTAAAACAGGTCTAAACCAGGACTAAACCAGGACAGAACCAGGTCTAAACCAGGTCTAAACCAGGTCTAAACCAGGACTAAACCAGGACAGAACCAGGATTAAACCAGGACAGAACTAGGTTTAAACCAGGTCTAAACCAGACCTAAAGCAGGACTAAACCAGGTCTAAACCTGGACTAATCTTGGACTTGAGAGCCAGAGAGCTCTGGGCTCATTTTTTGAAAAACGAATGAACGAATGATACACAGATTTACCTTCCTCTGTTTGAATTTTTTTGTAGTGTTAATGTTTTTATACAAGTTATTTTCACTTACAAGTTTTGTTCATATTGTTTAAGGTAAGTTTAATGTTCCACACCAATGCAGAATCCACTGAAAATAATTCCAAAACCTGACATGTTTGAACAGTAAAACAATCCGATACTCTGAAAGTCTGAAATCCTAACGAGGTAACAATACTCCTCCTAATGAATAATGAGAGAGAGACACAGCTGCACGCGCCACTGAAGAAAACACCTCTAAACTTCACACCAGCTTCACTTTATGTATGCTAACAACCAGGCACGCTGCGGCAGGTGTGGGCAAACAGCCTCTGCCAAAGTCAAGCCCAACTGAGTCCTGCGTGAGGATCTCAGCCTGGACTCCCCTCACATCTGCTTCTTAGACGACCAAAAGAAATGGTATCTTCTAGGGATGGAACAATTCATATCATTTCATATGTCGTAAGTCTTGCAATAATATCGTGGACCATCACAATATACCGAATCTGAAGTCTCTTTGCTTAAATTCATTGTTATGGTGCAGCAATAGCTAAAACAGAAGGAACTACATAGACCATGATCCTTTGCTCTGTTTCAGTCCAATTTACACCATGAAACAACTTATGAAGCACTTTTAAATCTTAAAGGGCCATCTCATGTAAAATAACTCTTTTCACATTGTATCTTCTGCACATAAACAAGCACAATTTGGGTTTTGGAACATCCATTACACAATAGTTATGAAATCTTACTGATTTCTTGGAATCAGTCACAGACCAGGAACTGTGAAAGACCGACTATTGCTCATCCCCCCTCCCCTGTCCTGAGAAAACACAGGCTCCGCCCTCCAAACGTGAAGTAGGCGACGAGTGAGCCGCCCTTCCTCCGCCCATCTCAGGGAGGGAGGGGGAGACAGGCGTGCACCCTGATAGTGGTAGGAATAAACTTGGAGATACAGCGCATTCAGCCGCATGTGTTGGACCCGGAATCGGACGAGGACTTTGAGGTGCACGAAACTCAAGCACCGCGTCAACAACAGCTGAACATTACTGATTGGTAAAGTATTAATAAACACTAGTAGATAAACTTATTATATCGTGCACACTGCAGTCGGGGTGGAGGTGGTGGAGTAGTGGAGGGTGGCGGGTGCGAAGAGCTTTCTGCTACATCAAACGCGTCATAGATGTAGCTGCCGCGTCATCGTTGTAGCAGGATTTAGTTTGTTGTCATGTGGGAGGGTGGCAGAAATACGCTACAATTTGTTTAAAAAACGCCAAATCAGTCTAAAAACCACTTCGACGACAAATACAAGGCCCACTCATCACAAGGTAGAAATCTCTGAAAAGTTGATTTTGCATGAGATGGGCCTTTTAAGTCTTTGGTTTTAGGCAGAACCAAAGTTTTGTCAAGGCATTTTAAGGAAACAGTAGCATATTCAAAATTAAGGTAGAGCTGTTTAATGTCATACTGTGGAACATTCCAGGAAACACGCAGGTGATGGATAGTCAGGCTGGTGCCACCTAGTGCCTCTGCTCAATTTCATTTCTCTCCAGCGACTAGGTCAGGAATCAAAATACACTAGACGGTTCGCAAAAACCCCGGAAGTGTGAGTTCGGGCATCAGCCAATCAGCGAAGAGCCATACATTCTGTGTTGTCAACGATTCCCGAGATTGAGATTGAAAGTCAGAATAAAGAGAATATTTGGTGAATTTTATCAAGGGGAAAGACATTATTGCCCTTCTTCCTACGAGATTTGGGAAAAGCTTAATATACCAGTTAGCCCCGTTAGCGGCGCATTACATACGTCAGGACCAAAAAGCAGCGATTGGTTAAATAAAAAAAGTGCCTACCTACCGTCGACCAAACGAATCCTAACACTGCGAGTTCAGACGGTTTCTACGAAGTCAAACGAAGTGAAACCGACTTATGAATCAGGCTAGATGACAGACCCCCAAGCAAAAAGTTACACAGTGCAGCTTTAAACAAACGTCATTCCCGTTTGCCTTTAATCTGATCCTTATTATGAGTTTATTGAAATGCACTCGAACCTCAATTGAGTTCCATCAATAAACAGCTCGTCAGCCCCCTCTCCGTCCGACATAATGAGACTGACTCGGCCGCGCTCATGTCGGCCATTACGCACAAATGTCAGGGGGAAATGCCGTAATTGACATTTCCAGGCGTCACGGGCTGTGGCGACCCGGCCTCGTCTACCTGTACGGGGCCCCAGTGATGCATGGTCCCACAAATGTTAGCGGAATAACAGCTCGGAGGTGTTAGCGAGCTGATTTAGGATGTTAATGTGGAGGTTAGAGGATGTTAGCGAGGGCTGCGGTACAGAGACGGATGGCTGTGTACAGGAAGCGCAGCGGGTGGATGAGAATTGTATACATTGATGCGCCACTGTGTTAGAGCGCGAGCATGTGGGAATGTTTGTGTAGTTGATGAGTTTAAAGGGCCCATGTTACACAAAATAGATTCTGGTGAGCTTTAAGTCATGAGCTATATATAAAGTGGATGATTTAATGTTGTTAACAAACAAACATCAAAAACAGACCTGGAGTTGTGTTTTGTTTCATTCACGCATGTTTGAGTAATTCTTTATTAGTCTGTCTACATCTCAAGTTCAAAATATAACATATAACAATAAAAAAGACACACTACATTAAAAAGTAAGTGCAGGAAGAGGCAAACTTCAAGTGCCCATGTGCCCCAAAGCACTTTACAGTTCATTATTCATTCACTCAACACACAGTGGTGGTAAGTTACTACTGTAGCCACAGCTGCCCTGGGGCAGACTGATGGAAGTGAGGCTGCCAATCTGCGCCATCGGCCTCTCCGACCACCACCAACACACACACACACACACCACTTTCATGTGGGTGAAGTGTCTTGCCTAAGGACACAAGGACAGTTTTTGCGACAGGCGCCCCACTGTGGCACCTGGAATTCCCAGTGATCTCCCATCCAAATACTAACCAGGCCCGGCCTGCTTAGCTTCTGAAATCTGACGAGATCAGGCTTTGACAAGCTGGTATGGCATTTTAAAAGGAAAAAGTAGCATATTCACAATTTTGTAAGCCTTCACAAAATATTGCAGTAAATATCGTACCCATACTAGATCAAAAAGTAGGTACAAGAAGAGGAAAAAAAACCCAAAAGGGCTCAAAATTGAATATTATAGCTGTGTGTTACATACAAAATTTACTAAATTACTAAATTTACATTTACACACATTAGATTAAATATATTTGACTCAAACATGGATTAAAATACAATGAAACATCCCACAATTGAAAGATTATTCAACATTAACATGAAATATCAAACATTTCTTCAAACTCCTGTTCCACCTCCAAGGGCGTAGGTTTGCACAGGGACGGTGGGGTCATATCACAACCAGTATGTGGGGAAGACAAAATAGTCCCTACCAATATTTACCATTTAATTTTAATAATTTTATTTGGATATTTTTCCAAACTCAATATTATTAATTGAACACGTTTTAGTTCACATTTTGTTTATTAGACGTTCTGAGATGTATTCAGTGATATGACGACAGGGTTACTCCTGCCGCTGTTTCAGTGGCTGCAACAGTGTGATGTCATTAGTGGAGCCAGGAGCCTAAAATGGAGAAGCAGCAGGACAGGGCCACACCTGAAGATGGTGGCTTGCCTTACAATGAGTCGCCGCAGAAAAAGAGCAACTATCCCCACAAGTGCACAACCCAAACGGAGCCCTACTCGTGCGCTATGAGACCCCGACTCTACTGACAATATTCCATGGAAAAATGTACGAACATGACCTCACAAATATCTCATCACCAACAAGCAAAGAGAAATCTGCTCCAAACTTCTACATCGCTGTTATCCCCGAAAGAATCAGACTCTTAGCTGATAATGTCCCCACCAAAGCTGAGACCAAACCTACGCCCTTGTCCACTTTGTCATGAAACAGTAGTTTTCAAGTTAACAGCTCCTTTTACCTTTTGCTCAGCAGAGATTGGAAATTCCAGGTCTTAAGTCATGTGAGCCAAAAGATTCTAGTGAAGGTTTATGGACTTTAAAAACACAGTAGAGCACTTCCTGTATTACCACATGACATCACAAGGTCAAACAGAGTGTTTTCAGTCTGAGAGAAGAACTCCTAAATCTGCAGGGTTTGTGTGTTAAACCTGTGAATGAAACAAAACACAACTTCAGATATGTTTTTGACGATGAAACAGCATTATAACACAATTTAAAGCTCAATTTTCCTTAATAATATCAGACTTTTAAACAGTATTAAAATTAACCCATTGTCCTCTACCATAAAAACAAGAACATAATTAGTGTACGTGGTTCCCATGGTGATGGTTGGCGTGATCGGATCAGGAGTCAGTGGGCGTGATGATGACAATGAAGCTGTTTGTCAGGGATTAGGATTTTGAGCTCTCTATGGGCTCAAGGGTCGTGCAGCATTTTGGTTCTTTTTAGCTTTCCACCGCCGCCGCCGCGAATTAGAAGAGAGGTTATGCGGCAAGTCAGGCTTATAATTAGCTCAGAGATTATGCAGATGGACGAGATTGTTTCTGTAATGACACCAAGGAAAGGCATAGATCAGCACTCTGACGCACACACACAATCGGACTAGTGTTTTCTTATTTAAAAGTTTAGAGGAAGTCAGTAATGTTTGGATGTGGTGGACAGTGGCCAAAAATTGTACTGATGTAAGAGTAGTATTACTTCAGAATAATAATACTCAAGTAGAAGTACAAGAAATCAGGATAATTTCAGGACTATAAGGGCTTGTTTACATGAGAAGGCTTTCAGGTAAAAACGTCAAAATATTTTATTGGAAGTGTCTTTCGTTTAGACGGTGACGGCGTTTTTGGGGCTTAAAAATGCAGAAATCTGAAACCGCCCTCCAAAGTGGAAAAGTTAAATACGCTCCACCATAGCGTTTCCGTCTACACTGCCCAAGACGCAAAACTCTGGTCAGATCTGCTCACGTCGCATTTACGTCATATACATACAGTACACAGAAACCTGGCATGCATACACAATAGAATTCCACATACTTTTGCGTCATTGTATGCACGTAGATTTCCTCCCGAAAATGCTCATCTAAACACGGAATAAAAAAGTGAAGACACAACACCACTGTTCAGACCGTCATCATATAAACGTAGCCTAAGCTGCTACGTTTTTCTCGCACTTTGAACCCTGTGGCTTAAACGATGATGCAGTGAATATATGGACAGATTATTTGTTTATACAGTGGATACGCTCACAGCGCAGAAAGCAGAGTGCAGAAAGTGCTGCTGTTAGTGCGCTTAGTATGAAGTTGCAACACGAGCGAGCGATGATGTCAGTGCACTAAAACAGTTTATCAGTCTGACAAAATAAGTTATGATGCTTAATAAACATTAGTAAGTGGGATATCTTCATGACCCGTATGCGTTAAATGCAGGTGAGTGGTTAAATGACGAGAAGAAATGTTTCAAACTTCAGTAACGGGACATCCACTCATACCTGATCCATACACCTATCCCCACTCCCAGGAGAACCTGAAATCCTACGAAACATTGACATGATACAGACAGGACAGAGGCTCTTTCTGCAGGAGACATGCACAGTAGAGCGCCAAGTGAAGTAGTTTATAATTCTGTCGTAATACTGTCCTTTTACTGCGTCCACACACGTCGTTTCTATGTCCGCAAGCCTTCCCTATCCACACAGCTTTGAGCATTTGTTTACGTTTTATAGAAATAAAACTTAAAACTGCATAGCTAATTTGCATAAACTGAGCGCTCAAAAAACAGCTCGCTATTGTGTGCTCATGTGGTTCAGCTTCTGTCAGACTAAAGGACACGAATATGAGTGTTCTTTCTGTGACAGAGGGGTGTTCAGCTAATGGTGAGTCTGTCCTGTGCTTCTATCAGGTTCATGTGAAACTTCAGAGATTATATGTCTGCAGGTCATATGCATAGATCGTATATATGAATATATTCTAGCCTCTTAGCGTTTTGGAGGTGAATTACTTCGCGGTGCATAGACCTACATCAGCGTATCAGCGTTTTCAGGCGTCCACACAGTGCCGGATCAGATCTGTACTCAGATGAATTTGTGGGAGCTGGAGGCACCAGATCGTTCCATCTCTGGAGCCGTTTTCCATTGGATTAGTGTGGACGAACACTGTATTACAGGCCCCATCCACATACTAGTGTGGATGGGGCCTCAGTCATCCAGGTAAAATCCATGGCAAAGGAGAAATTCAATTTGTCAAATGGACAAACATTCTCGACCTAAATAAACGTTTAGAGTTTAAAAGAAGTCTGAAAACTTCAAATCCATTTTGCAATTTTTTGCTATACATTTTCTGGAGCCTGGGATCAGTACAAGCATTTTTTTTTTTTTTTCCAACTAAAAAAGGTGAGAGTGAATGAAACAAAACACAACTCTGGTATATTCTAATGAGGTAACAATATTAAAGCCTGAGCTCACAAGAATCCATTTCGTGTAATATAGCACCTTTTAATCATTCAATCCAAATTTCTCTTCACATTTTTATCAACAATCACTGTTTTGCCCAGTGGGTTTTGGTCGGACAGAACAAAATGTCTCCGTGTCTTTGTGAGGATGACAGTGTAATAATCTCAATCAGAGAGCATGTGAGAGACAGGCCCCTAATGCAGTGAGTGGCCCTAATGAGGCCCCTGTCACACCATTACTCTCCTGCTCTCGGGCCCCCCTCGTAATTGGACTAAACTTTGAGCTATGACACCACATTACACATGTCCTGCGTTCATTCACTGCCACACATTTGCATTGGTAATTATTCGAGAGGGGAGAGAGGCGTTAGGAGGGAGGGGGGTTGGGGCTTGTACCGTCCCGACTGCCAGGGACAGAGAGACTGTTGATAGAAGGATGTCTAAGGTTACTGGTTTATAACTGAATGAGTGAAATATTTTACATGGTCAAAGTCAAATTCAAATAATCAGCTGTATTTTGTATTTTTGAGTGAATTTCTACATATATTTGAAGATCTTTTACTCAAGTTAGACTACCCTGAGATTTATCTGAACACAGTCTGACCAGAAAGAGCTGACTTGGTTGATCTGATTTGTGCGCATAAACAAGTCTCTCTAAATAAAAATGATAGTCACATAATCAGTGTTGGGAAGGTTACTTTTAAAATGTATTCCCCTACAGATTACAGATTACATACCCCAGAATGTAGTTTGTAACGTAATCCATTAAATTACTTAAAGCGAGTAACGTAATCTGAATACTTTGGATTACTTGATTTGCTGTAGAGAAGCAAAGACTGATATCGTAACATAAGATGTTTTGTTTGCTAAAAGAAAATAAAAAGCCCAGACTTTACTTAACCGTATTAAAAATATTATTGATAGTTTAGTCCTGTTCAATCCTGGTTTAAACCTGGTTTAGTCCTGGTTTTAGTCCTGGTTTAGACCTGTTTTAGTCCTGGTTTTAGTCCTGGTTTAGACCTGGTTTAGTCCTGGTTTTAGTCCTGGTTTTAGTCCTGGTTTGGCTCGGAGGGAAAAAAAAAGGGGGGGCGAGTAGCCCAAAATGTGAAAACAGTAAAATACCGCCCTGTAATCCTTTTATTTCAACAAAGTAACTGTAATCTAATTACCACTCACTGAAACAGTAACTGTAACCGAATACAGTTACTCATAATTTGTACTCCGGTACATGTAATCTGTTACTCCCCAACACTGCACATAATATGCATTCTTACTGTGAGAAGTGTCGCCTCTCCATAGATCTGACATGTATTAGTGCCTGTTCTTCTCTGCTGCCCTGACCTCCTCCTGCAGGTCCATAGATGAGGGCCATAGCACTGGAAAGCATGTGTAGCAAACCTCCATAGTGGACTTTTAAAGGGTAATGCACTATTTTGGGTCATATATTTACCTCGCTTTGATTTTGTGAATATTTTGTTTTTCATAATGTTCATGTTCAGAGCAGAGCCAGTTACCAAGGCCTTCAATCATGTGAAGTAATGTTGAAATATTGAAAGTGGTGATGGCTGCACCGCAGTAAAATTAGGATTGGACACTGGTGTGTTATCAGTGCTGTAAAAATAACTGTCTGAGCTTCAGTTATGAAGTCGCAGATAATGCATAAAATGTACAAGTAACACAAATTTTACAAGATGAGATGAGAGAGAAAATGGGGTCCATCATTTGAAATTGTTATTCAGTTTGTTTTGTTTTGTTTATTAAATATAATAATTATAACTTCCATCCATCCATTTCTTCCATGTGATGTGACTTTTCTTTTTGTGGGATGTATCCCTCAGCTGTCCAGGTAGAACCCATGAGGAGAAAATTCAGTTTGTCAACTGGACAAAAGTTAGTTTGGTTGAAGACGTTTTGCAGCTTGGATTTGCAGCTTGGACCAAACTAAACTTTTGTCTAGTCGACAAACTGAATTTTCTCCTCACCTTTCCTTTTTTTGGTCATCTTTGGTTGAGTTTTGTTTTAGAATGATGTCTACAAATGTGTTTACGATATCTATCCATCCATTTTCTTTGGCTTATCCGGGGCCGGGTCTCAGGGGCAGCAGTCTAAGCAGGGACTCCCAGACTTCCTTCACCCCAAACTCTTCCCCCAGCTCCTCCGGGCGGACCCCAAGGCATTCCCAGGCCAGCTGAGAATCATAGTCCCTCCAGCATGTCCTGGATCTTCCCTGGGGCCTCCTCCCGGTGGGACATACCTGGAACACCTCCTGAGGGAGACATCCAGAACAGATGCCCGAGTCTCAGCTGGCTCCTCTCTATGTGGAGGCGCAGCGGCTCTACACCGAGCTCCTCCCGTGTGACTGAGCTCCTCACCCTATTTCTCTAAGGGAGCACCCAGCCACCCTGCAGAGGAAACTCATTTTAGCCGCTTGTATCCGGGACCTTGTCCTTTCGGTCATTACCCAAAGCTCATGACCATAGGTGAGGAACGTAGACTGACGGTAAATCGAGAGCCTCGCCTTTCTGCTCAGCTCCCTCTTCACCACAACAGTCCGATACAGCGACTGCATCACTGCTGACGCTGCACCGATTCATCTGTCAGTCTCATGCTTATTCTCTTTAACTTATTTCTAAAATATTTTCGGTAGTTGTTGCACCAAATCAGGCATTTTAAAAGGTGCACTCTGTAACTTTTCTGGATATCCAATCTGTCCATCTCTATGAAGATGTTACAGCTTTGCCTGTAACGTTCCACAGATTAAAGCATTAAATCTGCATTGCATTTATTCAATTAGTTATGATTTTAATTGCAAAAAACATGTACTTTTAGCAGGGTCACATCTCCACAGATCTGAGCTGTAACTTGGCATCCCCAGTTTATCTCTAAGTGTTCAATTTATTTAACACCATATACTGTGAATCATTCTAAGTAAACATCTAAAAACATCTTCACAGAAACAAGCAGTTGGCCAATCACGTCCACTGGAAAAGTTACACAGCGCATCGTTAAATAGTACATGAAAACAAGTTATTTTTTTCTATACTTCCATGCACTTCAGTCCAGTACCCAGCGTATAACCCGCTCCAGCAGAGCTCTCATGTGCGAAGGCCTTTCATTGGCTGTTTGAAAGCCCTCCTCACCCGCTGCTCCCCTTGTACCCAGCTCAGATTCTGCAACCAAACCAAAGGGGAGACAACCTGTGCCCGGCCTGCCTCTCTTGTCTGCGCCCGCTGTCCCGTTTGTAGCTCGCTCCACTTGAGCTCCATCACAAAACAAAATCCATCCATCTCTTCTGCTTCTCTCCTGCGCTCCGCTGGGACCTGCCACAAAACGTTTGGTCTTCTTTTCACAACGCCTTCAAGAGACATCAAGAGAAACGCGCCATCGATTTTTTTTTTTCCTTCACTTTTTTGACGTCTTCTAAATGTGTGTACAGAGAGCTAGCAGGGGGTCCTCCCGTAGCCCCTCAAAAACAGAGTGGAAAACAGATTGCGTGGGGAGGGAGAGGAGAGGACCCAAAAAAGTTAACATGATATAACTTTGTACGGTTCTTTTTCCTCCTAAGTTGTCTTAAGAGAGGGGTTTGTGCGCGAAAGCCTCTGCCTGCGTTCTGTGAAGTTAGAATTAAAGAAATGTCTGGCACAGAGACGCTTTGTTTTAGTCTTGTGCTTGAATGGAGGCACCTGTTAACTGGCTCTTCCGCTTCCTTAAAGTCCTTTGATTTATGTCTTGGTTCATTGACTTCTTCTTGAGTGAAAAGTTTTCTCTACTAATTTTTGTAGCTCAGTGAGGCAGGGTTGTCAAAAGTATTGGAAAGCAGACACTGAACAGAACTTAAAGATGAATTGTGTAACTTTTTGGTTGGCGGTCCGTTAACTTCTTGTTTCTGTGGATATGTCATTGGTCTGCTTAGAATGTTCCACAGTATGACTTTAAACACCTCTACCTTACATTTATTCAATTACAGGTGGTTTTATAGCTGAAAAATACCTAGAAAAAACAGGCATTCTGACTATTAGCCAGAGTCCTGCATGGGTCTATTTTTGGAAACCCGCACCCACACAGTAGAGCACCGCACCCGCCCGTTAACCCGTAATTTTAGCACCCGCCTGAACCCCTTAACATTCCACCCGTTACCCGCCCATGCCCGTGATAAATCACACACAAATTAAAAGCATTCTAACTGAAGCATCCATCAGAATACGAACTGAAACGTCAAGAATTACAATCAGGAAATGAAATGACACGGTTACACTTTCTTCAGTACGAACACGAACGGACTTGACTCGATTGTCATCACTTCACAGGTTTTATTTACTGAGCAGAAGAAACACTGATCGAGATGCTGGACTTTTGCGCTGCACACGCCACGGACTGAACCAGGACTAACCCAGAACTAACCCAGGACTAAACCAGGACAAAACCAGGGCTGATTCCAGAACTGAACCAGGAGGACTAAACCAGGACTGAACTAGGACTAAACCAGGACTAAACCAGAATTGAACCAGGACTCATAGTCAGGATGGACTCAGAGGTGCGCCCGTGTAGACTGTCGGGTGACCGCAGGCGAAAGGAACGACGTAGAGTTCCTTGACGCACAGAGGTATGTGCAGCCATTGCCCGAGCGCACTTTGTGGACACTATGCACTGAGTGGTTCTCCAAGATTAGTCCTGGTTTAGTCCTAGTTTAGTCCTACTTTAGACCTGGTTTAGTCCTGGTGTAGTCCAGGTTTAGTCCTGATTTATTTGCCCGTACCCGTTGCCCATGCAGGACTCTGCTGTGAGCGGGGTCGCCTCTCCACAGATCTGACCTGTAACTTGGTCTGGTTCGGTCTCCATAAAGATAAAAAGGTTTAATACCATACCGTGAAACATTTCAGACAAAGCATTTGACGGACCCTCCACCATAGAAGTTACATAATGCACAATTAAACTTGCATTGAAACTAGCAAGTTATTTAGGCAGGTATCGATACAAAAAAAACAACAAACAAAAACACATTCCCAGGACATAAATGAACCTTTCCTGAATAGCTTTAAAGATCCTATATGACATAAAACTGACTCTTGTGAGCTTTAAGTCATGTTGTAATGCTGTTACATCATCAAAAACAGACATGGAGTTGTGTTTTGTTTCATTCAAACATGTTTGAGTAATTCATTAGTAATTACTAGTCTCTCCACATCTCCAAAGCTCAAAACGCTCTTCTCTGTTCCACCCTGTGAGGTCATGTAGTGGTAGTTTTCAAATTAACATCTGCCTTTTACCTTTAGTTATGTAGAAATATGGTTACCTGCTGCTATTCTGACATGACGCTATTTAGACATTGACGTCTAATTGTCGGAGTAGCGGCATAAACATACATTTTTAAGTGTCCCACTATATCTAGAATCTAGATCTGATAGTTGGTTGGGCATTATTAGAATTATTAGAATTAGATCTGGTGTTTTTTGCCTACATAATGGGTGCGATGTCGGTCTTAAATTTTGATTTAAGTGGTCTTAAAAAGGTCTTAAAAAAGTCTTACATTTGGGGTAGTCAACCTGTAAAAAGTGTTGGAAAACCGGCATATCTAAATAGAGACATGCCGTAACGAAGGGATGTCGGAATAGGCGGCGGACCCCAGATATTCTTACAGTGAAGGTGTATGAAGTTTCAAAACACGGTGGAGCGCTTCCTGTATCACCGCAATAGAAAACTCGTACGTACCAGATTGTACTTTTCACTTTGGAGATCTCGTGTCAAACTTTGGTCATTAGTTGTTCATTAAAGACTCACACTTGCACTCTTTCTGTTCCAGTCGTTAAAAAAACAACGTTAAACAAATTCCACAAGGATCCGAACGCCGATGTTTATGAACAACGTCAACGTATGGATTTGCTGCAATTAGCGTCGAATGCCTTGGAGTTCACACTTAATGCGAAACCTAGCAGTCTGGTATTGCTGCGATGGTGCTAATGTAGCTCCTGTCGCAAACACCCAACCCCGAAATGTGGCTGTGGCCCGGGGTCGCAGGGAGGAGGGCGAGGCAGCCGATAGGGTCGCCGCCGTCAGCCCGCCCCTCTTCGCGCTCTGATAGGATTTAATGAAGTCGTTCGCAGACGGCGTGCGGCGCTACGCGAGTGTTGATACCCCGCCAGCTCTTCCTGTGCGCAGACGCCGGGGCTCAGAGGAAGACACAGCCCGGGATCGTCTGCACCGAGGCGGGATGTGACACGCGCGTCACGGATGGAGCTGCGAGACGGTTCGAACAGAGAGACGTCAGAGAATAGAGCCACGTCGATGCCACTTTGTCGTCTTTGCATTGCTCACATGGAGTTCTTCAAGTGTGGCGTTGAGAACAGATAATTAGAGAACTGCATGAAAAAGTTATTTAAGTTTTAGACACAACAAAATACAGGCACTACAAAGAAAGTAAAAGTCACACGAGGATCTGTTTTTATGTTTCGACCATGACTATTCTTCATCAGGGCTTAGTTCAAAGTTCTTGAAGTTGTTTACTAATGATATGGCAGCTTTACTTTAGTCCCTCAAGGCCTCAGACTTACTCAATTTTCCTTTTTTCCCCCTCTTATTGACATTACAATCGAAGGAACTGCATGTACCATAATCACAAGGTACTACAATGCAAATCTGTCTGATCTGGTCAAGATTTTAAAACTTATATCAAATTATCCATCTTGTTTTCAGACTTATTATCTATCTTACTAGACCAGAGACTGCTTAATTCTAGTTTAGAGGTAGTTTGTTTTAAGATTACTTGTCAAGTAAAATGATCTTGCTGCATGGACAGATCATTTCACAACTTTTTTTAAATTTTTTTAAGTCATGTTCTGATAGACTCAAGCTTTTTTACAGTGTACAATCTCAAAGTACTGCAGTCACAACTGAACCTATGTTGTCAGAGCCTTAACGTGCAGATAGAGGACACACACAAGTTTGTCTCATTCTCATTATATGAACAGCCCATGGCTCATGTGAAAGATCAGAACCTCCAGAATTCACTCACAGTTCTACAGAGGCTGCATTAGCAGTGATCCATGATTGGCTGCTGGTGCTAGGGTTTAGGTAGTGACTAGGGGTGTAATGGTACATGTAATTGTGCTGAACCATTTTGGTACGGGACGTTCGTTTTGGTGCAGGGCTGTACAAGAGTGAGTTCGCGCAGTTTTGTGTGTTTACATTCCACCACTACATGTGCAGCTACACGGAAGACTCAGCTCTTATTAACATAATATCTTATTAATAGTCACAAGGGAACTCATTCATGATTGGGGTGGCAGTGTTTCCTGCAGCGCTTTATAGTTAGGGTGGCCGCCTTGACTACATTCCTCTGAACCATGTGAATCTTCGCACCCCGGTCCTCACTTTCGCCTTTTGCAAGGGGCTGGCACGGGGACATTGTATCTGCCAGCAGAACTGCACTTACTACAGACAATATGGACAAGTTTGTTTTTCTAGCCAAAAATATGAAGATTGAGTAAAACTTTATGCTGGAACTGTTAGTGCTGCGCCTTACTTTTTGATAATGCGCCTTACTGTACTGATAATGAACCGAACCATGAACTCAAAACCGGGATACGTACCGAACTGTGATTTTTGTGTACTGTTACACCCCTCATAGTGACCATTCAGATCACAGAGTCCATTGATATCATCTTGAAACTAACACCCCAAAATAAGAGACTCGTGTGAGGCTCATTCTGCTTTCTGTTTGGTTAATCGTCTTGAGAACCAAAACGCAGACCATGTTTACCTCATATTTTGGGGACACCGAACTTTATGACAAAAATCAATGAGTTACTATACAACATTTTGGGATGAGAGCTGATCCGCTGTGCAAGGTCCACTTTGCTTCATTTCACACTTCACAGTCAGAAAAAGCTGTTCTGAAGGTGTCCTCAAAAGATCGTGCTGAAATATAATAACCATGTGCCAAAGGGAGTCTGAGCACTAGGAACAAGTTTTAGCTTTAAACACACTTCTTCCTTTCACACTTTCATCAGGTGCTGCTAAATACTAAGGTTTGTTCAAAGAAAGCTTTATTTTGAGAGCTAATTTGTTAAAACTGTATCTCTTTTTTAGGATGCTTCCATTGCACATCGTTTCCATGTGATGAGAGAGAAACACCCCGAGAAGTTCAACAGCCGGTAGGTCTTTTTTATTCCTCCAGTTTAATGTTCTGCCTTCTACTGTACTTAAGTATATTACAACAAAGTACTAAATACTAAACATACTTACTATAGTTTTTAGGGCTCTAGTTCTTTAGTTATTTAGGTGATTAATCGGTCAATGAAGTCATAGTCATAATGCAAGAGTATGGTCATGATCTGTAGGACCAAAGAAAACGAGCACATGAGATGTCCTGACTTTTGCCTGTTGAATGTTGTGATGTCTGTTACAACAAAAATAAAATATTTTAGTCAGATCATCACTGCGGACATGGCAGATGACAATGACATGTAGGACGCTCTATGCTCAGGCAAATACTTTTATGCACAACTTTGGCTCTTGTACAAATGATGGAAAGTTGTTATTGTTTAAATCAGGGGTGTCAAACTCATTTTGGTCTGGGGATCATATCCAACCGACTTTGATCCCAAAGGGGCCGGATCAGAAAACTCATGTCATATAAACCCCAAAAATACCAATAAGTTCAAATAGTTGTATATATTTTTATTGATGAACTCTTTCTTTTACAAAATTTTATATTATGAACAACCTGAAACTTTAAGAAAAATTCAATTTCAACACAATGTTTTAACTCTAACTTGTTTGCAAATAGGAATAAGTCAGTTTTTCTTGGAAAATCCTGCACTCGGCTCCACTTTTCTCATTGTGGACATTTTGTTGATGAGGGTGTCACGGTCAACAGTCAAAACGATCGTCCTTTAAGAGCGTTTGGAAAGAGACAAGTCTTCATTAGTGCTGCACTGGTGGGAGGGGCCACGTACAGAGGTGCTGGAGACGCTGCTATGCTAAACACCACAGAAAATTACCAATATTTTAATAGAAAATATAATTAAAATATTTTAGTAGAAAATCAGCCAAGGGCCAGATTAAAGGTCTTGGATGGCCGAATCTGGCCCCCGGGCCGTATGTTTGACACCCCTGGTTTAAATCATATTGTACACTGTTGTACACAGACCATCTCTGGATTAATTACAAAAAAGCTTATTTAGAAACACTGCAGGTGCCTACAATGACACTTTACAGGTGCTTTTGAGGAAGCCAAGATGGACAAGTGCGACTGAGATGTTTGTTACTGCACGAATGAACACTCTGCAAACTGATATCAGTCCAATATGTGGAGAGACTCGTATGGTTGTCTTTTAAAAACAGAAATGTTTATTGTTCTGTATTATCACTGTCCTTGTCTGTTTTAAAAATGGACCACTAGTCTGGAACAAAGAAAAACTGAATTAGTCTTAATTTGTTTTAGTCAACAATGTATTTTATTAAGATTCTAAGGGTTTTTCTCGCCTAACAACAGAGAGCAGAAGACATGGAGTGAGTTGGTTGAAGATTTGGGAGTGAATCATGAGTTAAATCCTTCCTTTTTACATGCAAATACACTGTTTATTAGTTCCCTATAAATTGCTGTTTTGCATAGGCTCGTGCGCAGTTGTGAGCGCAGTTTGGGCCAGATCATCAGACTGTTTATATAAATGGACATAGCTAATCTGCTAGCCACCACAGTCCGAATATGAACTGAGTATGGGTATACTTACAGCTCCATCAATTCTAGCTCCAGTTTACTTTCTATTGAAAAAACATCTCCCCTCGCTTTATAATTGCTGCTGTTAGGCTCCTCATTTTGGTTTTAAAATGTTTGTATCAACCCGCTCTACATCCTGGTGTTTTTATTGTGCTGTTTATATGATATGAACAACAAATCAAGCACCTTCTTTTCCTGAGGTTGCTCCCACTTCCAAAATACAGATGCAAACATACATACATACATACATGCATATGGACATCACATATATGAAGCATTATGTAGAAAAGAAAGTGAAATAACTCAAGTGTTTAAAAAAAAAAAAATAAAAAAAATATATATATAATATATATATATATATATATATATATATATATATATATATATATATATATTTTTTTTTTTTTTTTTAGATTGAAATCCTCACAGTAACCACCCTCTACTTTGTCGACAGAGCTATAAACCCTTGGACTTTTCTCAATGATTTTTATAATAAAATCTCCTGAAATGGTTTTCATAACTGTGCCATGTCAGGATAAATAAATGTGAAGTGCCCAGAGCAGTGATCAAAGCAAATTGTGGCTATCAACTTTGGAGCTATTTTAGGTTTATGGTTTTGTTTACTACATTCCATATGTGTCCATTCATAGTTTTGATGCTTTCCGTGAGAATCTACAATGTAAGTGATCATGAAAAGTAAGTATTTTTAAGAGGTTTTGCCACACTCCCTTTTTAGTCAACTAATCAATCAACAGAACATGTCTTGTCGACTACACCCTAATCTAATCTAACCTTTGACCTCTGTACTAAAGAGTGTGGCTTGACTCCAGTGCCATCAGTGTGACAAACAGACCGGGGCCATTATGAGTGCGTGTGATTACCTGCAGAAGGTGTGTTTTCCATTTGGAATTCTGCTGTGTACCATCCGCATCTACCATATTTTCCGGACTATATTTTCGCAAATATCAACAGTGTGCATTATAATCCAGAGCACCTTATGTATTAATTCTGGTTGTGCTTACTGCCCTTGAATCGATTTTATGTGGTACACGGCACTCAAAAATCTGTCAAAATGTTTTAGTACGACTTTGGTAAACTTCGAAGCCGTACTGCTTGATGGATTGTTGGAGCATTACAGCTACAGTAGTCAGGAACCTTGTGGAGTAAAGTCCAATTTACGTCCTTAGTCCGACAGAAGCTGAACGCATCAGCCCACTAGGAGCGAGCTGTTTTTGCAGAGCTTATAGTTTATGCAAATTATCCATGTGGTTTTAAGTTTAATTTCTGTAAAACATCAACAAATGTGTGCAAAGTTGCTTTAAACACATTATTACTCAATGTATATTTGAGTCGTCCTCGTAGGAAATTAACAACAAAAAAAACTTAAGTGATCCACCCACATTCACATTCATAATCCACATTCACCAAGACAGGGAGGCAACACCGGGCGAATTACGACACGATCTGCCAATGGATCGTGGACGCCAGGGCTAAGGATCAGTTTCAAGTGTCGTCCGTTTGTTTCACTTTATGCGCCTTATAATCCAGTGCGCTTTATAGTCCAAAAAAATACGGTAATTCTAAAGTGTTTTATTGTCAGAGAATCAGTAAGTGCACTGAACTTTGAAGCATTGCAAACAGTTTTAAATGATTTTAATGATTTTCACATTTTTAAGACAGTAAAAATCAGGTACAGCGTCCTTTCCGTCGACTACACCCCTAATCTAATCTAACCTTTGCCCTCCTCCGTACTAAAGAGTGTGGCTTGACTCCAGCTCCGACAGCGTGACAAACAGACCGGGGTCATTATGAGTGCGTGTGATTACCTGCAGGAGATGTGTTCACCTTTGGAAAATGAACTGGCTTGGCATCTTACTGTATTTTCCCATTCATTTGAGCGCTAATACGTCTCCACTAGCGTCAGCCAGTAATTGGGGCCCTGATTGAATTTGCTTGGCTGCTGTGACATCCTGGATCTGTCAGCCTGATGACACCCAGCCCTTTAATAATCCCATTTGTACTCATTATCATATGTTACTGCGCTCTTAATACAACATTTAGCCAGCCTCGCCTCAGCTGCTCGGTGCTGGGGACAGGCTGAGGCTTTGACCTGGACATTACCCCGGTTTAAAGCTGCATTGTGTAACTTTTTCTGGAGGGTGGAGGGTCCGTTTAATGCTTTTCTTTTCCACGGATATGTTATTGCTTTGTCTGGAATGTTTCACAGTGTGGTATTCAACTGTTTTCAACAAATCAACAATTTTCTATCTTTGCCGAGACCAAACCAGACCAAGTTACGTGTCAGATCTGTGGAGAGGCGACCCCGCTCACAGTCAGAATCCCTGTTTTTCTAGGTATTTTTGAGCTATAAAAACCACCTGTAATTGAATAAATGCAAGACAAAACTGTTTAATGTCGTACTGCGGAACATTCCAGGCAGAGCAATGACATATCCATAGAAACAAGCAGGTGACGGACCCCCAACCAAAAAGTTACAAAGTGCAGCTTTAAATAGATACATAACTAATAACTTACATATAAATACATAACTAAATAACTAATAACTACTACTACTACTACTACTACTACTACTACTACTACTAATAATAATAATAATTTGCATGAAGGTGAGTGTTACGATAATGACTGCCAGCTGTTTTCTTCATAGACATGTTGTTATTGCCTCAAATGGTCCGCAAAATTGCATTATAATTAATGGGCCCATTTCGTAGTATTTTCTGATTTATGTTATAATGTTGTTTCCTCATCACAAACAGACCTGGAGTTGTGTCTTGTCATCTTTTAATACACAAATTTTGCACATTTAGCGTTCTTCTCTCAAACAGGAAACACTCAGTTCCACCTTGTGATGTCGTGTGGTAATACAGGAAGTGCTCCGGTGTGTTTTTAAACTCAGCCCTGGAATTGCCGATCTCTACTGAGCTAAAGGTAAAAGTTATCCGTTAAAGGGACAGTCCTGTATTTTGGACAAAGGACCTCATTTCCTAGTGAGCCAGAGTGTTGCAGACGTGTGGAGACACTTTTTGAAATATTCCATCCAGTTCTTGTATTTGCAGAGGTCGCTGGTGCTAGGCTAGTGCATGTCAATGGCCATAGTTATCCTGGCACTAAAAACAGTCTTACCCACTCCACAAAACACCCGAAACAAATCTATTATTACACCAGACTGTCCATGTGAATGTCTGTGTTGATAGAATAATGTTTGAAATAAAACTAACCTTGCATTTGAAGGATTTATGACTGAGCAGCAGCAGTGAGTTGTACTTCCTGATAGAAAGCTTGGAAGTAAAATTCTGCTGCTGCTGAGAAAATAGTCCCTCAACATGCAAGGATTCATGCGATGCAAGGTTTGTTTTTAGTGGCACGCTAACTATGGCCATTGACATGCACTAGCCTAGCACCAGCGACCTCTACAAATACAAGGACTGGATGGAATATTTCAAAAAGTCTCTCCGCACGTCTCCAGCACTCTGGCTCACTAGAATTCTGGACTGTCCCTTTAACTTGAAAACTACTGCTTCTTGACATCACAAGGTGGAACAGAGCATTTTGAGCTTTGGAGATATACACAGACTTATAATAGGAATACTCAATACTCATGTGTGAATGAAACAAAACACAACTCTAACTGTGTTTTTGTGAAGCTAACTGAATTATAGCACGACTTAAAGCTCACAAGAGTCCATTTTGCGTAATATAGGACCTTTAACAAAAGTTCCCGACTGTCCGACAGTTGAAACAGACCCTAACTGTTGTTTTACACCCTTTTAGGCCCCGGTGAAAAATGATTGAGATATTTTAAGAAAATTATTCCCTCTGTTATTTGAATTCCTTAAATTATTCAGGAGGCCGAATGGGTTTAGGATCTCTCTATTACACACTATCCTTGCCGATTCAATAATGCATGATTATAGTTTTTCAAGGTAGCCGAGATTTGGTGGGATTTGTCCGAGGGGCTGTGTCCATTGAAACTATATTGCAGTCATTTGAGAGCAGCTCCAGGCTCTTCATCAGGAAGTGTGGCTGACAGTCAAAAGGAGCACGTGTCAGAATTATCAATCTTTCATAGCAGGCATTCATATAGAAGCCCACTTTTACCGAGATGTTTTGCATGGAGGAACATCACCTCATTTGGCCCGTCTGACTGAAACGAGAGCTGATTTCGCCACTGGAAAAGAACGCAAAATCACGGGCCACTTGTAAATTAGTTTGTGTATTTACAATATTCTATAGATACATTTTAAACACGTGAGATCTTAAAGGACGTGTGCTCGATGTATATGAGAAAAACGTACACATATTTTGCATAAGCGGTTCTTAAAAAAAAAAAGAAGTAAAAGTTCAAATAAGTCTGCTGCATACAGTCTGCATGTAACTATAAAGCGTTTCATTGCCAAGAGAATCAGGAAGTGCACTGTTAGCATGCTAGTTGCTCAGCTTTGGTTGTTGTGCATTTATGACCTCACAGTGAATAATTAGGATGCGTAAAACAGCGACTTAAAGGATATACATGATTCTCAATTGGTCAAACTCGATACTATATTTTAGCATAATGGCGGAAGACATCGAAAATGAAATGTTTTGGGTTTTTTTTCAGTATCTTTACTTGTTGAAATGAGAATCGCGTTTGTAGCTTTCATATAGATTTGTAGTGTTTTGACATGCTTACGATGAAGCTCCCAGGGCCGTAGTGGACTAGAGAAATTCTGGATGGACAAAAGACAAACCCTACTGAACAATTTGTCTACTAAAAAGGGGGCACAGCAAAAGCTCTTAAAATGTTTGAATGTCTCTATGTATCGTAGCCAAACTGCACTCACAAGACGAGTGTCATGCAAAAACAAACAACAAACGAAAACGATCATGCTGAAAAAAGTACTTGGAAACAATATAAAGAATATAATATAAAGAAAAAAAAAGAATAAATTGGAGAATAATGTTAAACCTTATACTATATTATAATATCTTTTTCAATGAATGCTCGAAATAAACAAAAACATGATCATGAGTTTAGTCTGACATTTTATATATACTGTATTTTTTAAACTATAAATCGCTCCAGCCAAAAAATGTGTAATGAAGAAGAAAAAACATATAAGTCGCACTTCTGGGGGAAATTTATTTTTATAAAATCAGAGACTAGGAACCGACATTTCATCTTGGAAGGCAAGTTCTAATAAAAACAATAGAAGAGAGAACAACAGACAGTTAACGTCACATATGAACAGTTCTTCAGATAAATATAACATAAACAACAGACCAGACAAGTTTACCAAACTCTTCATCTCACTCCAAATCACTAAATCCATTCAATTCTTCATCCTCGGTGTCACTTCTGAGCAACTACACAACCTCCAAAGGTAAATGAGCGCCGCTTCATCTTCTGTGTCAGCTGTCGTCAGATTCAGAATCAGTTCCAGTTAGAATTATTCCGGCCTTTCTGAATCCCGACAGGATGGTTTCGATGTTACTGAAGTCCAAGCTTTGTCCATCCATCCAGTGACTTCCAGGAAAGTTGCATGATGCACCCTCCCGATGTCACAAGTTTCCCGCTCACTCCAAACTTTCTTTCTGCTGCTTGATTTCGGTTTTCAGCTGCAGATTTTGCTGCTTGTAGCTTGTAATCTGCAAAATATGTTTTTCTTTGTGGGAGAATTTGTGTTCAGTCTTGTCAGTCGTCTTTATAAGTAGGTACAGAAGTAATGATGCGATCGACTGACATGATACAGACAGGACACTGACTCTTTCTGCAGGAGACATGTGCAGTAGAACCAAGTGACAAGGGCAGGAGCAGCAAAGTGCCCTCTCGTGGATGTCAGTGTGAAAATTGTAATACATAAGTCGCACCTGAGTATAAGCCACAGGAAACACCCAATCCATGAAAAAAAGTGTGAGTTATAGTTCAAAAATACGGTAAATACCAAAAAATACGAAACTTTCAGCTCTTTTACTTCTGAAGAGTTGTCCCACATAAATCTTTATAATCTAAATAAAACGATTTGTCAACTATAGGACTAAAGCCAGCAGCAGTGTTTGAGTTTTATGATGTAACCCTATACAATATCCATATTTAAACCAATGCACTGACGTCCGAAAGAATTCTAAAACCACCATAGACTGTATAATATGACCCAAGCTGCTGTCTCTCAATGAACCCTGTAACGTCTACCTTCTTCCATTCAAACATAGCAATTTTTTCATGTATAACACACTGATAAACCTATACATTGTAAATTAATCTATAATTACTTCTTAATTCCTCCATTGTCCTCAACCAAGGTCAGAATACATACACATAATTACTACATACAGAAAAATGCCATTGTTTGACATATGGGCTTTGTAATGTTCCGACTGCTATAATGACACGCATAGGAACATATGGAAGGTATACATACATTCTGTCTCTGGTTTGACCTAAAGATCTTTAATTTTTAATCTCAGCTAATCACCAGCAAATAATGATGTTAATTAGAAGAAAACAGAGGGGAGTTTGTTGATCAGAGGTGCGGTCATGTTAATATACGTTTACATGCACAGAGAACTCGGTGGTGGTGGTGAGCTCCTACTGAAGCCACAACTGCCCTGGTGCAGACTGACAGAAGTGAGGCTGCCAATCTGTGCCAACACTCACACACTCCCACACGCACCACATTCATACTCGGCAAGGTGGGTGAGGTGTCTTGCCTGAGGACACAACAACGGTTTTTGCTCCTGGTGCTTTACTGTGGCACTTAGATTCTGAAAGGTGACGAGATCAGGCTTTGGGAAGGAGGTTATGGACCTTCTACTCCAGATGTCTTCTTAGGATCTGGGAGATTTAGACTACAACACCTAAAGCTATGTTCAGATTGCAGCCTGAAGTGACCCAAATCAGATTTTTCTGCCCCCATGTGACCTGTATCTGATCTTTTAATGACTCTGAATGGCACAGATCCAATTTTTTCAAATGTGACCCAGGCCACTTGGATATGTGCTCCTAAAACCGATACATATTTGATCTTTTGACACACGACTTCAGTCTGAACGGCCAGGTCTGAACGCATTCATCCCACCTACACGTCAAGCTCGGAGTCTAGTCAAGTGGTTAGCGAGTTTGTTCATATTTGGGTTCATTAATATATTGAGCTGTATTCAGGCCAAATTGGATGGGTCTTATCCAAACCAGTTTTAGAAATGATTGCCAAAGAGTCCGAGCGCGGCTATAGGCAGTCCTGCCTCCAATGTCAATGAAAAATTAAGAACCATTGAGCCAAAGACAAGGAAGCTAAAACCTCAAACAAACGAAGCTGCCGTGGTCGTGTAACCTGTCCATTTTACGAAGAACTAGATCGTATTTTGGGAGACAAGCCCAACATTTAGGCAACTTCCATATACACTGAGCACGCTTGCTGTGTCTGACGTTGTTGTGTCCTCCAATGTGCATGCGGGACACTTTTGGGGTGTTTCAAGTTCACACTGGAGATCACATACAAATCACATTTAATTGGAAATGTGAACGACCTCGCAAAAAAATCCGAATTGAGCATTAAGCCTTGTAGTCTGAACGTAGACGTAGTTCCCCGGGTCTACATGCATCTGGAAAAGTCTAAAATGCTTATGAAAGGTGAGACTACTCATATTACGTTTAAAAGTTTTAGTTTTGTTCAATTTTCCCAATTTTTTGGTTTGAAATTGTGCTTCCTGGTTGGAAATCATGATGCTATGGAATTCCATAACTGTGTCCTAGCAAAACTCCTTTAATGTTCACAGAAATTATTATCTGACAAATGCAAATATAAGAAAACACCTTTATTTAGTTGAAATAATGCAAGACCTGGGCATTGTACAGTCCCTGGGCCACTCTGACCGGCCCATTTCAGGCATTTTGGAATTACAAAATAAACATATTTTATAATTTGACCTCATGCATGGACTACAGCTGCATTGCTTTTATTTTAGAGGTGTTTTTTTATGATGTTTTTTCTAAGGTAACCTCACTTCATCATAGCTTATGTCATGACGTTACACTTTTACAGTCTTACCATCTTACTAGTCAAACATGCTATTTTCTGCTTTTTATAAATAAATACAATTAATTATGCAGAATTGAGTTAAGCATTTTGGCCTGGCCCTCCATAGTATTTTCTGTTTTTCATGTGGCCCACCCCTGTTTTAAAGTATCAGGGAAAAAAAATAAAAAAATGTTTCTTACATCTAAATAGTGTCAAAACAGAATTGGATAGAAAAGATAGAAAGTGAGACGTCATCAGTGTTTTAGAACACATTTTTCAACTTTTCTTCACAGACTGCTTCTTGATTTTGGTTTAAAACTAAATATTTACAGCAGGTATTATCACCAGATTCCCTCAAAATTAGAGAGAATCATCAAACTCTTTCATATGCACTTTAAACATAGTGTGTCCTCCTCCCATACCCCTCTTTCATCTCTTCTCCTCCCTTGCTCTCTCCATCTCCATCGTGAGCTTATCCTTTTGATTACGAGGCGGAGGTGTGAAGACTTGACACCAGGCAGATAGATTCATTTACTGCCACTGCCGGACCCAGAGGTGCTAATGAGGTCGCGGATTAAAAGCAGACAATCAGACTGTATAGAACTGTCTTTTTGCTGATCTCCTCGTAGCGATAATCTCCGAGAGGAGAAAGGATGAAGGCTCAATAACTTTGCGAAAAGGAGTTTTGGATGAAGCATATGGAGATGTTTTGAGTAGTTAACATGTATTTACTGATTGGTTTCTTAAAGGGGCCATATTATGCCATTTTCTGATCTGATATAATGACTATGTTCAGATTGTAGCCCGAAGTGACCCAAAATCCCTATGTGACCTGTATCTGATCTTTTAATGAGTCTGAATGACACTGATCTGATTTTTTTCAAATGCCCAGGCCACTTCGATATGTGCTCCTAAAACTGATACATATCTGATCTTTTGACACGCGACTTCAGTCTGAATGGCCAGGTCGCATTCATCCCACCTACACGTCACAAATGTACACAAATGCTCTTCTCGTCAGACGAATATTGTGTCTGAACTCGGTGTGGGTGAAACAGAGAAGAACATATCAATCCCACCACTCTTGGCTGCGACTCTGCACTCACACGTTCCTTTTGCTGCCACTGCCCCACAAAACACCATGGCCGAAAACCTTGTCCTTCTCCTTCTCAATCTTCTCCTTAAAATAAATAATCTGTACATGTTCTGGCTCCAATAAGACACCAACTTTAAAATCTCTACGTGCTCAATGCGTCCATGTTTAGGCGACTTCCATAAGCACTGAGCACTCTCCCCATATGGAAAAGGTATAGACAAATCATACACCATTTTAACATGTTTCATATGAATCCTACAAGATTTGTATATGACAGTGAAACATATAAAACTTTGTAACCTGCAAGGCCTGTATATGACACTAATCCCACATACAATATCCTTACAAGTGTTGGACAAAGGTCATTTATTTCATAGAAAAACAAGTGAAAACTCGATTGCTGTGTTGTGTGTTGTGCCAGAGTCGATGGAGCCGGAAGCATACCCCTGCTCATTTTCTATTTAGAACGCGACAGACATTTATATTCTAGTATAGAGTCTATGGACCCAACAGTAACTACGAACAAAGTTATCGGGGCCATGGGGTCAAACTACTAGACAAAGTTGGCATCGCTTTAGCTCCGAGTGACATTATTAGCTGAAGATGCTCTGTATCCAGTGTGGAGAGTGTGGTTAGCGCTGATTGTGAAGCAGTCTAATGAGCTAGCTCCTGTTGGAACACAGCGCCTCACGTGTCAATGCTGCATCTGATCTGACAATATGTGATCGCACTCTGGAGACAGGTGATAACAGCTCAACTCAACATATGGATCTCTAGACCATATTTTATCCTCTACAGCATCAGGTTACAACTGTAAATACATACAGCTTTAAAAATGTTAGTTTTTCATGAATGGAGATCCAGTTAGGGTTGTCAGACGTATCGAAAACGCACTACAACCACTCAGAGAAAACAGCTTCAAGTACAGAAACGATGCAAATTCACAAATTCAAACACAAGTTTCAACGAGATACAGACAAAGAACGTGGTGCAAATGAAAAAAAAAAAAAACGCGCTGCAAGAAACAAAAACAAATGTATCATCATCAAATGCGCAACAAATAACAAATGACGCAAATTACAAAACCATGAAAACCAAGGAAACACCTGCAAACGAAAAAAAGCTGCGTAAAGAGTCACCACAACAGAAATGCTCCAAACCTGCAGGGGGCGCTCACAGTATAACAGCTCAATGTTTGTTACAGTAATGTGGATTTTATTTGATTATATTCGTACACTACCGTTCAAAAGTTTGGGGTCACTTAGAAATGTCCTTATTTTTGAAAGAAAAGCACTGTTTTTTTCAATGAAGATAACTTTAAACTAATCAGAAATACACTCTATACATTGCTAATGTGGTAAATAATTATTCTAGTTGCTAATGTCTGGTTTTTGATGCAATATCTACAGAGGTGTATAGAGGCCCATTTCAAGCAACTGTCACTCCAGTGTTCTAATGGTACAATGTGTTTGCTCATTGTGTCAGAAGGCTAAAGGATGATTAGAAAACCCTTGTGCATCATGTTAGAACAGGTGAAAACAGTTTAGCTGGTTAGAGAAGCTATAAAACTGACCTTTCTTTGAGCAGGTTGAGTATCTGGAGCATCACATTTGCAGGGTCAATTAAATGCTAAAAATGGCCAGAAAAAGAGAAATTTCATGTGAAACTCAACAGTCTATTTTTGTTCTTAGAAATGAAGGCTATTCCATGCAAGAAATTGCCAAGAAACTGAAGATTTCCTACAATGGTGTGCACTACTCCCTTCAGAAAACAGCACAAAAAGGCTCTAAGCAGAGTAGAAAGAGAAGTGGGCATCTTGACTGTAAGAAGTGTCCATCCAACCAATCCAACTTGTGGGAGGAGATACTTGAAGCGTGGGGTGAAATTTCTCCAGATTACCTCAACAAATGAACAGCTAGAATGCCAAAGGTCTGCAATGCTGTAATTGCTGCAAATTGAGGATTCTTTGTCAAAAGCAAAGTTTGAAGGAAAAAAATTATTTCAAATACAAATAATTATTTCTAACCTTGTCAATGTCTTGACTATATTTTCTGTTCATTTTACAACTCATGGTGGTAAATAAAAGTGTGAATTTTCGTGGAAAACACAAAATTGTCTGGGCGACCCCAAACTTTTGAACGGTAGTGTATATGGTGTTTATAAATAATATAAATATCGCTGTACAACGCAGTACATCACTTTACAAGGCTACACCTTTCCATGTCGATTAGCCATAATGATCACTTGTTCCTGCTGTAGTTTATCGTCAGTTGGCCGTTTTCTCCATGATTTTCTGTCTCGCTTATGAGTAGAGCCTTTCTCTCTCTCCATCCCGTGTGTCTCTCCATTGAGCTGTTACACTGAGAGCGCCCCCTGCAGGTTTGGAGCACTTCCATGGTGGTGACTCTTTGTGCAGCGTTTTTCGTTTGCAGGTGTTTTCTTGTTTTCATCGTTTTGTGCTTTGCTTTGTTTCTGTATTTGTGGAGCATTTGATGATGATACATTTGTCTTTGGCCCCATCCACGCTAGTATGTATTCGAGTCGTTTTTGATGTGGATGCAGTGTTAGTCCACAATAATCCAATGGAAAATGGCTCCAGAGACGGAATGATCAGGTGCCGCCAGCTCCCATGAATTCATCTGAGTATGAATCTGATCCGACACTGTGTGGATGCCTGAAAACATTGACACGCGGATGTAGGTCTGTGCTCCACAAAGTAATTCACCGCCAAAACACTAAGAGGCTAGAATATATGTCCATTCATACATACGGTCTATGTGTACGACCTGCAGACGTATAATCTCTGAAAAGGTTTAACATGAACCAACTCCACAGACAGAAGCACAGAACAGACTCACCATCAGCAGAACACCCCTCTGTCAGAGAAAACACATATATTCCACTGAGTCATGTCCTTTTTAAGTCCGACAGATGCTGAACCACATCAGCACACAATAGCGAGCTGTTAGTTTATGCAAATTAGCCATGTGGTTTTGTTTCATTTCTGTAAAATGTAAAAAAATATGCTCAAAACTGTGTGGATAGGGGAGGTTTGAGGACACAGAAACGACATGTCTGGATGCACATTGTTTCCAATTTGTTTCTTGCAGCGCCTTTTTTTTCCATTTGCACCACGTTCGTTGTTTGTACCTCGTTTAAACTTGTGTTTGAGTTTGTGACTCAACACAACTCTGTACTTGAAGCTGTTTTCTCAAACTGAGACACATCAGGCTGTTGCAGTGCATTTGGCTCCCATCGGCCACCATAAAAAATGGATACTAATACTTAAAATAAAATAAAGTCTAGATTCTTTTATAAGATGCATTTGTTCAATTATGGCTTTTTTATTGATCAAAAAATAATAATAAAAACATACAGGCTCACAATATGCATTCTGACTTCTTCACTGATGTCACCTGTAAATTGGCCTTGTGGCATCAGTGCACCTTTAAGCATGCATCAACACTAAACAAAACCAAAAATCAGAACAAATACAGAAATGAAACTTTCTTGAATAGTTTTAGAATGATGTTGAGCTGTATCAGAACAAGTATAAGAGCACATAGACTAGTGTACACCCATGGACCATTATGGAACCTACCTGGACCACTGAGGGACTACACACATACAAGACCACATGGGAATAGAAAAGAAAGTACTACCACTTAATGTTGAAAATCATTATTTTAATTATTGTCATATTAGAGTATCGAGTCCATTCCTTAGTATCAAAATTGAGTTTGAAATTTTAGTACGTAACAACAGGTTTAATGCAATATTGTTAAAAGTTATATATATATATAAGTTCAAATGAGGCTATTAAAAGTAGCTGCATTGAAACGTTTTTGCTGTGAAGTGAATGAGCACCTGTGGTTTGGAAGATTTTTATTTTTATTTTTTAAATGTCAGATGCTCTTCCTCCCAAAAAGGTATTAGATTGATTGGTGCAAACACTCTTAGATTAAATGTTTTGCTTAGAGACCCAACAACAATATGCAGTGTTTGCATCAGCTTATCATAGGACAAAAATAAAAATATTTATAAGTATAAGTCAAATATAAGTCAAGATTAATAGGATTGATTTGAATACTGTATTACTTATAAATACATGGAAATATGATGTAGTATTTTGACTGTACATTTAGTTAATGAATGAAAGCCAGCTCTAATTGAATGTACAGTGTGGTAAACAGCTGTATTTGGCTGATATTAATATTACACTAATATGTCATTTGGGAGTGTGGCTGTGGCGCGGGGCTCATTTGCATCCCCTCACCTGCCATGTTTGTTTACTCCCCTGGCTCTCCGCTGACTCCTCGCGCTCCCCTGATATTTGCGCTGCATACCAATCTCCTTTTTGGGCGGCAGACTTCTGAGGGTGCCGGGGCGCTGCTCCTGTGCCAGTGCCCCGCGTGCCCACCGCCCCTCGTCGCGCCGCGTACCCATCCCGAGCTAACCTTTCCTGGAGGCAGAGGGGAAGCCGCTCTCCACAGCTCTCTTTAGCATAATGAGTTTGTTCATCAAAGCTGCGTGCGCGCCGGTGGGCCACCCCATTCACTCAGCACGACGCGCGGGATTTATCACATCATGGGGACTCGAGACTGCACACACTAACATCATCGGGACCAGGCTTTCTTTTGGGGACGCTAATCCAGTCCCTTGCATTATATGATTAGAATTAAAGTTCAGATGTGGGTTCAAATAGGTTCAAGTTAGGGTCAGGGTTAATTAAGTGTATGTAGCCAGTGCTTTTGCTGTTTAAAAAAATAGATAAATAAAAAGATCCCAACTGAACCTGGTTAGCAGTGCTTTAACCTGCAGATCTGAGAACACATACACATTTTTTCTCAGTATTGGTGTGTTTCAGATGACATCACAACATTCTTTAAACCAATGTTATTTAATACAGATGGGGGCAGATAATAAATATAATATTGCCGTATTTTTTAGACAATAAGGCGCATCGGATTATGAGGCGCAATAACAATAATGTTGAATTCTCTCGTCTATTTTCATACATAAGGTGCACCGGATGATAAGGCACATTGAGCGAAACGAACGGATGACACTTGAGACTGATCCTTAGCCCAGGCGTCCACGATCCATCGGCAGATCGTGGTGTAATTTGCCCGCCGTTGCCTCCCTGTCTTGGTGAATGTGTATAATGAATGTGAATGTGGATCATTTAAGTTTGTTTTTTTATTTTGTACGAGGACAACCCAAATATACATTGAGTAAGAATGTGTTTAATGCAGCTTTGTGCACATTTGTTTACATTTTACAGAAACGAAATTTAAAACCACATGGCTCATTTGCATAAACTATAAGCGCTGAAAAAACAGCTGATCAGCTTTTGTCGGACTAAAGGACATGGCTCTGTGTGGAATATTTGTGTTCTTTCTGCGACAAGGCGATGGCGGCAGTGTGCGTTCAGTTGACACAGAACTATACTTCGCATTTTACTCCGCAAGGCTCCTGACTACAGCAGCCGTAATGCTCCAACAATCCATCCATCACGGCTTACCAAAGTTGTACTAAAACATTTTGACAGATGTTTGAGCGTTGTGTACCACATAAAATGGGTTCGAGGTCAGTAAGCACAACCAGAGAATTAATACATAAGGTGCACCAGATTATAAGGCGCACTGTCAATTTTTGAGAAAATTAAAAGATGTTAAGTGTGCCTTGTAGTCCGAAAAGTACGGTAATATTGTTAAAATGCAGATTTCTGTTGCTTTACAGTTAGTTTTTGTGTCTAGACACTGATAGAAATGTTCAGGTTCAACATTTGTGAATTTACTTTTTGGATATTTTATGGTAAAGTACAATGTAATCAATAGGAAGAACTGGTCCTTCTCCCCCATCTGGAAACATGACATCATCACATTCTAGCATATGAAAACCACCAATACAGACAATTTTCTAATGACACACTTCTTTCTTTTAGGCGTGTGCTTCTCTGTCTATGTGCGTGTGTGTGTGTGTGTGTGTACGGCCCCTGCTGAGCAACTAACAGCACGCACACATGCACACACACATACACACACATAAGACCTTAAGGCACTCGTTGGGGATAAAATGCGTTGTGTGACCAGAGTGTGTTTTATAAATGAGCTCTTGTGTGTCATTTCGAGGCTCTCACCTGTGGCCCTGTTCATGCAGCGCAGTGGGGACGCACACAGACACCAGACTCAACAGTAATAGTTTAACGTCTAACATCGGAGATTTAGGGCTGTGCAATATAATAATAACATGTATTACAATTATTTTTCCTCATATTGGTCGATTGCAATTTCCATTTAGATTTTTTCTCGGATCAGAAAAAACAAACAAATTAATTATTTTTTATATTAATTTGATAAATGTAAACAAGATGGACTAAACCACATGCTTTTCCTAACAGCTTTAATCTGTACACCTCTTCATTAAATATGATTGGCCCATAGAATATCTTGATGCCATCTGAAGCTCAGTACTAGGGCTGGGCGATATGGATCAAAAAATATATCTCGATATATTTTGCTATATCTCGATATACGATATATATCTCGATATATGTTCAAGAAAAAATAACCCCCTAAAACTGAAAACTGCAAAAACAAATCTGCCAATTCCACAAGGTCTTTTTTTTTTATTGAAGTGTAAGAGGTAGGCAGTTCATATACAAACATTTAAGATTACAAAAAATTATAATTTAACTGTAAAATAAAAGAAATAATACACATTTCCTTCTTTTCATTCATAAATAAAACAACTCAACACAAGCTCATCTTTGCATTAACTCTGTTATCCAGACCAGAACCAGAACCATGAGCTCATTTAGCAGAGGAAGCTCAGGATGTTCCTTATTTTAATAGATCCATGTTATTATCCAGCAGTAAGGAGCTCTGAGGTTTCCCACAATCCACTGCAGATCAAACTGATCGTTTCCAAACACTATTGTACAAGTGACACTGCAGCAGATTATTCATGAAAATCTTCTGCATAAATAAACTTTACATTGCTAAACTTTACAATATATAAAGTATAACGACTCTAGAGCCACATCAGTCCGTTTGTGATAATAATGTGTTTAATGCAGTTTTGCGCACGTGTGTTTACATTTTACAGAAACGAAACTTAAGCGCATGGCTCATTTGCATGAACAGCGCACTTCTCATGCAGCTCAGCTCGTTTAGCTTCTTTCTGGCTAAAGGACGCGACTCGGTGGAATATGAGGATGTGCTGCTGGTGGTTTTGTCTGTAAATGATGGAAAAGGTTCGTGGTGCTTGAAGCTTTTCACTGGCACCAACTTTCGGCGTTCAGGGCGGTAGTGAGGAGTGAAGGAGACAGAAGCGAACAAACTCAGGGAGGCGGAGGCGACGAGAGAGAAGGTAAACAAGTGAAGCGGCAAAATCAAAATTGAATATAAGCATTATATCGATATATACGATATGTCAGAATTCATATCGAGTTTAAAAACTATCTCGATATATTTAAAATATCGATATATCGCCCACCCCTACTCAGTACCTTATATTCCGGGCTATTAGGCGCTCTGGATTATAAGACACACTGTCATTAAATGGTCTATTTTCAAACTTTTTTCATAAATAAACCGCACCGGACTTTAAAGGAAACACAACAGTTGGATGGGTCAGTGGGATTTTGTTTGTCACGTTCACGGTTCAGTGGTGGCGTGTAGGGAGGGTGTGTCTGGGATCGCTGGATTGTCGGCGTGTTCGCAGTGACTTGTTTCAGTTGTGTCTAGAAGTGGCACATTGCACTCGCTTTTCGGTTCGTTCCTCCGTTCTGTTCCTCGTCAGCGTGGAGTGATGAGTGTGACTGTGGGTGTTTTTCGCTGTGCGGTCGCTGTCTGCTCCGTGTGTGTTTGCGTGTGCTGCGGGTGGTGCGGCTTTGTAGTTTACTGAAGTCATGCTGGGACACGCGAGTGGATTCGTGTATAGGCTTGCGGGTCGCGCGGTCATTTTTTGATGGGGTTAGAGACTTACGAGCACGTCTAATAGCCCGGAAAATACTGTAATTCAAATTTTGTAAATTTTAGGCTTCTTTCTTTATTTGTTGAATTGGAGTAGAAGCTGATCCAGATTCTTCCCTGACTTGTTACTCTGACTGAAAATAAGTGGGGGATGGCTTTCTTTTTATGTTCTACATGTCCATGGTCTTCTCTAGGTTATGGATCTCCTCTCTTGGTACAACTGGTATCAGACATTGGCAGAGATATTTTTTAAAATGTCATAGATCAAATATTTGTTGTAAGATATCGGTTCAGCTGATGTGCCATTTTAGTCTATAAATTACCTTAACCTTAATCTTAATACTCAGTCTATGTCTATTGGACAATGCCTCCAACAATGCTGGTTTCGGTCTCAGTCTCGGTCTGGTCCCGGTCTGGTTTCGGTCTCAGTCTCGGTCTGGTCCCGGTCTGGTCTCGGTCTCAATCCTGGTCTGGTCCTGGTCTGGTCCTGATCTGGTTTCAGTCTCGGTCTGGTCCCGGTCTGGTCCTGCTCTGGTCCCGCTCTGGTCTCAGTCTCGGTCTGGTCCCGGTCTGGTCCTGATCTGGTTTCGGTCTCAGTCGCGGTCTGGTCCCGATCTGGTTTCGGTCTCGATCTGGTCCCGGTCTGGTTTCGGTCTCAGTCTCGGTCTGGTCCCGGCCTGGTTTCGGTCTCAGTCTCGGTCTGGTCCCGGCCTGGTCTCGGTCTCAGTCCCGGTCTGGTTCCAGTCTGGTCCTGGACCTGGATCAGTCCTGGTTCAGTCCGGAATCACAGTCACGGAAGTCAGGTAAACGGGAAACGGCCTTTATCTGTTTTTTCCATTCTTCATTTAAACACAAAATCAAAAACTGAAAAAAATGAATAATTATCTGTTTTTTCATTTTGGTTTGGAGACAAATAATGAAGAAAACAGTTGTTTTATCATTTTCTTATTTTTGGTTTTATATTGAAAAACAAATGAACGAATGATACACGGATTCTTCGCCCTTTACTCCGCGAGGCTCCTGACTACGGTAGCTGTAATGATCTGACAATCCATCAAGCAGTGTGGCTTCGTAGCTTATCAAAGTTGTACTAAAATATTTTGACTGATTTTTGAGCACAGTGTACCACATAAAATGTATTGCACAGCTTGTTTCCACTTATGAGAATAGATCAGACAGAGGCCAAAGCTACAGATCCTCAGCTTCACCAAGAGTCCAGCCATTTGTTGGTGCTCCAAAGCTGCTTCAGTTTGAACTGGGGGTCACTTTAGTCAGGCATTTTAGATGAAATCCCATGGTAAGAGGCAAATCTACTGACGGTTGAAGAATACAGGTCATTTTAATAGAACAGCTGCTCAGGATGTCACTTAAGGAAACTCTCCTCTTGAGGCACTCATACAAAGTTTGCGATTCATTTGGCAAACATGCCCTGTGGAGAAATGTCTCAACTTCTGAACTATTTGCATAAGGTGTCGTTGTATTTGAAGTTGCGAGTGCAGTGTAGTGCCTTTGGGGGGACAGCTGCTAGTCTCTAAAAACACTTGAGCTGGAGGGAGGGGCTGGTTCTTTTATTAATGAAGCTCAGGTGACTGCAGAGCGCTGGGACAATGGGAAAAATCCACGTGCTTTTGGCTGATGTGTTGTGGGGAGTGCCAGACGTCAGTAAACACCTCCAGCCTTGTAAACATTATCAAATAATTAATTAGCACCCGAGCAGAATGTGGAGGGGATGTCAGCCAGGTGAAGTCTATCCAAACGCATGGGGAAAGAGTGGAGAAATACAAATACTGCTATACATATTAGGTTTAAATAAACTTTTATGAGCTTTGACGCATGATATAACATTGTTCCTTCATCACTGACTTGTATTTTGATTGTTTCATGCATGTTTGAAGTAATCCTGAATCTTAAAGGGGCCATATTACGCTATTTTCTGATCTATATAACGTATAACATACAGTAGCTATATAACAAAGTTGTATCCTCAAAAACAGACCTGGTGTTGTGTTTTGTTTCATTCACACACCTAATATATTAACCCTGCATATTTAGGCTGAGTTCTTCTTTCAAATGGAAAACACTTGCTCCACTGTGGTTTTAAATTCCATACATATTCACTAGAGATGATGATGATGATGATGATTTCAACCTTGGAACTGTCAATTTCTGCTGATCAAAAGGTACAAGCTGCTGATCTTATCTACTGTATTTTTTGGATTATAAGTCACACTTTTTTCATGGTTTGGGTGTTTCCTGTGACTTATACTCCGGTGCGACTTATATATTAAAATTTTCACACTGATAGGCTTCTGCTACTCCTGTTACTCCTGTACCACTGTCACTTGGCTCTACTATGCATGTCTCCTGCAGAAAAAGCCTCTGTCCTGCTGCATGTAGTGAAATATTCCGCCGAAAACGGTAATCAAGCAACAGAAAGAAAGACGGGACGGGGCTCGGGTCTTTGGATCAGAAAACAACAAATTCAAACGCTGGATCAAGGAGGACATTGAAATCAAGAAACGTGGCACGGACAGCATTAACCGTGATGACACGTTCCTCCTTTCACACACCTGGGACACCCTCCTCCAGAGAATATCGGGTGAGGTGTGGTCAGTCTGAGCGACCCGCCAGGTCCATCAGGCTGACCACGTCTACAGGAAGTAACAACAGCTGATACACGACACATCACCACCAACACCGGGGACAGTTCTGAAGATGGCTCGCAGCAGCAGCCGAAACATGTCAACAAGGTAAATACACTTAACTGCATTGTCTTTAAAAAGAACCCAAGAAGTTGAAGTATATAAGAAGACAAAATGAACATCTTTGGCTTAACAGAAAGAAAGCTTGGAGTGATTGAGAAACTTGTGAGGAACTGGCAAAAGGCGGGGATAGAGAAAACAGCTTCAGTGTAACCGGGAGAGTACACCATGCAACTTTCCTTGAAGTCACTGAATGAATCGAAAAAGCCTGGACTTGAGTGACAACTGAAACCATCCTGTCGGGATTCAGAAAGGCTGGAATAAGTCTAACTGGAACTGATACTGAGCCTGACGACAGCGACACAGAAGAGGAAGTGGTGCTCCATTTACCTCTGGAGGTTTCAGAGTTGCTCAGAAATGACTTGTTTTGTTATATTGTTATCTGAAGAACTGTTCACATACCAGACGCCTATTCAGCCTGTTGTTCTCTATTATTGTAACTGCTGTAACTTGGCTTTCAAGATGAAATGTCGGTTTCTGGTCTCGGATTTTATAAAATAAATTTCCCCCAAAAAGTGCAACTTATAGTCCAGTGCAATTTATATATGATTTTTTTCTTCTTCATTATGTGTTTTTTGGCTGGTGCGACTTATACTCCGAAAAGTAGGATAATTCCTGGCTGTTTCTTCTACTGTGCAATTGAATGCTTCTCTTTCTCTTTCTTTCTGCTACAAATGTAAATTGGACCACACACACAGTTCATACCAGCTTCTCCAGACGTGTGTAGATCTCTGAGATTCAATTCACACCTCAATCACAGTCCCCAGATTTACAAGCATTTAGAAAAATCGTTTTGAACTAGGGCAACTGGTTTTATTGAGCGGTCAGTCTCCGTCCCTCGTAGTTGACTTGGCGTGTGGATAGCTTGACTGTCCACTCCGCCCCCGCCCCGTCCCCGTCCCTGATCCGTGCCAGCGTGCCTCGGTGCCAGATGCCAGTCGTGTGGTATGTGCAGAGCTCAGTCAAATTAGCTGGTGAGAGGAAGTAACACGTGGATGTAAACAACTAAAGGCAGCAGTGTAGTGTTGAACAGGTAGAGCACATCACACTGTAACATCAGCAATCTACAGGAAGAGATCTCCCCTTAGCTCTGTTTGACTGTCACTCATTTTATCACCTGCCCCTATACCAAACCTGGGCACTGTACAGCTCCCGGGACACATACAGCCCTTTGGTTGACTCTGACCGACCCATTTCAGCAAATTTGGAATTACAAAATAAACATATACTATATTATAATTTCACTTCATGCACGGACTAAAGCTGCATTGCTTTTATTTTAGAGGTGTCTCATTTAAATGACATTTTTTGTAAGGCAACTTCACTTTTTCACTGCTTAATCATAACATAAACTCTTACCAGCTTAACAACACAATGCTATTTACTGCTTTTTATAAATACATACAATTCATATTAAGCAGAATTGAGTTAAGCATTTTGGCTCTGGCCTCCACAATATTTTCTGTTTTTCATGTGGCCCCATGGAAAAAAAAATAATTGCCCAACCCTGCCCTGCCCTTGATCCAAATACTTCCATGGATTATTATGTTCTAATTTTACATTTTAAATCGAAATTGTCATCTAAAACAAGTCACCCGATTTCTGTGTTAGAAACTGTGGTGCCCATTAGGAGTCTGTTGATGACTTACGGGCAGGTCTTTGGAGGGTCAGTGCAGCCAAGTGGTTAAAACTGTTTTTATCAGCTCCGGAACGTCACTAAACTGAGACCAATTTTATCAAATGTTGATCTTGAAATGATTGTTCACTGTTTTCTTTAGTCTTGTTTAGATTTCTGTAATTCTGTTTTTACTTGTTTTAAGCGGCTTGTAGAAAATGCAGCTGCAAGGTTTTTAACAGGAGCAAACAATCAAACACACATTACACCAATTTTATCTTCACTGCACTGGCTTCCTGTTAAGTTAAAATCTTGGTTTTAACTTACAGAGCTTTAAATGGACAGGCGCCCCAGTACATCAGTGACTTACTGCACCCCTACTCCTCAGGCCGCACACTCCGGTCCTCTGGTCAGGGCCTCTTGATGGTCATTAGAACTTATTTAAAAATCGGGGGGATGTGTGCTTTTAGGCTGTGGCCCCCAAATTATGGAATGCCCTGCCCCAAGCCCTAAGTGAGTCAGACTATAGACTCTTTTAAAAAGCAGCTCAAGACACTGCTTTTTAGACACGCTTTTAATTGACTGTGTAATTCCTCTGTACTTGTAGATGTTGTTCATTGCACTCTGTAAAGCAGTTTGTGATTTTATTTTTTATTTTTTTTTAAATCTGTGAAAGGTGCTATATAAATAAAGACTTAGTACTTACTTACTTATGTACTTACTTATAAACTTACTTATGTACTTACTTACTTGTTTTTACAAACTTACTTATGTACTTACTTACTTACAAACTTACATACTTACTTATGTACTTGCTTATGTACTTACTTACTTATGTACTTACTTACAAACTTACTTACTTATGTACTTACTTACTTACAAACTTACATACTTACTTATGTACTTACTTATGTACTTACTTACTTACTTACATACTTACTTATGTACTTACTTATGTACTTACTTACTTACGTACATACTTACATACTTATTTATGTACTTACTTACTTACTTACATACTTACATATGTACTTACACACTTACATACTTACTTGCTTACTTACTTACTTACAGGCTTAAAAACTGTGCAGAAGAAATACAGATTTTTACCTATGACGCAACTATCCAGGCAAATTTCAAATGGAGCATTTTTAACATTAATGGAGTTATGAAACAAGTCTGAACCAAGTAATACACCAGCCGTTTATCTGCTTAATAATCCGATGTTTTCAGTGAAGGTGTATGGAGTTTAAAAACACAGTGGAGCACTTCTTGTACTACCACATAACATCACAAGGTAGAACATAGTATTTTGAGCTTTGGAGATGTAGACAGACTAATAAAAGGTTACTCAAACGTGTGAATGAAGCAAAACACAACTCCAGGTCTGTTTTTGAAGAGGAAACAACGTTATAACATAAATCATAAAATAACATAATATGGTTCCTTTTAAAATCCAAGAAGTTGATTTAACAAACTCTCGTAACCTACCACATTGTCTCCGCCGCCTTTTGATACTGCACACCTTGAATGTACAATGTGGATCTGCATTTTTTTTTAAACTTACACCAAAACTAATTCCTTTATCATTGTGATTTTGATGCGTGTCTGGTATTCTGCGCGATGCAAATGAAAGAAGCACATTGTTGCAGCGAGCGTCTACTTCTGTAAAGACAAGACAAAGCATCTCATCCCTCAAACTGCCAGGCGTGCAGGCAGCGCTCAGGGCGTCGTCGCGGTAACCCAAACACAGCGCAGAGACGCGGTGAGGCCCGGGTCCCGTATTTATCACCTCTCATCAACACAATTAGACTGGAATAAGCCCATAGATCATCACGTGTCTGCGGGCCTAATAGGAATCAATGCAGCAGGACGCATTAGGAGTGTCCAGCGGAGCGGTGACCCAAGGGGACCCCTGCTCTGCGCCGGGCCGCTCAGACTCTACGGACCAGTGCGTGCAGTGAAAGATGAATTTGTAGCAGTTAAAAGGACTTGAATGCAGTGTATTAATCATAGTTTGACTTGTATAGAGTAGTTTCACTGGAAAAGCGATACGTAGATCAGTAAAGATTCTTTCAGTTGAGTATTTCATGTTTGTTTTTTGGATTTTTTTTGTTACAGCAGACTCATTATGCGAAACTTTCACAGCATTTTATCTTCTAATGTTGGTAGTTTTCAGATTAAAATTCACAAACGTTGAACCTTATCATTTCAATAGACCTTGTTTCACAATGGTCGGAAGTGTTGCGATGTCGGGTAAACGTCACTTACGTTAATGCTTTTTTATGGCAAAATATCAGTGTAAATGTCTTGCGTATTTGCCACCAGCTTCATAAATCTGCCCCATCACCAAATCTTCATCCAACAAGGTCGACAAAGGACAAATTCTTTCCATGAAGAATTTGTCCACAACTATCAAGGTAAGAAAGACGAAAATGTAAAGGCGAACAACGACGACGCATTAGTGAACTATTCCTGAGCAAAATGAACGTTTTGGTCATGAGTAAAACATAAGTAATAAGTCATTCATTAATAAGTAACTTTTTAAATCGGACTGAGTCTAGAATTTAAATTAAAAAATCGATTTCATGATGTAGATATTAGCATAGATAGAGAGATTTGCGCAGGTTGAATGTTTCAGATGTTCACAGATTTCATGTCGAGCATTTAAACTGCCTATGCTAATGTCTACATCATGAAATCGATTTTTTTATTTTAATTCTAGAATCAATCTGAACCGACAAGTTACTTTATTCATGACCATCACATTTGTTTTGCTCAGGAGTAGTTCACTAATGCGTCGTCGTTGTTCGCCTTTAAGTTTTCGTCTTTCTTCCCTTGATAGGTGTGGATAAATTCCTTCATGCAAGAATGTTTATCCTTTGTCGACCTCATTGGTTGAAGATTTGGTGATGGAGCAGATTTATGAAGCTGGTGGAAAATACGAGAGACATTTTCGCAGATATTTTGCCATTGAAAAGCCTTAATGTTGTTCTGGTCGTTTTGAAAAAGGTCTATAATTGTCTAAACCCAAGAAGTCACTCTATTGCAGCGTAATTTCACATTTTAACAATATAAATTTTAGCTGTTTCACATCTGTATTCATTAATATTGGACTATAGAATGCTCTGATGTCATCTGAAACCCACCAGTGCCCTCTCGAAGTTATATTCAGAGTGTATCTTGCATGTTTGAGCAATCTTTAAATCACCTACTTTTGCCATATTGTGATCATTTCTATTGTATTTTCTTAATCGGTGATACACATACGCAGGGCAGGGCACACACGGGCATAAAGGGGTCTGTTGTTCTGGGCCTTAGGATTTCAGGGGCCCAGAATTGGACCTTCTTCCTGCACACAGGATTCGGCAGCGTCGCATAGTAATTTTATTATGAGCGAAAAGTAATCCTTGGCTCGCTAGTGTGATCTGCAGCTGCCCATCAGAACTGCAGTCCTTGTTGACATTTAATGAGGAAGTGAACAGACTTTTTTCTTTTATTTAGTCATTTTAGACTCATATTGTGAATTAAAATGTGAAAATTATAACATAATGATCCATCAGACACAAGCACAATGTCTTCTTTAACCCTTACAGACTGTTCGGGTCAAATTTGACCCATTTTGACATTCAACAGTAGTAAAAATACCCTATGTGTCATTCTTTTATCCTGAAATGTGATGACTTTTCCTAAATTTTGCCAAAATACACCAAAATGAAAATACTTTAAAATGTTATACTTTTGTACAGGTGCTACATATTTTTGGACACTGAGATGGATTTTTGATCGATCAGTGCTGTTCAAATGAAGGAAAATGGAAGTTTTATTGAATCTTGAAACTGTGAAACTGAACAGACCATGGTTGTGTGTATTTTTATTTTATTTTATTTTTTTATGGGACAATGGTGACAGAGTTCGAGAGTTCACTGTTTTGACATTCCCCCATGCCCCAGGTTCCCAGAATTAGACAACTGTTGGTTTAAAAAAAATATGCTCTTTCTTCTCTTTACAGTTTGTAAAGGTTAAAGGTGCATTGTGTAACTTTTCTGGTGAAGGGTTCACCAAATGCTTTTCTCTATGGAGATGTTATTGCTTTGTTTCGAATGCTTGACAGTATGGTCTTAAACCAGTCTATCATTATGGAGACCAAACCAAATTACAGATCAGATCTGTGGAGAGGCGACCATCTGACAGTCAGAAAATGCCTGTTTTCTGAGGTATTTCTGAGCTATGAAACCAGTTGTAATTGTTGTAACTGAATAAATCTAAGATAAACCTGTTTAAAATCATACTGTGGAACATTCCATGCAGAGACATATCCATAGAAACAAGCAGGCGACGAACCTCCAACCAAAAAGTTACACAGTGCAACCTTAAGCAAATGACAAAATGTGTACAGCAGTCAAGTCAGTAAGTTAAAAAATCTATCGATCAATCAAAAAGCAGAAAAGGTTCAGTACCAGTTACTAACCAAAAACAACTCAAATCAAGACTAACACAGTTTTGACAGTGTCATTACTCTGACGTTTTTCTGGGAGCATGGGGTTGGCCCACCTCATTTGTGTGTCCCTGTGCTTGTACAAATGCTGATTTGTTTGTGCAAATGTGCTGCTTGATAATGGCACAGAAACCTGATCTGCTGTTTTCATTGGTCATCACGGGAGCTGATCTGGGGACACCACTGAGTACATCCGAGCTGTGGACTTTGCATTGATACAGTGCTGCTACAATAACACAACTCAAAACCACTCATTCACCGACCGCAGGGACTTGGCACAGAGCTCGGTCCAGTCTAAAGTGTGTTTAAGGTCCTATATTACGCAAAATATCTGGTTGTAATCCATGTTAGAATGTTGTTACCTCATCACAAACCTGGAGTCGTGTTTTGTTTTCTTAATGCCTGTTTGAGTAATCCTTTATTATTAGTCTGTCTACATCTCCAAATCTTAATATGCTCTGTTTCACCTTGTGATGTCATGAAGCTGTAGTTTTGTTCAGCAGAGATTGACAATGATCCAGCTGATTCTAGTGGAGGTGATTTGAGCCTTGGTATTGCCAGCCTCTACTCAATAAAAGGTAAAAGGAACTGTTAACTTGAAATCTACCACTACATGACATCACAAGGTGGAACAGAGCATTGGACAGACTACAATAATAAATAAATGGATGATTCAAACATGTGCAAATGAAACACTATTACAGGTATGTTTTTGATTCCATTCGAACATGGCTTGAAGCTCATAAGAATCCATTTTGTGTCATAGGACCTTAAAGTTATTGGTGGTGGCAACTCTTTGGACTCCAACGGTCAAATTAAGACACTTTATACTGTCTACATCTTACAAATCCGATGTTTTCTGCCCCTACATGACCTATATCTGATCTTTTAATGACAGTCTGAACAACACAAATCCGATTTTTTCAAATGTGACCCAGGCCACTTGGATATGTGCTCCTAAAACCGATACATATCCGATCTTTTGACATATGACTTCAGTCTGAACGGTCAGGTCACATTCATCCCACCTACACGTCACAAATGTACACGAACGTTCTTATGAAAATTGTGTATGAACTTCGTGCGAGTGAAGCAGTGAAGCACAGATCAATCCCACCACTCTCGACTGTTACTCTGCACCCACACATTCCTTACGGACGTTGCTGCCACTGCCCCACAAAACGCCGTGGACAAAAACCTCGTCCTTCTCAATCTCCTCCTTAAAACAAATCAGCCGTACGTGTTCTTGCACCGATATGACAGCAACTTTAAAATCTCCAGGTGCTCAATGCTGCATCCATGTTTAGGCGACATCTGTAAATACTGAGCACACTCCCTGCATGTGACGTTGTCGTGTCCTCCAGTGCGTATTCGGGACACTTTTGAGGCGTTTAAATTTCACACTGGAGATCACATACAAGTCGCATTTAATTAGAAATGTGAACGACCTCGCAAAAAAATTGGATTTCACAAAAAAATCTGAACTGAGCGTTAAGCCCTGCAGTCTGTACATAGCATAATTAAGTTAAGTATCGTCTAAGAATCAGAAAGTGCTCCATGATAGTTGTTAATAGCACAAACCAGACCTGAGCATTGTCCAGCTCAGGAGCCGGTTTGGTTGACTCTGACTGGCCCGTTTCAGCAAATTTGGGATTAAAAAATAAACATATACTGTATTATAATTTTGCTGCTTTGCTTTTATTTTTTTTTTTACATTTTTTGTAAAGCAACCTCACTTTTTTATTGCTTAGTAGTGCTGGGCGAATGGAGCCTCGTGAAGCATTGACACCTCAGTCACAATATTGTCTCAAATGCTTGGAGGTGTCTCAACATTGACGAAGTATTGTTAGTGTAAGACAATACTTGTGTGCAGATCATACACTGTACCTAACAACAACAATAATAATGATGATTTAAAATAATATGTAAAGAGCAACATAAATAGCAGCTGTAAAGAAGAACATAGGTCTTAACTTGTTAGGTGGAATTAGATCAAAGTGATCCCAAACCAGATGCCATCGAAAATGAAACAAATGCCAAAAGTCACCAAAATCACCACTAACGTCACACAATCCTCCTCACTACCCAAATTTTTTTAGAAATATTGGTGCATCTTTTATACTGTAGCAGTTTAGCGCTTGTCAAACCACGGAAGTGCGCTGAACACTCTGAACCAATCACAGAGCGGAACATTCGCCGAGCCAATGAAACGCTTCGATACACTGAAGCGATCGACACGCAGAGTGAAGCAGTAGGGGGAGGGACCGACACTTCCACACTTTGGTCACGTGAGCGGCTGCTGCGAGACGAGCTCCGAGGCAAAGCTTCAGAGCGATTTGTTTCAGAAAGAACGAGACGTGCTCCAGAGCTCCGACTCATTTGCCAGTCACTATAGACGAGTTTCAGCTGACGTCATTGTTATTAAAAGCCCGCGTTGCATGCTGGGAAATATTTTGGTCGGAGGCAAGAAACACGGTAGTGGTCAAACACAGTGCGTAACCTCGCGTATTTATCCCCGATAATGGTAAATTCCTGCTGCATTATCAGATGCACAAATAGAAGCACAGAAGAAGGAAAATGTCTTTTTCGTATTCTGAGTGAAAAGAACCGCTAACGGTGAATTAAATGACTTTCAAACATTCACAGAGCAAACGTAGAAGATCCGAGCAAACCGTGGACTCCAACAAGTTCAACAACACATCGAGACTCTTGGAGGTTTTCATCTTTTCTGCTGTGAATGGCCCAGGAGTTTCCACCAAGTCATTGTGGATATCGCCGAAGTGAATATTTGTCCAGGTAGTTGGCGATTCCGACCAGAAATTTGGTTTGTTCCACCTTTTGTCGGGGTTGAAAAGGGTGATTTGGCTCCATCGATGCTTATGACCAATTTCTGGTCAAATGATCTTGGGTCCTCTGCCGTTAGAGTGGATAAATAACCAGGATCAACACCCTTTACGTGCTTTCTCGCTCAGTCCGTCATGTTGAATTAGTGTTTCTTGTCGCCGACCAAAATAATTCCCAGCATGCAACGCACGCTTTTGTCAACAATGAAACTCGCCTATTGCTTAGTCATAACATAAACTCTTACCAGTGTTACCAGCTCTTCAAAACAATGATATTTACTGCTTTTTATAAAGAAATTAATATTATGCAGGATTGAGTTAAGCTTTTTGGCCCGGCCCTCCACAATATTTTCTGTTTCTCATGTGGCCCCATGGAAAAAAATTATTTCCCACCCCTGCCATAAAACGATGTCTTGATTCAGTTAGAATTCTGGGAACGCTCTGAAAAATTTACATACATGAACATTTTTAATCAACCAGTTCTGTTTTTGTAATTTTCTTATTTACATTTCAGAAATAAAAGATTGAATGAAAAAAGAAAAAACAAAATAACAACAGTTTTTCTTTCTTTTTTTTTTTTTTTTTATTGTACACATTTACCCTCCAGTTCCCCGTCCCTCCTCTCTCCCTCCTCCTCCTGATTGATGCTCCTGTCTTTTCTCCACGTCAAAAACCAACAACCCAACATGGCCGCCGTACATTCACTTTACTAGAAGCGCCGTTAAACCCCGGCGCTCTAGTGGATCTCTATCAATCCTGCCGTGGGATGCCCCTGTCAAGAGGCTCTCCCTGTCAGCCTGTCAGCTAACAAACGGCAGGCGCAGCACCGCAACGGGGAGCTGCTAATCACCTAATGAACAGGACATGGCTGATTTGTTGCCATGGTGAGCTCGTTAGGTTAAGTGGAGCCAATCGAAGAGACAGTCAGACCTGCCTGTTACAGTGGACTCGGCACGCGGCATTTGGAGCAGTGCACGGTACAAGCAAGAAAAATATTTGTTTTTGAAGAGGGTTTAGTCAAAATAATGCTGAAAACGTGAAAAGTGCAATAATAGGGCATGTTTGTTTTAAAGAGCCTATTATAATATTGTTTTCTTATCAAAAATATACCTGGAATTGTGTGTTGTTTTATTCACGCAATTTTATTTACACTAGGGGTGTGTAAAAATATCAAAATATTGATATATTGTATTGTTTAATGTGATGAAACAGTATCGATATCGTGGGCTGCTGTATCGATATATCGCCAACAGTATTTTTTTGGTATTGACATTGTTATGACATTTGACATTTTCAGTGTTTTGATGATTAAAATGTTTGTGTTTCATATGAACTTTGCACAGGACATGGTTTAACAAAGACTTTTAGTATTTAGCCATTATTTTTTATTGAGCTGTATTTGAAATATATCACGTCAAACAAAAAGTGCACTGTGTCAAGATATGTATCGTATTGTGGTCTATGCATCGATGTGTGTATCATATCGGCAACTTCGTAATGATACCCAGCCCTAATTAACACATACACACAAAATACTGTATAATTAGGCAGTGCTCTTTACTCAGACTGAAAACACTCTGTTCCTCCTTGTGATGTCATTAAGTCGTGATACAGGAAGTGCTCCACTGTCATCAGTGGATCATTTCCACCTTGGATTTACCAAACTTTGAAGTTGGGTCCGGTCAAGCAGTAATGGAGGGAAACGGGCAGATTTTTAACATTCAAATAGTCTCTTATTCAGAAACTAGAGGGACTATTGAAATAAGTAAAGTATCAGAATGTAGGAAAGAGTTACACTCCAACAGGGTCAAGTTAAACCTGTGATATTCTTTCAAGTTGTTGACAAAAAATTTAAAAACTCATGTCGCTAACGGAGGGAATGAAATATGCAGCACTTTTTGGGCAATAAATCCAAACAGTGATAACTCTTGGTTCTCACTTCCATATCCTTAACAAACTGGTTTGAATATTTGCTTCATATAGTTTTCTACCATATGGTACAAGATTAGGTTGAAAAACCTCTTACTTTTTGACTAATGAGATTTTTTATTAAGAAAGGTCATGGTAACGGAGGGAAAAGTAACGGAGGGAAAACTGTGCAAACAAGTAGAAGGTGCAGGATTTTGTATAATTTGTCAACTTTTTTCTTCCGAATACTTTAATATTACTTCAAAATGAAAGGAAACTATTTCTATAAAATATGTCAGTCCTTCCAAGCAAATTTTTATCATTTTAAATTTTTTTTTTTTTTTTTTTTGAAAAATCGTGTACCTTCATCAACAGTTCAAAGATGGAATAACACAAGATATGATGAAATACATCCATTTATTTACATGATTTGCAGGTCTTTGAAATTTGGGAAATAATTTTTGTTCCATGTTTCATACATGGTCTGTTTAAAATGGATGGAACTTTAGAACCAAAAATGGTACAGAAAAAAAGGTCAACAGTTTCATAAACTAGAGTACATATGTATCTGTTCAATACATTTTTATATCAGATGAATTAACTTGAATTTTTGGCCTTGTTGTTTACTTCTGCTTGACCGGGCCCAGTTACAGCTATTGTTTTAGCCTCATTCTAGTCACAATCTTAACTGTGCAAAAGGTTAAACTAAAATATTCCGAAATAATAGCAACAACTTGCGGTGTATCTAGAGCAGACCTGGGCATTGTACAGTTCCCAGGTACATACGGCCCTTTGGTTGACTCTGACCGGCCTGTTTAAGCTCATTTGGAATTACACAATAAACATATTTTATAATCTTACCTCATGCATGGACTAAAGCTGCATTGCTTTTATTTTAAATATGTTTTTTTATTACATTTTTGTAAGGCAGCCTCACTTTTTCATTGCTTAGTCATAACATAAAATCTCACCAGTCTGACCAAAACGATGCTATTTACTGCTTTTGATAAAGAAATACTATTCATATCATGCAGAATTGAGTTAAGCATTTTGGCCGGACCCTCCACTATATTTTCTGTTTCTCCTGTGGCCCCATGGAAAAAATAATTGCCCACCTCTGTTCTAGAATATTGAAGAGTAAAGCAGTTCAATTGAGACTAAAAATATCTGTTAAAACTATCACTTGATGACATCACAAGGTGGAACACAGCATTTTGAGCTTTGGGGATGCAGACAGCCTAATAATTAAGGGTTAATAAAACATGTGTGAATGAAACAAAACACAACTCCAGGTCTGTTTTTGATGATTTAACAACATTATAACACGGCTTACAACTCACAAGTCCATTTGACATAATATTGAACCTTTAAACGTACAGAAATAATGCTCTGAAGTTACATAAACAGGGATTACACTGGAGTAACCGCGTGTTTACCTGGACAGATTGAGCGTCGTTAGGTCATTTGTTTGTGTTGTGTGGGATTTAGGAGCTCCGTGAGTCATTTGTACTTTTGCCACAGCTGATGCAAACAAGACGCTGCCAATGCTCATGCGACGTCCAGGCCAAGTGGACACTGCAGACAGGGCAGTAGACGAGGGGTGGACAAACAGGTCTGGTGTCCCGGGGCCCAGAATTGGACCCTCTTCCTATTAATTAATATTAGAAGGGGGCCCATGTGAGAATTTTTTTGTCCCGGGAGCCCACATTTTTGTAGACAGGAATGACTACAGAGCACGATATTTTCTTTTCACCAATAAAACTATTACTCTCTTATATTCAGTCAATGCACTATCTCGCTGTTGTTGTCAATACTTGATATTTTCTGATTTTCTATTTCGATATTTTGAAATCTATGGCAGATCTTTTGAGATTTTGTGTCCTATATTAAGCAAAATTGACTTGTGAGCTTTAAGACATGTTATAAAACACCAAAAAATACTCTTGGTGATATATCGATACAGCAGCCCACGATATCGATACTATATCATCACATTAAACAATACGATATGTATTTTGATATTTTTTTCACACCCCTAGTGTTAATTAACATGTGTGAATAAAACAACACACAGTTCCAGGTATATTTTTGATGAGGAAACAATATTATATCACAGATTCGAAAAAAGCGTATTATGGGCCTTTTAAAATGTACTTTCGGTAACACTTTATAATAACTACACCTTATTTAGTCTTAATAAAGCATGAACAAAGACTTAATTAATAATGATTCACGCTTAGTAACTACTTAATTACTACCTGAATTAGCACTTAACTTGCACATAATTCTCCTGTGCTGTAAATAGTTACTCATAAGTATTTCTTACTTAATTACTCATGAACTAACCATTTGTGTGTGCATTTCTAAATGTATATTTAAGTACAAATTTGAGCATTTATTAATGATTAGTAAACCATGAGAGAATGATTTACTGGTAATGCATTATTGTTTCTCTGGAATTTGACCAACCTTAACAAATGCTTCATAAAGCATAATTAATTAGCCTTCACTTTAGAAAAGCTCTCAGAAAGACTTAACTAACAGATAACAGCTGCCTGAATGATCATTGCATTGGATTATTAGTAAATCAATCTCTCATAGCTTATTAATCATTAATAAATGCTCAAATGTGTACTTAAATATGTATTTTTAAACATGCAAATGGTTAGTTCATGAGTAATTAAGAAGTGCTGAGTTACTATTTACAGCACAGGTGAATTAAGTGCAAGTTAATTGCTAATTCAGGTAGTAATTAAGTAGTTACTAAGTGTGAATCATTATTAATTAAGTCTTTGTTCATGCTTTATTAAGACTAAATAAGGCGTAGTTATTATAAAGTGTTACCGAAAGTAAATTTTAAAAGGCCCATAATACACTTTTTTCAAATCTGTGATATGATGTTCTTTCCTCATCACAAACAGACCAGTTGAGTTGAGTTTTGTTTCATTCACGCTTGTCTAACACACAAACCCTGCACATTTAGACTTTTCTCGCAGACTGAAAACACTGTGTTACTTACTTACTTTCTTTTTATACTGAAATATTTACCCAGTATATCTTGAACTCTTAAATACAGAAAACACCACGAGTATCTTTAGCATGTATATAATATTGTCCATTGTTTACAGGCTCGCTGAAAAAGCCCACACCTTAAACAAACCTGCCTCATCTTGTTGTTTTTATGGTGCCATTAAACTGTTGTAAGTCATCGCACAGAGTCTCTTCAGGGAAATCCACCTGCGTGAACTTCACACGCCCAGATTTAATGCCGGCCGCCGGTTTTGAATGTGCATTTCAAAATGGCCACCTTCATTTGTTTATGTGCAAACTGCCCAAACATGAGGCTCTGCTGTGTTCTGGAGCTGGCCACGTCTTTCTTTTTAATTCACCGAGAGATTTTCTTATATGTTTTCATTTATTTGAATCTGGAACTGCAAAGATTAACCAGAATAATTGTCTATTATTAAGGGGCCCAGATTGCACAATTTTCTCATCTATAGTCCTATTTGCACGAGATTAGTGTTACCTGTGGACCTTTGGCGATTTGTAATAATTCCGGAAGATGTTTGAGATCTTAATCCCATGCAAATGCGCCATGCCTGCAATTTGTAAAGTAAAAATTCCACACAAATTATTTCCGTCATAATCCCAAGAATTCAAGTAAAAAACATATTTCTTCATGTTGTTTGCACTGAAATGAATCATGGGATATGTAGTTCCCGATGTTTATAACCATGCATTTAAGCAAACAGTGACAGTCCACGATATTATTGTGAGACTTTTGACGATACGATATCACAACAATTTGGGTTATTGTTACGTCCCTAATATTTCGCCAAACACAGACGTCTGGTGATAAAACTAGTCCCGTGCGAATCTGCATCTTAGTGTTTGTTGCCTTTTCTACTCCTTTCTTTTCATTCTGTGTTCATTTCTCTTTCAATCTCAGTCAGTGTCAGTAAAATAGAGTGATTTAATTCGCAAATTACCAGACGTCTCCAGGTTTTTACTTATCCCGTGCGAATAGAGCTCGTGTTATAATGCTGTTTCTTGTCTCATCGCAAACAGACCTGGACTTGTGTTTTGTTTCATTCGCACACGTTTCGACACACAAATTTAACACACAAGTTCTTCTCTCAAACTGAAAACGCTCTGTTCCACCTTGTGACGTCATGTGGTAATACAGGAAGTGCTCCACTGGGTTCTTAAACTCCATACATCTTCACTAGAATCATTTGGATTATTTCAGCCCTGGAATTCCCAATATCTGCTGAACAAAATGTAAAAACCTGTTAACCTTTAAACTCCTGCTTCATGACATCACAAGGTGGAACGGAGCATTTTCAGCCTTGTACATGTAGACAGACTAATAATAAAGGATAGCGCTGGGTATCATTAGAAGTTGCCAATACGATACATATTTCAAATTCAAAGGCCACGATACGATACATATCTCGATACATGGGTCACGATACGATACTTATCTCAATACATAGGCCACGATAAAATACATATCTTAATACATGGGGCCCGATACGATACATATCTCGATATATAGGCCACAATGCAATACATATCTCGATACAGTGCACTTCCAATTCAATACGATATATTTCAAATCGATTTGATACGGTTCAGTAAAAATAAAGGCTAAATCATGGCTGTGATACTAAAAGTCTTTGTTAAACCACTTGTGCCAAGTTCATATGAAACACAAACATTTTAATCTTCAAAACAGTGAAAATGTCAAATGTGTCACATGAACGAGTTTCCTTTCTTGGAACAAGCAACAAAACTGTAGCTTTGTAACAAAATAATTTAGTAAAATATACCAAAAAATACTCTTGCTGATATATTGATACAGCAGCCCACAATATCGATACTGTACCATTGCATTAAACAATACGATATAGCGATATTTTGCACACCCCTAGTGAAGGAGGTAACATCATTCAAACATGCTTACATCTCACAAGAATCAATCATTTTGTTTAAACCCATGAGGTTTCAGACCATCTAAAACTGGCTGATGTCTGCATTGTGTCACCATTGTAACTGCTAAACATTCCCCCGTAGACATCAATGCAGATCTTGATGTCTCTGCAAAATATCAGTCATGAAGCTATAATTCATTGGCTGTTTGGTACAGGTGACTCAAACACAGGCCTCCTCCTCCTCCTCCTCGCCGCGGTCACTGGGCACACCTCACCTGGGTCTGGGGCATTTGGTTGGGAGGCAGGCCGGCTCATTTGCATCCACTGTGGGACGAGTGCAAATGGTGCTGTAGGTGGACTTAAGACGCATTAAGATGGTGCCAATGTTTAGACTGCTATAAATCCTGCTGTGAGATTGTCAGGCTCAGGCAAAGCTGCTATTAGCCACAGTAAACAGGAAGACAATTGTTTCGCGCTAGTGTTGAGCCTACAACAGTAACTTCACTTCTTGGTACTGTTGTCATTTGCTAATCTTACACACTTGATTTCAGTATCAAGGAGTAGGTTGGAGTTCTAAACACTGAAATTTCATAAGATATCGTCAAAGGTGTCAATAATATCATTGGCCGTCACATATATTGAATTGCAAGTCTCTTTGTTTGAATTTATTGTGTAGCAGAAACATAAGAAACAGAAAGAACTACACAGACCATGATCCTTTGCTCTGTTCAATGTAGACAGTAGACTGTCATGGCATTTTAAACGGAAAAAAGTATCATATAAACAATTTTGTTAGCCTCCACAAACTATTGCAGTAAGTATAATACTGTGAGATTAATTTTGTGAAAATATCGTAAGCTTTGGATATTGTTACATCCCTAAATCTCCACAACTCCAAGTATGTTTTCATGAGGTTTCAACATTATAACATGCCTTAACTCTTTCCCCCATGAAGACGACATTTGACGACCCCCCTGTTTCCTTAATGACGACTTTTGACACCTCCGCTGTATCACTAAAGACGTGATTTGACGACCTCGAGAAATGGCTCGGTTTTTCACATTTAAACAGAGACTGCGATAGGTAGGGGCCACTACAACCCACACTAGACTGACCATTAGGATTCAAGGATATGTTTTTGCCAATTTTTATCCGAAGTTAATCGAAGTAGTGATGATGGTAGCTTCCGGAAAAAACACAACACGAAACACGTGCAATGGAAAGATCGCGCTGCTGCGACGCACAGTTTTAGAAATAATGAGGAGCGGACGTATTTTATGGATAAGTTTAGAGAAAGTGACTTTTATAGATTTCAAAGTGATGATGAGGGTGATTATAAAGTGGAAAACAGCGATAGCGACGGACTTACAGAGAGTGAATCTTACAAAGATGAGAATGACACTGATGCGTCTGTATGGAGTCCTGCGATATCCAAACAAACTATCCGGGCTTTATACTCGATTATGAACCAAAATTGCCCTGAAATCACTCGTGGAAGTCTGTTTTCTTTTATGCAGTTATGCTCTATGGGTAGAACTAGTAACATATGTATGGGTTGTTCCTAGTAGGCGTCCAGGGGGGAAAGAGTTAAAAGTCCTATATTACGCAAAAGGGACTCTTGTGAGCTTTAAGTCATGTTTTTATGTTGTCACCTCCTCAAAAACATACCTGGAGTTGTACAATACAAAGTAGGAAAAAAATTGAGGCACTCAAAAAGTACAAAATAAATAAAAGCCTTTAATACCACATGGCAGATAAAGTTAAAATACGCCAACGCGTTTCGGCCCTTCGGCCTTCATCAGGACAAACTCCAGATGGTTCTCACAGTGCAGATTTAAAGTAATAGGTGTAGGTCACATGTTCACAGTGGGCTGGCCCACAGTCCCCTTGATGCATGATGGGACATGTAGGCCTTAACAAATTTTAATTACAGGCTATACAAGTTCAAATACAATAATACAAGACATAAATGGTACAAATCCCAACAACCAATACATAGAAAGATACATTATATGAAAATAGTATAAAATAGTATAAAAAACTCAAATAAAAAGATACATAGTGTAAGGATATATGTAGTGCGATAATTCAAAAGTGCTTCAGCTATAGTTTGCATAATATATTTAAGAGCTAGTCTTAAATAATTTCATGAAGACAGGGATATAGAGCAAGGATCGATTACACATTTAAAGCTTGTGGTTTTAAAGGAAGGGGGAGAAATCTGCCTCTCTATTGAGTCCTGGAAACTGTGTAGCCTTGAGAGTGTAGATCCAGTGCCTCAGTTTTTTTCCTACTTTGTATTTGAGACTGGTCCCTACATTGAAGAACACCTAAAGAACAATTCTGCACATTTTTTGCATATCCAAGTAGCACTCCTGCCCCAAAAGCTTTGCATACCTGGAGTTGTGTTTTGTTTCATTCACATGTTTCAAGAAGTCTTTGTTATTAATCTTTCTGTATCACCCAAACTGAGAATGCTCTGTTCCTTGTGTTGTCATTAAGAGGTAGTTTTGAAGATGACAGCTACCTTTTACCTTTTTTCAATAGAGATTGGCAATTCCAGGACTGAAATAATCCTTCTAGTGAAGGCAAAGGAGAAAGCTCTCGAAGGGCTCAGACATCATCTGGTTATTATCTGTCTCCCATTTACAACTTCATCCTCAAAACAAAGAAAACAATACATTCCTGGGTCAGGTCCAGAGGTGTGAAAGCCACCAGGGGCCTGAAAGACTATGCTAATATGACTCCCCACTTAGTGCAGTGCAACAGATCGAGCTCAGTGTTTCCCAAACTTTTTTTTCATGGGGCCCATATTTTAAAAGTTACAAACCTTCACAACCCAAATCAATAGACCTTATTTATAAATCACAAAATAAAGGTGGATTTGACCATTATTGAACATTAATGAGGATATTTTACTGTTGACTGAGTGATCGTGTCTCTGAACAATTAGTATTACTCAGGTTTTCAACAAGGAAAAGCAGCAATAAAAGGATCCATAAGTCGCCTATTTGGACATTAAATGTAGCCCATCTCTTTTTCTTTTCAACATTCAGTTCAACCGGTAATATCCAAACAAAATAGAAATTCAAAATTATACAAAACATGTCTTAACATTTCTCATGAGATAGGTGGGCCAGTCTGCTTTTTTTTGCATTTTTTTTTTTTTTGCATTTTTTGTTCCAGTCCAGGGTGTGGGAGGAGAGCGCAGCAGCAGATCAGTGTCAGAACTGTATATTTCAGACGTACATGCAGATCGTGACAAGGGATGTGAGGGGCACAAGCCCGTCTTTGGGAAACAATGACCTAGCCAACAGAAAGAGAAACTGTAAACAAGTGGCTGTGTTAGTTTCAGTGTGTCCACCAGCGTCTGACAAGAAATGAAGAAGCAGCTTGGATGAGCTGTGAAACGTATTCAACCGAATGAACTTTTGTCCAGTTGACAAACTGAATTTCTCTTTTGTCATGGATTCTACCTGGATGACTGAGGGATTTTATACACCTCCTAGTGAAAGAGTATGAAGTTGAAAACACAGTGGTATCATCATTATTATTGCTATCATGTTATTTATTTTATTATTATGTAGTTATTTTCTAAATTTTTTTATTATTTTTTTCTTTTCTTTCTTTTTAATCTACTTTCTATGTTTATATTGAGTTAATGTGTGTGTGTGGGGAGGGGGGAATAATAGGGCATGTATATTATGATTTATGTGGACAAAAAAGCACTGAATAAATTGCAAATTATGTAAAAAAAAAAAAAAAAAAAAAAAACACAGTGGTATTAACATATGACATCACACGGTGGAACAGAGTTTTTCTGTTTGAGAGAAGACCTCTACATATGTCTAAGTATGTTTGTGAGTTAAATGTGTGTGAATGAAACAAAACAACTCCAGTTTTTGATGAAGAAACAACATTATAACATAGATCAGAAAATAGCGCAATATGTACCGTTTAAAGCTCACAAGAGTCAATTTTGCATAATACAGGACTTTTAATTCCCATATATTGCCAATTCTGATAAGTCCCTCTGTCCACCTCACTCACTCCCAGTCCCCGTGTTGAGGATGAGGGCCTCGGACTGCTCCCTGCCTCCCTCTGGCCTGGCTCTGCTCTCGTATTGACTCAGTTGCACATTATAAATCAAGCCGGACTGGGGCTACCTTGCAAGTACCCTAATGAAAGCTCATTCATAACAAGGCTAAATGGTCCTGACAAAAGTCCTAATGAGGAAATCAATAGCTCCGTGATTGTTACTCTGCTTATACTAATACGTGCCTGTTGTGGTCCATTATTTACTGCTGGGACTGGGATGTGTCAGCACTCCTCTGGCCTCCACCTCCGAGATGAATGGGCCCCTCTCGTGTTCTCGGAGGGATCGGGAGCTGTAGATGTAACCCGGAGTTTGAGTTTGGAGTTAGCGTGAAATGTGAAATAGTGGCATCGCAGCAGTTTCGTCCAAAGACTAATGGTAAGAAATCAGCTCCTGCATTGATTACTGACATGTTTCTGATAAGCGGAGAGGAAGTCTGGGATCAATATTAGGGACTTGCAGATTATGAGGACCTGTGTGTATAAAAAATAAATAAACGAAGAGATATTTTTGTGTTTTCTGCAAGCCAAGTGTTCTGAAGTTTTAACAAAAGGTTTTCAACTGGCAAGAAAAGGTTATAAAGAGAAAGGTTTTGTTAAAGCTTTAGTGGTTGGTAACGCGCAAGGTTTTCAGTTATCTCATTAATTTCTAAATTTTTTTTTTTTTTTATGTTTTTTAATATTTTAGTTTCTATTATATTTAGTTGTTACATCAGTGAAGTAGTGGTAGCCTCTATACACCCAGGTAAAAGTCTTATTATGCACAATGGTATAATGGCATTTATATTTTACCCATGCATGTTTGAGTAATCTAGCGATCTCTCTCATGCCATATTTGGACCCTCCTTACAGTTCCCGGGACAATTCTATCCAAAGCTCCGCCCACAAGTCCTACGTCGCTCAGGTTCACAAATAACGATTCTCCACAAATATACAAAAGAGTGATGCAAAACAATGTAGTACAACTTCACAAACCTGGTGTGATGTGCAGTAGTTTCCTTAGCGGGATGCACGCTGATTGTGTGTTGTGATAGCGCTCTGAGCTGGGAGTGACTTAGTGCAGAGAGCAAAGGGAGGGGGGGATACAGTGAGTCAAAAACGAAACAAAAACTTATAAAACATGTTCTTATTTAGCATTTTCAAAACACCCCCTCTTTAAAGCTGCATTGTGTAACTTGATGGAGCAAATGCTTTTCTCCAAATTACATTATTGTTTTGTCTGGAATGTTACACAGTATTAATTCATTAACCCAGTTAACCCAAAACATGCCACACAGGTCTCCAGGAAGAATAGCTGATAGCTAAAATCAATTAAATACAATCAATCAATGAACCTGCTCTGGTGCTAAAACCTGGTACAATATTTCTCCTGTTAAGGTTAATGTATATTGTGCACTGTCCCTGTCATGCTCTCCTCTGGGTCACATTGACCCGAAGATTTTTTTCCCCTTCCCGCTCTCTTGGGGCGGGTCAATCAGACCCAAAAATGTATTTTCTCACTTGGCAAGAATTTATTTGAAAATAAATTTTTGGGTCTGATTGACTCGCCGAAAGAGAGCGGGAAAGAAAAAGAAATTTTCTTTGGGTCAGTGTGACCCCGAGGAGGGCGTGAGGGTTAAATAAATAAACTATATTCAAAAAATCATTCATTCATCATTGCATTTATATAGCATATTTAAAGACACCCAGAACACTTTACAGTTCATTGCTCATTCACTTCACACTCAATGGTGTAAACTACTACTGTAGCCACAGCTGCCCTGGGTCAGACTGACGGAAGGCTGTCAAATCTGCGCCATCAGCCCCTCTGTCCACCACCAGCACTCACACACTCACCACTTTCTTACTAGGCAATGTTGGCGAAGTGCCTTGCCTAAGGACACAACAACAGTTTTGCCACTGGCGCCCCCCTGTGGCAGCTGGAATTCCCAGCAGTCTCCCATCCTGACGAGATCAGGTTTTGACAAGCTTAAACCTTTCAATCGTCATGGAGACCAGGCCAAGTTACAAGTCAGATCTGTGGAGAGGCCAGCCCGCTCACAGTCAGAATGTTGTTTTTCTAGGTATTTTTGTGCTATAAAACAACCTGTAATTGAATAAATGTAAGGTGGATCTGTTTAATGTCACACTGTGGAACATTCCAAGCAGAGCAAAGATACATAGATATCCATAGAAACAAGCAGGCGACGGACCTCAACCAAAAAGTTACATAGTGCAGCTTTAAGTGAATTTGAATTCATTGTGTTCTTGCTCTTGATCCAGACCAAACTCTCCTGACGTAGCTGTGATCTCTTTCACTCTGTGCTCTCTTTACATGCTTTGAATGGCTCCATTAGTCACCATTCATCATTGGCTTAAACACCTCACTCCTGGAGCTGTAAATTGAGATCTCAAACACTAAACAAATCTCCAGATGACTGTGGTAAGCTAATTCTCAGTGTGGGGCTGCTGTTAGCGCAGTTTGACTTAAGGTGTACGTGGAGCAGTGACTGACAGGTGTAAATAAGAAAAGCAGTGTATAACAGTGGATAATTAGACACAATCACATCCAGTGCATTTACACAGGTGACTGTTCTTACTTTAACTACAGAAAGTGAGATGTGGTGTTCCATTTGAAATCTTTTGGAAGTGAAGCCAGGGAGTCCAATTTGTGAGCTTTTTGTTCGGTTTAATTCTGGTGAAAATATCTCAAAATACACACACGCACTGATGTATGTTCTGGATGTGGGTTTTGGATGGCATTACAATATTCTATAGTCCAATTGATAGTTAGAGGTGACATCACGCTGGGGGGTTCTCCATGCATCTCTATGGTGGAAGTTACCATAGTGACACAATGCACACATAAGCAAACGCTGCACAAGAAAAAAAAAAAAGAAACAAGTTACAAGTTACACAATAACGAGTGGTAAAAATCAAAGGACACACACAAAACTAATCACAAGTTCCCCAAATTAAACCACATAAGTCCACAAACAGAATCGAGTGACCAAATCAAAAAAGGCACAAAACAGAACTAAACTAAACACACAAACACACACAAAATGGCAGACTGACCACCAAGGCCAGCAGCCCCGAACAAGTGCTGGTGATCTCCTTAAATAGGGGGCGGTGGCTGCAGGTGAGGTGGGCGTCGACCTGCCCCACCAATCACAGACCAGGGCTCCTGCAGCAGGAATCAAGAGAACTCGACAAAAATTACACAAACAAATTAGAACTAAGGCCTGGGGCCGTAACAAGCGTTTAGTGGTACTACGTCTATCATTTGTCACTTTTTCAACCTGGCATTCGTCCCCATGATTTCTACAGTCTTTCCCCCTTGTTGCTTCCTATTTAGTTGTAAACTATCTTTGAGTGTCCAAAAAAGCGCTATATAAGTTTGATGTATTATTATTATTATTAATCACTATATTTTCATCTTTATTTGATGTATAAGGAGTTGTAAAAATGTACTGTAGAATACCCGATATATAAAATTGACTGTGGCTGTAGTTGATTTTAAGTGGGCCATACCAAAAGAAAAATCAAAGAAGAATTTGTTAAATGTCTAAATACACTGCAAAAAGTTAAAATTACTTAAATTAAGAACATCTGACTTTATTTGAGTAGATTCAACTTGACAAGTCAAATGATCTACCAATGAAACAAGTGTGTTTTTCTTAATTCAAGCTTACAACATTCCATTTAGTTTCTTATTTTAAGTTAAGTTGTTGTTTTTCTTATGCTTTAAGCCATGGACATTAAACCTTTCTATCTTCATGGAGACCAAACCAGACCAAGTTACAGGTCAGATCTGTGGAGAGGCGACCCAGTTCACAGTCAGCTCACAGTTTTCTAGGTATTTTTGAGCTATAAAATCACCTGTAACTGAATAGGCGAGTTTCATTGTTGACAAAAGCGCGCGTTGCATGTTGGGAATTATTTTGGTCGGCGGCAAGAAACACTAATTCAACATGACGGACAGAGCGAGAAAGCACGTAAAGGGTGTTGATCCCGGTTATTTATCCACTCTAACGGCAGAGGACCCAAGACCATTTGACCAGAAATTGGTCATAAGCATCGACGGACGACAAATCACCCTTTTCAACCCTGACAAAAGGTGGAACAAAAAAAATTTCTGGTCAGAATCGCCAACTACCTGGACAAATATTCACTTCGGCGATATCCACAATGACTTGGTGGAAACTCCTGGGCCATTCACAGCAGAAAAGATGAAAACCTCCAAGAGTCTTGATGTGTTGTTGAACTTGTTGGAGTCCACAGTTTGTTAGGATCTTCTACGTTTGCTCTGCGAATGTTTGAAAGCCGTTTAATTCACCGTTAGCGGTTCTTTTCACTCGGAATACGAAAAAGACATTTTCCTTCTTCCGTGCTTCTATTGGTGCATCCGATAATGCAGCAGGAATTTACCATTATCGGGGATAAAATACGAGGTTACGCACTGTGTTTGACCTCTATCGTGTTTCTTGCCTCCGACCAAAATATTTCCCAGCATGCAACGCGGGCTTTTAATAACAATGACGTCAGCTGAAACTCGCCTATAAATGTAAGGTAGAGGTGTTTAATGTCAACCTGTGGAACATTCCAGGCAGAGCAATGACATCTCCATAGAAACAAACAGGTGATGGACCCTCCACAAGAAAACTCAGCGCACCAATGCATATCAAGTCATTTTAATTTGGATAGATCTGAATTTTTGCAGTGTAAACAACCACCTAGTGTATTTAACCTGGAGTCTACTGCCTTAAACCTTCGCACAGTCGCACTTCACACTGTTTCAATGCCACAACAACACTCACTGATGTGAAAGAAAAGTAATTACTCTCTGGTTTTACCTATGGCATGAAATGATCCTCACCCAAATTCATATGATGTCATGTTTTACACTTAAATGCGTTACCCATGATACCACCAAGGGCCCCTGAGGTCTTCACCTGTTGTCCCCTGCTGTCCTTCTCATTACCCAGCTGTACCTGATATGATCATGGTTTATGGGGGTGCTTTTTTGCTGCTGTGAATTCCATCAGCTGTTAATCTGCAGACTTTCTCCACCTCTTTGTATATAAAATCGTCACAGTTCTGCCTATAGGCTCTATTCACGCTTATGTCACAAACCAGGAAGACGTCAACTTCCTTTGCGGGCTTTGTTCGCGGTCATAAGTCTGACAAAATCTAGGAAAAACGAGAAAATGGCCCAGTTTTCTTCAACTCCATGTCATTGTAGTTTTCCATTATGTTCGGCTAATCAACAAGAACAACCATACCTCAGTTTTCTTCACTTCACCAACACACAACTCCGAGCATACTGGGTACATGCGATTCAAGATAGTCAATTCAAGATGATTCCAAACAGCACATATGTCTGCAGTCTTCATTTTACCGTTGATCACATTTACTTCAGTGGGTTTGATCACAGTCGGTCGGTGAGCCCAGTGTCAGGAACTACACCGGAAGTTGTCATCTCATGTTTCCAAAGATCGTTTTTACTTTTATCCCCAGTCTAGCTCCATTTTCCAGCCTGTTCCGGTCCTCCTTTTGCTGCCTCCCTGCTTTTCATAGAGCTGCCACTCAATCCCTAATCCTCTCAGGGAAATCTATATAAACTCCTCCTGCTCATACAGTCTTTGCTAGATTGTTGACCAGTGAAGAGACATGCTCCTTCTTTGTATCTGAACATGTCTTGTTGCCATTGTGCATTCTGTTTCTGAATTATTCCCTGTTCCAGCCTGTTTATGTGTTTATTCCCATCTTGTTTCTTATAAGGCTATGTTCAGACTGCAGGGCTTCATGACCAATTCAGATTTTTTTGTGATATCCATCGAGAAATAATGACTGATAATGTGACATTAAATCGAGAAAAACATCTAGAAATTCTAAGAAATCAGTTAAATCACTTAAAATCAGCTATTTTAAAATCAAAATCAATACACCTTACATTTATTCAATTACAGGTAGATTTATAGCTCAAAAATAGCAGGAAAAACAGGCATTCTGACTGTGAGCGGGGTCGCCTCTCCACAGACCTGACCTGTAACTTGGTCTGGTTTGGTCTCCATGAAGCTAGAAAGGTTTAATACCATACTGTGAAACATTCCAGACAAAGCAATAACATGCCCATGGAGAAAAGAGTCTGACAAACCCTCCACCAGAAAAGTTACACAATCTACCATTAAGCTGATTTTTTCATGTGATACTTTTACTTTTACTTGAGTAATTTTTAACCCTTGTATTGTGTTAGAAAGCTACACGCGTCTTTAGTGTTACCGGGTCAAATATGACCCGTGATTTAACTCAGCCTGAAAATAAAATACTTAAAAACACTAGTTATCATTATTATTATTATTGTTTTTCACCTCATAACTAACTTAGTATGTGTTCATGTCCATGGAAACACTTTTAATTATTATTATTTTTTGATTACAATAACTGTTTAAATTCACTAATTATATTTTATATAGTGATACAATTAGTAATTATATAATATAATTATACTATAATCATAATAATTTTATATATAATACATATAATATAAATATAATTTATATAAGTATAATTGTATTGGGTGTCAAGAGGCTTGATGACCATGAAATGTCACCTTTTCTTGACTTGAAGGGGTAGTGAAGGGGCCTGTGAGTATGTGTGTGTCTGTGTGTGTGTGCGTCTGCGTGTGTGTGTGTGTGTGTCTGTGTGTGTGTGTGTGTGTGTGTCTGTGCGTGTGTATCAAGATTCTATGAGAAAGTTTGAGTTGATGTTGTGGAGGTGTGGTGAAGGGGCCTGTGAGTATGTGTGTCTGCGTGTGTGTGTGTGCGTCTGCGTGTGTGTGTGTCTGTGCGTGTGTATCTAGATTCTATGAGAAAGTTTGAGTTGATGTTGTGGAGGTGTGGTGAAGGGGCCTGTGAGTGTGTGTGTGTGTGTGTGTGTGTTGTGGGGCACACTGAGCCTTATTTGATCCACAGAGCAGCCCACAGCTTGTAAGTGATGCATAAAACAGCCAGTATTCTCTGCCGGGTCATATTTGACCCGTAACACCACAAATGTCACTTTGTGTTTTTCAGACCTTTACAATTTACTAAAATGGTGAAAATTAATTTTGTTGTGTTAAATTAGTTTTGTTTGACTATTAGATGAAGTCTCGTTCCAATACAAAAAAGCAAATGGTAGTTTTTACATACCTAAACTTGAAAACGAGTCAATTTTGACCTGAACACAATATAAGGGTTAAGTAACACAACTGAGTACTTCATCCACCGCTACACCTCTGTGGGACATGAGGAGGTGAGGAGAGGGTTTACAGCAGCAGCAGGGGGCATCAGCAGAGAAGTTACAATCAGAACTTAGAGAAATATCGGTTATGGAATATCGAAACACATTGAAATTAAAACTTCAAATTCACACGGTCCAACCCTGTCCTGTCCCAGTCCTCTCTAAGTCGTCTCTAAACCCTGTACCCTCCCGCCCGGGCCTCCCCCTCGCTGTATGCAAACACTGGATGGCGTTAATTAGGAGTCTCTAATGAAGCGCAGTGGTGTGTCCAGATGGTGACTGGCCCAGGAGAGGTCATTGATCATCAGCCCGAGCCGTGGGAGGGGAGGGGGACCCGGGGGGAAGTGAGTAAGCACCCCCCCGGCCCGGGCTAATTGAGGGCCAGCGAGATTACCCGCCCCGCACGCCCCTCGCACCCCGGCCGGTGCCCCGCGTCAGGCAGAGAGACCCCCCTGACCACCCCGCCAAGCGCCCCCTGCCAGGTCGTGCCCCCCGCGAGCCGCATTAACTGCTTCGGGCACAGATCATTGGAGCACGTTTGACAGGAAGTGAAATCTGAGTGTTGATATTAATGTGAGAAGAAATATACAGTTTTTCTCATCATAATTTTTATTTTATTTTATTATAGCGGGGGCCCCAATGACAATATTATGTAATTTATATCCTAAAATGTGCTTGTCTTTACACAATTTGAATGAGACATGTAACATTGTAATATTATTATTCTTATTTATTCCAACTTGGGGTGTGCAAAAATATTGAAATATAAATATATCGTATCGTTTAATGTGATGATACAGTATCAATATCGTGGGCTGCTTTATCGATATATATCCAAGAGTATATTTAGGTATATTTTACTCAATTATTTTGTTACAATGTTGATTGTTCAGAGAAAGGAAACTAGTTTATTTGACATTTTCACTGTTTTGATGATTAAAATGTTTGTGTTTCATATGAACTTTGCACAAGAAGTGGTTCAACAAACACTTTTAGTATCACAGAATCGAATTGAAATATATCGTATCGAACCGAAAGTGCACTGTATTGAGATAAGTATCATATCATGGGCTATGTATGGCATCGGCAGCTTCTTTACAATATCCAGCTCTAATTCCAACATCACAATCTCTCCAGAGGAAAAAAAAAAAGGAAAAAAATGTACTGCATTACAACAAAATGACATTAAACGTGCACTGTAACTTTTTGCTTTGGGGTCTGTCACCTGCTTGTTACTATGGAGATGTCACTGCTCGGTCTGGAATGTTCCACAGTATGACATTAAACAAATCGACCATACATTTATACAATTACAGCTGGTTTTATAGCTCAAAAATACCTAGAAAAACGGGTTTGTCTGGTTCCGTGATCCGTGATAACACAAATGTTTAATACCATACTGTGAAACATTCCAGACAAAACAGTAATCTCCATGGACAACACATTTAACGCATCTTCCACCAGAAAAGTTACACAATGCACTTTTAAATTAAGATAAATGAATAATAGCTTGAGTCATCATCTAATGTGAGTACATTTTGACTGTGTGAAACGTTCTGTGTCTTCTATTGGCAAATCTTATTTCAAGAGTTAAAATGTACTCAAATTAAGATACTACTACTACTTAAATAATCTAATATAGTATTTATCTTGACTTTAACGCATTCTCTTATTTAAGATAATAATGTTTTGCTGTGCAAGCATTTGACAATTCTCATCTCTTTTTTGTTTCTGTCTCATTATTGAGTTAAAAAAATGACGCATTCATACTTCAGTACTTCATACATGTTTTTTTTTCTTATATTTAATCAATATATAATCACAATTTTTGAGTTTACAAATAAACTAGTCTAAGTCAAAGTCGGAACTCTGCTCCAGACCATGTGACTGGCTGTGGACTTCTCAAAAAAAAACTTCAAAAATGTCTTCAAACCTGTCTTCTTGTTCATATAATAATAATGGATAATAACAAGAGGATGTTATGAAGCTCACACTGTAATCTTGATGTTGTGTGTGTTTGTGTATCTGTGCAGGACAAAGACAAGCTCTGGTACTTTGAGTTTGGCACCTCCGAGACCTTCTCCGCCACCTGTAAGAAGCTCCATGACTTTCTGGAGGTGGAGGTAAGAGCTCTTTGAAGGACACATACTCTACTGGATTATGTTTGATGTCTGAGGTTTTTTTGTTTGTTTTGTTTTGGTTTTACATTGTGTAACTTTTCCGGTGGAGGGTCTGTCAAATGCTTTTCTCCATGGAGATGTTATTACTTTGTCTGGAATATTTCACAGTATGGTATTAAACCTTTCTATCATCATGGAGACCAAACCAAACCAAGTTACAGGTCAGGTGTGGAGAGGCAGCCCCGTTCACAGTCAGAGTGTCTGTTTTTCAAAGCATTTTTGAGCTGTAAAACCACCTGTAATTGAATAAATGTAATGCAGAGCTGTTTAATGTCATACTGTGGAACATTCCAGGCAGATAAATTACCCATCGATAGAAACATGCAGGTAACGGACCCCAAACTAAAAAGTTATAAAGTGCACCTTTTAAATAAAGTTTTATGAGCTTTAAACTAATTTCACTTGATTCATGTACTGTATGTTTGAGTTATCAGCAGACTTGTTTCTTTTATTTATCCATTTTAGATGAATATTGTGATTTAAAATGTCCAAAATATAACATAATGGTCCCCAGTCTGCTTTAATCCCTTAATCTGAAATAAAACTTTGATTTGACGATTTAATGAAAATGCCCAAACTTCTGAAAGAATGTTACTAAGATGTTTATAGCCATTGAATTTTTAAAAAATAATATTAAATACATCAATCAATTTAAAGGTGCATTGCGCAATGTTTTGGTTGGGGGTCCGTCACCTTCTTGTTTCTATGGATATGTGTATAGATGGATATTATCTGCATTTGACCCACTTTTAGATCTCTCTTGCAAAAATATTCCTTATCATTATATCGATTTTTTGTTACCGTCTACTAGGTCTATCAAGATAATGACTATATCGATATATCGATCATTATAGAGTAGATTAGATACTCTCTTGGGGTCAGTATTTATCATGGGACTTTTTCTTCATACTAGCAAGGAACTTTTTGGTGTTGGTATTCTGTACTATGATCAGATTTGAACTATTTAGTCATTACAATTTACATTTACTTCAACAATATATCCTACTTCAAAATGTGTTATCGTGACAGACCTACTTTCTACTTTATGAGGTATTAAAGGGACAGTGGGATTTTGGACATAGGGCCTCATTTCCTAATGAGCCAGAGTGTTGGAGACGTGGAGACACTTTTTAAAATATTCCATCCAGTCCTTGTGTTTGCAGAGGTCGCTGGTGCTAGGCTAGTGCATGTCAATGGCCATTGTTAGCCTGCCACTAAAAACAGTCTTTCCCACTCCACAAAACACCCGAAACAAAACTATTATTACACCAAACTGTCGATGTAAATGTCTGTGTCGACAGAATAATTTTAAAAGTAAAACCAAACTTGCATTTGAAGGATTTATGTCTGAGCAACCGCAGTGAGCTGTACTTCCTGATAGAAAGCTTGGCAGCGGCGGACTGATATATGTGAAAATAGTCCCTCAACATGTGACAATTCATGTAATGCAAGGTTAGTTTTATTTCAAACATTATTCTGTCAACACAAACATTTACATCGACAATCTGGTGTAATAATAGATTTGTTTCGGGTGTTTTGTGGAGTGGGTAAGTCTGTTTTTAGTGGCAGGATAACTATGGCCATTGACATGCACTAGCCTAGCACCAGCGAACTTTGCAAATACAAGGACTGGATGGAATATTTAAAAAAAGTGTCTCCACATGTTTCCATCACTCTGGCTCACTAGGAAATAAGGTCGTATGTCCAAAATTCCTGACTATCCCGTTAAGGTATCCAAGTGTATCACTCATAAAATATACATTGGGCAATTTCATCAAGGCAAGTTCTTTTACCAGCCTGTCTGCCTAATACAAAGTTTACCTCTCCTAAGAAGAATCTTTTTAACAGTAAAGGTGCACTATGTAACTTTCTGGGGGTCAGTCACTTGTTTGTTTCTATGGATTTGTCATTTCTCTGCCTGGAATGTATCCATTCCCTCAAAATTGACAAATTATAAAAAAAATTAAAAAAAAAATAAAAACAAACAGCATTACCTTACATTAAATACAGATTACGTTACATTACAGATTACTTACATTAAATTAGAGGTGTTTTTATTACTCAAAAATACAAAAAAAACCAAAACAAAACACAGATCTGATGTGTAACTTGGTCTGGTTTCGTCTTAATGAAAATAGAAAGTAAGGGTGCAAAAATATTTAAATATTGATATATCAGATTGTTTAATGTGATGATACAGTATCAATATCGTGGACATCTGGATCGATATATCACCAATAGTATTTTTTGGTATATTTTACTCAATTATTTTGTTACTGAGCTACGGTTTTGTTGCTTGTTCAGAGGAAAGAAACTCATTAATGCGACACATTTCACATTTTCACTGTTTTGATGATTAAAATGTTTGTGTTTCATATGAACTTTGATCAAGAAGTGGTTTAACAAACACTTTTAGTATCACAGCCATGATTTAGCCTTTATTTTTATTGAACCGTATCGAATCAATTTGAAATATATCTTTTTGAACGGAAAGTGCACTGTATCGAGATATGTATCGTATCGTGGCCCGTGTATTGAGGTATGTATGGTATCGGCAACTTCTAATAGAAAGGTTTAAAGCCATACTGTGAAACATTCCAGACAAAGCTATAACATCTCCATGGAGAAAAGCATTTGACGGATGCTCCACCGGCAAAGTTACACCAAGTTTCACCTTTTAAGATCCAAAACGTCATATACTGTGACCTGTATAATCTCCATTACAAACAATTAAACGTGATCTTCTTCAGTCTGTGTACGTCTGGTCATTACAGTACGTCTAATGTAAGTCTGTGTTAATCTAATACTGCAGTTACCTCTATTAAGCGTGCCTCTTTATTCCATTGAGTTGAACAGGCTCCATAAATAGCCCTCTTTGTAGCTCGCTGAAGTGTGACGCGCGCTCCCACCTCTCCGCGTCGCGCGCTAACACACAGGTAATTAGCCCGTATGACCCCGCTGTGTGCGATATTGAGTGATAATGAAGATGGCGTCCGCTCTATTCATCTTCCCCAGGTTTGAGTCGCTCACGGGGCCTTTTTTTTTTTTTTTTTTTACCCACAGGCCGGTGACAGGGGCCGGTATGGGGCTGGGATCACACGGCCTCGGGGTCTGCTCTGATGCTCCGACGCCGTGCTGTGGTTGGAGTAAAACGTGAACGATATGATTTTCAAGAAATAAATCTTCAGATAACCTCTAAATTTATTTTGTTACAGTGCTACAGTTTTGTTGCTTGTTCAGAGGAAGGAAACAAATTTTTGCAACACATTTGACATTTTCACTGTTTTGATTATTAAAATGTTTGTGTTTCATATGAACTTTGGTCAAGAAGAAGACTTTTAGTATCACAGCCATGATTTAGACATTATTTTTTAACTGAACCGTATCGAATCGATTTGAAATATATCGTATCGAATCGAAAGTGCACTGTATCGAGATATGTATCATATCGTGGCCCATGTATTGAGGTATGTATGGTATCGGCAACTTCTAATAGAAAGGTTTGAAGCCATACTGTGAAACATTCCAGACAAAGCTATAACATCTATGCAAGTTTCAGTTTGTGTTTCCAGAATAAAATGACAAATTATTCAAATACGCCTTATTTATTTGGTTCTATGTTATAGTATAGGTCCTATAGGGCAATTTTCAAGTGCCTTCAGTAACCTCTTCATTAATTAATTCATTAATTATGCATAAAATTTGCATAAAATTGTATGCGTAAAAATGTCATTCTCAGTATTTGGACAGGCCTCACGTGAAAGCTCAGAACCTCCAGAATTCACTCCCTGAGCTGCAGAGGCTGTGCTAGAAGAAGAGAAGAAGAGTTTTTTTTTTTCTGTATATGAATGACTGAGGTGGTGATTTAGCCGATTTGCCCAATTTGGCCAACTGACAATATACTTAAAATTTCTATAACAAAAAGTTGATTGACGCAGTGTGTTACAACTTTATCTTTGAGTTTTAGGACTTTGTACTTTTGGCACATAAAGACAAACGGAAACCGGTGAAGATCCAAACTTTTAACCTCAGAGCCTCACCTCAGAAGACAGCGGTCAGTCAGAGAGACACTCCAAAGACAGGAAGCACGCAACTGCAGCTCAACTAAAACTTTAGACGACTGAAGTTCCATACGTGGATTTTGTGTATTAGATGTAGTTATAGCCAGGAATTATTTTGACAGAGACATGGATGCACAACACGTCTCATCCATTTTTTTTTTTTCCATAGCTGATGCCGATATAAATTGTTTAAAATCCAGAGAAGTCGATGGCCGAGAAGCCGATATATTTGTTCTTATATAAGTCCAAATATCTATAGAAGTGAACAACGTGCAGCAGCTCTCCTGTGTACAAAGTTTGTCTCTTTACTGCACAGTATTATCACACAACTTCACAATATTTGCATTTATTCCTCATCAGAAAACGTCCCATTTTGCAGAGTCAGGAGCAAAACTACGCTGCGCCTTCTTTAGCCGTGTCATATTAGGACCAGTTGTGAACCACGTTTTGTCTCCTCCTGTGCAGTGTGACGGAGTGACTCTGGACCTGAGCGCCATCTCCCTGGAGGGCATCGCCGTCCTGAACATTCCCAGCATGCACGGCGGCTCTAACCTGTGGGGCGAGAGCAAGAAGAGGAGGGGCCACCGCAAAGGGGCCAAGAAGAGCCAGGACAAGAGGGCCCCCGTGCTGGACCCCAAGGAGCTCATGTTCGCTGTGCAAGGTAAACAGATACACACAGGCTCAAGAATCGTCACAGAATCACTTGATTCATTAATCGACATGACTCTAATATTTGCTGGATCAGGTATCGGCTCCAACATATCGGTTCTGCAGATATTCTGGAGATATTTATAGGTTACAGTTGGTCCAGAAAGTCTCATAATGTTTGAGCTTTTAATACACAAAGTTGTTCTGGAGTTACTTGAGAGATAAATAAGAGCTTCATGACACATTTTGTCATACAATATTTCTTGTTTGTAGGAAAATAAAGTTTATTTTTAGTACCTGTACTGGTATCTGTTGATATCGAATATCAGCAGATACTTAAAACCATGGAGCCATCGAAATCGGTATCGGAAATGGAGGCTCTGGATCGGTGCATCTTGTAATTTCCATGACTATTATTAAAAGGCACTTTCTGGAGCTGGCACGTCACATGAATCATTTTCATTTCATTATTTATTTATTTATTTATTTGTAAAGGGTCAGCACATATTAATGAACATTTAAAATTATAAACATGTAATGATTATAGCCAGCGTGGCAAATTTTCATCTTCAGTCATGTGAAATCATCTACAGGACAGGGAAAAGTACAGCAACAATCACATAAAAGAATATAGCACCAGCACACTCACTATACACAGTTCATTTCAAACATCAAGAGTTTAAGAGTTAAACCAACAACCCCTCAATAAAAAAAAAAACAAATAAATAAATACATTTGTAATTTGGTTAAACATAGTGACAGATTTGACCATTGAACATCACTGTTTAAAGCTCAAATTTCTAAAATTTCTGTCGACTTGCCTGATTACAGTTAATACTTTAGCAGAGTGTGGAACATTTTAAAAAAAAGAAATAACATCATCGTTGAGACCCAGTTGTGGATGAAGTACTCAATTTTGTTACTTAAGTAAAAGTACAGATACAGGAGCAAAATATTACTCAAGTAATAGTAGTAAGTAGTAGTAAGTATCACATGAAAATTCTACTTAAGTAAAAGCATAAAAACTGTACTTAAAGAGCAAAATGTAAAAGTATTTTTTTTAGAACAATTAAGTGATTTTGATAAAGAATTTAGCATTATTAAAAAGCCGCAACACATAAAAAAGCCACAACACATAAAAAAGCCACAACACATTAAAAAGCCTCAACGGAAGTGACCGTGTTACTCTATTTTCCGACGGACTGATCAAGCGGCAAGTGAAGAAGAAGAACTATAATGTGAAAAGTAAAGGAACGGAGAAGTTGGAAACGTAAGTAAAAGTAATTTATTGTTTTATCATTATTTGTTTCACGTTGTAGTTCTTCTTCTTCACTTGCCGCTTGATCGGTCCGTCGGAAAATAGAGTCCCGCGGTCACTTCTGTTGTGGCTTTTTAATGTGTTGCGGCATTTGCGTTTGTGTTGTGTTGTTTGTATTTGTTGCGGCGTTTGCATTAAAATAGAGTCCGTTGTGGCTTTTTTGGCGTGTTGTGGCTTTTTTTTGGTTTGTCGTGGCTTTTTGTTGCGTTGTCGCGTTTGTTGTGACCCCTCTCGGCTTCCGTACAAATGCAGTGAAGTAAAAGTAAAAAAGTTTCCACTGTAAAATGTTAATAAGTAAAGTGCAGATGCGTAAAATGTGCACTTAAGTATCGTTGTCTGTCTTATTTTGATAATCCAGAGCAAAAAATAAATAAATAACACTGTGGTTTTGTGTCACTAGCAGTCGCCGCTCATCTCATATCCCTGTCATGTTTATTCAGTAACTTCCAATTGTGTTTTCTAATTCTGCTTCTCCTGAAAACGATGTCGGTTGGACTTCATCATTTCCAGATTGCATCACGCTCGTTGTTTGTTTTGGTGTTAGTTATTTGTAACTCATTCACCTGATCTGTGGCACGCCGACGCCCCGCGGCCACTCCTCTGGTCGTCCTTGTCCAATCCAGGTCCAACTTTGCGGAACTTTCTCGTGTTCATGAATATTTCACAGACGACAAGGTGAATCAGGGGCTTTTGTTTGGCGAGGGGAGCAGAGAGAGGCAGAGAGGAGTAGAGATGTCGTGGCGCTGGCTGTCAGGGCGGGGGCAGCGCTCGGGGCAGTGTTAATGGGACCGGACTGGGGGCTACCCAAAGAACATTTACGTCAAAGGAGAGGAAGGGGAAAGAGAAAAATAGAGGGGGAGGGAGAGAGGGAGAGAAAGAGAGAGAGAAAATAAGAGGGAGACACAGAGAAAATGAGAGTAAGAGAGAGGGAGAGAGAAAGAAAGACAGAGAGAAAAAGAGAGAGGGAGAGAACGAGGGAGAGTAAGAGAGGCAAAGTGAGGGTAAGAGAGAGGGGGAGTAAGAGAGGGATAGAGAAAGAGAGACAGAGAGAGAGAGGGAGTGAGGGGAAGAACGTATAAGAGATGAAAAGAGAGTAAGAGACAGAGAGAGAGAAAGCGAGAGTAAGAGAGGTGGAGAGAGGGAAAGAGAGAGTGAGAGGAAAAGAGAGAGGAAGAGAGTATAAGATATGGAGAGTGTGAGGGTAAGAGAGAGAGGGAGAGAGAGTAAGAGAGAGAGAAAGAGAGACAAAGAAGAGTCGGAGAGAGAGAATATGGGAGGGAGAGAAAGAGAGAGTGACAGTAAGAGGGAGACACAGAGAAAATGAGAGAGTAAGAGAGAGAGAGAAAGAAAGACAGAGAGAGGGAGAGAACGAGATAGAGTAAGCGAGGGTAAGAGAGAGGGGGAGTAAGAGAGGGATAGAGAAAGAGAGAGAATAAGAGAGAGGGAGAGAGAAAGAGAGACAAAGAGAGAAAGAAAGAGGGAGAGAGAGAAAGAGAGAGTGAGAGACAGAGAGAGAGAGAGGAGTGAGGGGAAGAACGTATAAGAGATGAAAAGAGAGTATGGGAGAGAGTAAGAGAGAGACAGAGAGAGGAAAAGAGAGAGTAAGAGGAAAAGAGTGAGAAAGACAGGGAGTAAGAGAGAGAGAGAGAGTAAGAGGGGGAGCAAGGGAAAGAGAGAGAGGAACAATAAGAGAGAGGGAGTGAGGAAGAGAGGGGAAGAGAGTATAAGAGATGGAGAGAGAGTATGGGAGGGAGAGAGAGAGGGAAAGAGAGAGGAGGAAAGTATAACAGACAGAGGGAGAGAGTAAGAGAGTGAGAGTAAGAAAAGAGACAGGCAGAGGGAGAGTGGAGAGAGACAGAGAGAGTGAGAGTAAGAGAAGGAGAAAGTATGGGAGGGAGAGAGAGTAAGAGAGCGTGAGAGTAACAGAGAGACAGAGAGAGAAAGCGAGAGTGAGTGAGAAAGCGAGAGTAAGAGACAGTGAGAGAGAAAGCGAGAGTAAGAGAGGTGGAGAGAGGGAAAGAGAGAGAGTGAGAGGAAAAGAGAGAGGAAGAGAGTATAAGATATGGAGAGTGTGAGAGGGAGTGTGAGGGTAAGAGAGAGAGGGAGAGAGAGAAAGAGAGTATAAGAGTCGGAGAGACAGAGTATTGAAGGGAGAGAAAGAGAGAGTGAGAGTAAGAGGGAGACACAGAGAGAAGGAGAGAGTAAGAGAGAGAGAAATAGAAACAGAGAGAGAATGAGAGAGAGAAAGAGAGACAAAGAAGAAAGAAAGAGGGAGAGAGTAAGAGAGAGAGAGAAAGAGAGTATAAGAGTCGGAGAGAGAGAATATGGGAGGGAGAGAAAGAGAGAGTGACAGTAAGAGGGAGACACAGAGAAAATGAGAGAGTAAGAGAGACAGAGAGAAAGAGAGAGAGAAAAAGAGAGAGGGAGAGAACGAGATAGAGTAAGTGAGGCAAAGCGAGGGTAAGAGAGAGGGGGAGTAAGAGAGGGATAGAGAAAGAGAGTAAGAGAGAGGGAGAGAGAGGGAGAGAGAAGAGAGAGAGAAGAGAGAATAGAGAGAGAGAAAGAGAGAAAGAAAGAGGGAGAGAGAGAAAGAGAGAGTGAGAGTAAGAGAGAGAGAAAGAGAGAGAAAAGAGAGAGAGTAAGAAAGAGAGGGAGAGAAAGTAAGAGAGAAAGAGAGTATAAGAGTTGGAGAGAGAGAGTATGGGAAGGAGAGAAAGAGAGTGAGAGTAAGAGGGAGACACAGAGGAAATGAGAGAGTAAGAGAGAGAGAAAGAAGGACAGAGAGAAAAAGAGAGAGGGAGAGAATGAGATAGAGTAAGCGAGGCAAAGCGAGGGTAAGAGAGAGGGGGAGTAAGAGAGGGATAGAGAAAGAGAGAGAATAAGAGAGAGCGAAAGAGAGAGGGAGAGAGAAAGAGAGAGAGAGAGAGAAGAAAGAGAGAGAGAAAGAGAGAGAGAGAGAGAAGAGAGAGAGAGAGAGTAGAGAAGAGAGAGAGAGAGAGAGAGTAAGAGAGAAAGAGAGTATAAGAGTCGGAGAGAGAGTATGGAAAGGAGAGAAAGAGAGTGAGAGTAAGAGGGAGACACACAGAGAAAAGGAGAGAGTAAGAGAGAGAGAAAGAGAAAGACAGAGAGAAAAGAGAGAGGGGAGAATGAGATAGAGTAAGCGAGGCAAAGAGAGGGTAAGAGAGAGGGGGAGTAAGAGAGGGATAGAGAAAGAGAGAGAATAAGAGAGAGGAAAGAGAGAGGAGAGAGAAGAGAGACAGAGAGAGAAAAGAGAGAGGGAGAGTAAGAGAGAGAGAGACAGAGAGAGAAAGAGAGAGAGAGTAAGAGAGAAAGAGAGTATAAGAGTCGGAGAGAGAGTATGGGAAGGAGAGAAAGAGAGAGTGAGAGTAAGAGGGAGACACAGAGAAAAGGAGAGAGTAAGAGAGAGAGAAAGAGAGACAGCAAGAGAAAGAGAGAGGGAGAGAGAAAAGGAAGAGAGTATGAGAGACGGAGAGAGAGTCTGGGAGGGAGAGAGAAGAAGAGAGAATGTGAGTAAGAGAGAGACAGAGAAAGAGAGAAGGAAAGAGAGAGAAATAGACAGAGCATGAATGAATGAAGACCTTTTTCTATATTGATCATTTGTTTGCAGCTGATATCATCAACATTTCCGGGCCGTGTGATGCTAACTGTAGGCACTGCTCTGTCTGAACATTTCCTCCTCAAATTTGACTTTAATCTGATTTTTATTTTAACACAATTTGACCAGACAACGTCGACTTAGTTGGAATTACAACAAGTGAACGGATCTGTGCTGTTACACAAGTTTTTCCGTTACTCACTCTCACTTTTTTGCTGAAAATCAAACTCCTAAACAGGTTTTAAGTAAATATTCTGTGTACTGATGGAAAAAATACTAGAACATAACTCATGTTTTTGACCAGGAACAACATTTTAAGACAAAAAAATTGAACTGTACCATGAAAGGAGTTGTGGTAATGAGGATATATTGTACCTTCCATGCTTTGTGTTTTGGTTTTTTGACACGTCACTGGGGGTGGATGTTTCTCGTCTTCGTACGGACATGACAGCGAGGGTCCTCAAGATGGCCGCCGCTCTCCCTCGTGACACTTCACACGCGGTAACATCTCTGTGTACTGCCCCCGTTCGCCGCGCCCTCCGGAATACGCCGACCCGTGTACGAGCGCTTTGTTCGGGCCGTTGCCTCGCAGGGCCGCGCTTTCAGATGTCCTCCTCTTCGGCGCAACGGTGTTACTGGGGTTTAGATCAAACAGCAGCGGCTTTTTGGTTTGAGAAAATGTACTGAAAAGAGATGTAATACCTTGTTTTTTCATTAAGGCCTCAGACAAGATAAACAATGTAAAAGCACAGGCGAGGGACTAAAGATTAGACAATGCATTTAAGTCATTTCACTCACGTTCATCCTGCCAACAGACGTGTTTTATCCACATTTAAAGGGCTCGTATTAGGATATTTTCGGATCTACACTGTGTTATAATGTTGTTTCCTCATCACAAACAGACCTCGAGTTGTGTTTTGTTTCACTCACATGTTTACACAAATTACGCATACCGTATTTTCCGGAGTATAAGTCGCACCAGCCAAAAAATGCGCAATGAAGAAGAAAAAAACATATATAAGTCGCACTTTTTGGGGAAATGTATTTTATAAAATCAGAGACTAGGAACCGACATTTCATCTTGATAGGCAAGTTCTAATAATAACAATAGAACAGAACAACAGGCTGAATAGGCGTTAATATGGCTGCGTTCAGACTGCAGCCTGAAGTGACCCAAATCCGATTTTTTGGCCCCTATGTGACCTGTATCTGATCTTTTAATGACAGTCTGAACGACACAGATCCGATTTTTTCAAATGCGACCCAGGCCACTTGGATATGTGCTCCTGAAACCGATACATATCTGATCTTTTGACATGCGACTTCAGTCTGAACAGCCAAAGTGCATTCATCCACCTACACGTTATCAACAAGCCACAAACGTCACTATTCTGCGCTGAAGTAGGTGAAAATTGTTTATGAACTCTGTGTCACTGAAGTGAAGCACATCACCACTCACCACTCTTGGCTCCGTCTCCACATCCACACGTTCCTTTCAACGGACGTCGCTGCCGCTGCCCCACAAAACACCACGGCCAAAAACCTCGTCCTTCTCCTTCTCAGATTTCTCCTCAAAACAAGTAAGTTGTTCATGTTCTGGCTCCGGTACGAGAGGAACTTTAAAATCTCCAGGTGCTCAATACTCGCGTTCATGTTTGGACAACTTCCGTAAACACAGAGCACGCTCGCTGCGGTTGACGTCATCGTGTCCTCCAGTGCGCATGCAGGACACTTTCAGGCCGTTTAATGTTCACACTGGAGTCACATACAAGTCACATTTAATTGGAAATGTGAACGACCTCGCAAAAACATCGGATTTCACAAAAAAATCGGAATTGAGCGTTAAGCCCTGCAGTCTGAACGTAGCCTAAGTTAAAGTAACATATTAACAGTTTTTCAATTATAGCATAAATAACAGACTCACAGTCTCACTCCAAATCACTAAATCCATTGAATTCTTCATCCTCAGTGTCACTTCTGTACAACCTCCAGAGATAAACTATAAATCCATGAGGTAAACAGAGCGCTGCTTCCTCTTCTGTGTAGCTGTCGTCAGACTCAGCATCAGTTCCAGTTAGAATTATTCCGGCCTTTCTGAATCCCGACAGGATGGTTTCGATTGTCATTGAAGTCCAAGCTTTGTCCAGTAACTTCCAGGAAAGTTGCACGGTGCACTTTCCCGGTTACACTGAAGCTGTGTTCTTCATCACCGCTTTCTGCCAGTCCCTCACAAGTTTCTCACTCACTCCAAACTTTCTTTTACAGTTTTCAGCTGAATATTTCACTATTTGCAGCGAGACAGCGGCTTTTTCTACAGGAGACATGCGCAGCAGAGTGCGAAGTGACAGTGGTACAGGAGTAATAGTAGTACTAGATACTGACACACAAGACTAGAGCCTCTCGCGGCTGTTAGTCTGAAAATTTTAGTATAGAAGTCGCACTGGAGTATAAGTCGCAGGAAACACCCAAACCATGAAAAAAGTGCAACTTATAGTCCAAAAAATATGGTATATATTTGAGGTCTTTTCTCAAACTGAAAACATTCTGGTCCACCTTGTCTTGTTATGTGGTAATACAGGAAGTGCTCCACTGTGTTTTTAAACTCCATACACCTTCACTAGAATAATTTAAAATATTTCAGCCCTGGAAAGGCCAATTTCTTCTGAACTAAATGTAAAAATTAGTTGATAACTTGAAAAAAAAAAAAGTGATTGTATTTCTGTTTGAGGGGTTAGTATAGGCAAGGCAAGGCAAGTTTATTTGTACAGCACAATTCGTACACAAAGTAATTCAAAGTGCTTTACAGAATAAGTAATACATTAAAATCACAATAAAAACAAATCAAAACATAAATAATCATGAAGATTAAAGTTAAAAAAGAGAAACATAAATTGGAGGTATACGTACCCAGGCTGGCGCCACCTGCTGCCTCTGAATTTCATTTCTCTCCAGCGACTAGGTCACGAATCAGAATACACTAGACGGTTTGCAAAAAACCCGGAAGTTGTAGACTGCACACCAGCCAATCAGCGAAGAGCTGTGAAGCCATGACATATGTATCGGTTTTAGGAGCACACATCCAAGTGGCCTGGGTCGCATTTGAAAAAATCGGATCTATGTCGTTCAGACTGTCATTAAAAGATCAGAAACAGGTCACATAGGGGCCACAAAATCAGATTTGGGTCACTTGAGGCTGCAGTCTGAACGTAGCTTTAGTTGTGATAGTAGGTCAGCTGTCATTTAGCGGAGAGACATTACAGTTTTCAAAGGCTCTCTATAGGCGGATCTCTGCTGTATAAGCTCTTATCTCATTCATTCATTCAAACAGAACATCTGGATTCTTAAAGCTGGTACCAACCCGTACATTAGCTCTGAATCCTTTTCAATGGGAGAGTTAACATTATCCACCATACATCACCAGCTATGAAAACCGCCGCTGCTTTGCCAACAGACTCAGCCACTCCACCACACATGAGTAACTACAGAGCCTCATTAGAGAACAACATCGTGTGTCACAGCGTTTAGCTTATATTATGGATGTGGCGATTAGCGACGGAATTAACATAAATGCTAACGACCATGTAATAATAAACATTTCTCAAATCAAGCGCTGTGCTGGACAAATCTCATTAAGAAATCTTTTGTTTTATTTCAACAAGAACCACAAATTCTTAAATTAGTGAATTAGATGTAGTGACTTCTGCTACTCACTGGGGGTCCGTCACCTGCTTGTTTCTATGGAGATGTTGTTGCTCTGTCTGGAATGTTCCACAGTGTGACATTAACAGTTCCATTTACATTTATTCAATTACAGGTGATTTTATAGCTCAAAAATACCTAGAAAAACAGACATTCTGACTGTGATTTGGGTCGCCTCTCCACAGATCTGACCTGTAAGTTGATCTGGTTTGGTCTCCATGGAGATAGAAAGTACTGTGAAACATTCCAGACAAATAATAACATTAACAACTCAGTGGAGAAAAGTATTTGACAGAACCTCCACCAGAAAAGTTACACAATCCACATTTAAACCATCCGGCTTTGAAATGTCTATTAAAAAATGTAGGATAAAAATACTGTTCAGTGCTTTTATATTTTCTTTTCATAATGTATTTAAATATCTCAGTGTCTAAATCCATTTTCTACTCAAAGGTGATAACGCTAGGCCTGTCACGATAATTACTATATCGACTTCTGTCTATGAAAACTGGAACAATACATTTTGGCTGCGTTCAGACTGCAGCCTGAAGTGACCCAAAGATTTTTTGGCCCCTATGTGACCTGTATCTGATCTTTTAATGACAGTCTGAACCACACAGATCAGATTTTTTCAAATGCGACCCAGGACACTTGGATATGTGCTCCTGAAACCAATACATATCTGATCTTTTGACATGCGACTTCAGTCTGAACAGCCAAAGCGCATTCATCCACCTACACGTTATCAACAAGCCACAAACATCACTATTCTGTGCTGAAGTAGGAGAAAACTGTTAATGAACTCAGTGTCAGTGAAGTGAAGCACATCACCACTCACCACTCTTGGCTACGTCTCCACATCCACACGTTCCTTTCAACGGACGTCGCTGCCGCTGCTCCACAAAACACCACGGCCAAAAACCTCGTCCTTCTCCTTCTCAATCTCCTCCTTAAAACAAGTAAGTTGTTCATGTTCTGGCTCTAGTACGAGAGGAACTTTAAAATCTCCAGGTGCTCAATGCTCGTGTCCATGTTTGGACAACTTCTGTAAACACAGAGCACGCTCGCTGCGGTTGACGTCATCTTGTCCTCCATTGCGCATGTGGGACACTTTCGGGCCATTTAATGTTCACACTGGAGATCACATACAAGTCGCATTTAATTGGAAATGTGAACGACCTCGCAAAAACATTGGATTTCACAAAAAAATCGGAAATGAGCATTAAGCCCTGCAGTCTGAACGTAGCCTTTGTTGTTGGTACTTTTTCTTAGCAAAATGTGGAACATTTTTGTTATTTTAGTTGTAATACGAATACATTTGAGCTGTACATTGTCTTCTAACGCTAAATATTGGTTCATTCAGCTTTTTATTTGTTGCAGCTCAGGCCTTTTAATGATATTGTCTACTTAAAAAGGTTTACTGGGAATATGTTGCTTTATTGTTATTGTGTCAGAGGCAGTGTTGGGGTATCGCGTTATAAAAGTAACGAATTACAGTAATGCATTACTTTTTGCGTAACGCAGTTTAAGGCATTACAGGGGAAAAAATAGTAATATTTTTACTTTTTGGTACAAATGTGAGTAATGCGCGTTAATTTTTTTTAACTGGATTGAAGTGGTTTTTTCTTCATACAAATTCTAAAATCACCTCGATATCAGCAACGGTGAAACGCCGGACATGCCCCTTAACCTTTGACAAAGAACCACGCTTTTAACCTAACCTATTTTGGTTTAGACTTTTAGACCTGGGTCAGTTTGGTTTACAAGCAGTTCACTTTTCGCGGTCTCTCTGTTTCGCAATTTTTGATTTTGATTTTTTTTTTTTTTTGTGCAATTTTGCATGCCCTTTTTTTTTTTTACATTGTATGAACACGTGTGCGTTCCTCCCGCTGCGTCCTGACTGGCCAAGGGACTCCTGTTTCCTGTACAGTACAGTACAGAATGTGTTCAGCTGCCAAATTTAAATACATGTTCAATCACAATTTGAAACACGGTTGCAAGTTTTCTCCCCGACGAAACACAACGTCGACGAAAGTTCTGCAAAAAGCTCCTGCGCTCGCACCCAAAAGCAGAGGAAGATGCAAACCATCACACAAAAAGACTTCTGGACACGCTGAAGGAAGGTAGAAGTTACGCCTGTAACAGACAAACAAATAGTTCTGAAATCAGAGCAGCAGGTACATCGAACAGCCGCTCTTACCTCCGTGACCGCCTTTCTCCTGTCACTTCGAGCCCTTCTAACAGCTCTGGTTTAGTCCTGGTTTAACCTGGTTCAGTCCACAGTGCAAAAATTATTTTGGTGAGAGTAACAAAGTAATGTAATAGCTATTAGCCTTACATTTTAAATGCAGTAATATTGTAATGTAACGAATTACTTTGAAATGACAGTAATAGGTAATAAATAACGCATTACAGTTTCAAAGTAACTTGCCCAACAGTGGTCAGAGGCATCAAGTAGCTTCAGTATTATTTCTGGTGCGGTATTTCTCTATAATATATCATGCTTCAATTTTTACTTTTTATTTTTTTTACGTATTTGATTAAGCTTTTAACACTTGACACTCAAAACACAGAACAGTCTAAGCACAAATTTCAGAATTTCCCTCATTTCAGAAACATCGAAACATCACCAAACACACAAACTCAAACAGACAAACCTATAGCCTACCATTGTATTCAGCTTGTACCACTCTGCATGTAATGTCACTTAGATCACCGGGTAAGTAGTCAAGCAGAGGCCTCCACTACGGAAGCCAAGAGGGGTCACAATAAACGCAAACACCGCAACAAATACAAATGCGACCACACAACAAAAAGCCACAACACACCAAAAAAAGCCACAACGGAAATGACCGCACGACTCTATTTTAATGCAAACACCACAACACATGGACCGATCAAGCGGCAAGCGAAGAAGAAGAACTACAACGTGAAAAGTAAAGGAACGGAGAAGTTGGAAAACGTAAATAAAAGTAATTTATTGTTTTATCATTATTCGTTTCACGTTGTAGTTCTTCTTCTTCACTTGCCGCCTGATCGGTCCGTCGGAAAATAGAGTCCCGCGGTCACTTCCGTTGTGGCTTTTTTAACTGGATAAACGAGACGCCACTGACTGTCACCCGGTGGTATGAAGAACAGTTTGGTGTGTTGTGACTTTTTTTGGTTTGTTGTGGCTTTTTGTTGTGTTGTCGCATTTGTATTTGTTGTGGCGTTTGCGATTGTTGTGACCCCTCTCCGCTTCCGTACTCCACAGATCCATAAAAACATCACCTTTTCATTTTGTCCTTGGGTAAACCGTTCTTCATACCATTGGGTGACGGTCGGTGGCGTCTCGTTTTATCCAGTTAAAGAGCCATTAAACACCCTTCCGAAGTTTTACTCAGCCTTTAAGTAAAATCTGAAAAATCCTCCAGAGTGGGCGGTGCGGGCTGGGGGGAGCAAGCTCTGGAGCGATGATTGACAGCTAACCGACAGCCACAACAATCCAACACCAGTGCGCTCTGGACTTTGAAACAGAGCGGACATTTGTGCTCAGATCACGCTGTTTCCCTTTTCTCTAGACACAGCTGGACATTGCGGTGACCAACGGGGGCGGGGCGGGGCTGAGAGGGGCTTCTCAGACGTCAGTGGCTGCGCTCGTCTAGTAATAACCTGCATCTGACTCATCAACGGCCGTTAGTCCAATTCAAAAATTCAAATGTCCTGGCTGTAGTTGATCCTAAAGAGGATGTTATTGACACAGCTTTTGACCCAAAAATCAGATTTTTAACAAATATGCACTAAAATGCCAAAATAAGGTCCAGGATAGATATACATTTATATTTTAGACACATTTACACACATAATCAGTTGAAAAAATAGTGATTTTGGTGTTTAGTGACCCTTTAAAAAGCACAAATTTTCGTGCCAGAAATGATAATTTAGCCAGCATTGAGTGTGTATACATGCACATCAGTATCCCAGTTATTAGCCATATCCAGGTTATGGTAGTATTCGGGATACTGCATATACATGCACACTGAGAATCCGGGATACTCATCTTCGTGTATACATGATCAAATGGAGTATCCTGGTGTCTTGACATAATCTTACAAATGCTCAAGTGCAAAAATTAGCCTAATTTAAGTTAATAAACCAGGAAAAATACAAACAGGAAGCTTGGGAGGTTATTTGAATAGATCCATGTGTTCTAACCAGCGGTACGGAGCTGAGGTATCCCACAATCCACTGCACAGATCAAACCCAATGTGTAGATTTTGATTAAAATATTCTGCATAAATAAACTCATCTTTATAACATATGAACCATAACCACATCAGCTCGTTTGATAATATAATTCAGCTTTGTCACATTTGTTTACGTTTTACTGAAACTAAGACCGCATGACTAATTAGCATAAACTGTTGTTAGCGTTGATAGAATCAGCTCGCTCCTTGTGCCGCTGATGTGGTTCAGCTTCTGTCGGACTAAAGGACACAACTCAGTAGAATATATGTGTGTTTTCTGTGACAGAGGAGTGGCTGATGATGGTGAGTCTGTTCTGTGTGTATATCGTATAGGAGATGTTTCATGTTTAACTTTTCATTGATCATAAGTGTGCAGGTCGTACGAGTGCAGATTCCTCTGCAGGTTTAGCACAGTCATTTCACTCATGTATGGTCACTTTATTTATGTCACTGTTGTAGTGGTGAAAAGACTGAAAAGTATTTGTCTTTTGGATGCATGCGCACTCAAATTTATGTTGCAGTAACTGGGATACTGCATTTACATGCCACAGTATCCCTGTTACTATCGGAAAATACCAGCTACAGTCACCCGGTTTCTCATAACCGGGATACTGCCATAACCTGGATACTGAAACCGTATACATGCACTATGACGAAACCGGGATACTCAAAAAACCCGATCATAACCGGGATATTCATGTGCATGTATACGCACTCAATTTTGATTTACTTTTGTCTGACAATTTACTTAAAGGTAAATCAGTCAAAACAGAAGCTGACCCGGATCCTTACAAAGTTTCAATTTTAGTATGTGCTTCAAAATGTGTTCTGAAGACAGGCCTGTATAACACGTGTGAAGTTTGCCTATGCATATGAAACTGGGACTGAAGATGGTTCATGTGAGGGAGAAACCTGATCAATTCAAACTTAACCTAGTCCCAGTGAACAGTCCATTACTGCCTGACTCCAAATCGATGTGTTTGGTGTGAGTGCAGAGCTGAGCTGGTGTAGGACCACAGAAGGCACTTAGTTTGAGTGCACACAGAGTCCTGCAGCTTTGGTTTAAGGGCCTATGGCAGGTTGACTAAAACATACCTAAGCTCATTATATTGAAGATTTTACCCCCCAAAATTGGACATATTTTAAGTTTAAATGTTTGGCAAATACAAAAAAAGAAAATGCCTTTATTTTATTGAAATCATGTTTAAAGTACCACAACAAAATCATTTCTTTTGTGTAATTTGCGACCTAGGGGAACGAAGGTGCCTGATTGGTCTGATGTCTTGATTTATACATCCATGCTCATTTCCTACTTGGAACGCAGCAAGTACCAGGCTAACTATGTCCATTTATATATACAGTTTATGTGCGTGACCTAGTCTGGGGCTGCCCTGTCTCCATGGAGATAGAAAAGTTCAACGCTTCACCTTTCAACTTTATTATTGTCCAAGAGGGAAATAGTTGTGCAGCAGTGGCAGACATACAGTAGACACACAACGCAATTTGATAATACACTTCACCACAACTTAAGCTTAGCTCAACAATACAGACAAACGTTCACTTAAAAATAGGCAAAAAATAAAAACAGGAGAACCACATTTCACCACGACTGATCAAGAGCAGTCATCCTAGTTATGACTTCAGAAATAAAGGAAGCCCGAGCTCTCTGACGCTGCTCAGAAGGAAGGAGGTTCAACTCCTCACAGAGCGTGTGGTCAGGGCTCTTTATTATTTGTTGGGCCTTGCAGATCACCCTTCTGTTGTAGACGTCCTGCAGCTGGGACCGCTGTAAGCCTATAATTTTATCTTCCACTTTGACCGACCAAGCCAGATGATTTCTACTAAACACTGAGAGTGCACCGAACCAAGAGACAATGCAAAATGCAAGAATAGATTCAATAAAACTCTGATAAAAAAGGGTCACAAGAACATTATTGTCTTTAAAAGAAATCATTTTCCTTAAAAAGGACAGTCTTAGCTGCACTTTTTTGCAGATGGCATCAGTGTTTGATTCAAAGTGTACAGTAGGGCACTGTCAAGAATTGCCCCAAGATATTTACATTCAGAGACAAACTCAACTTCATTTCCCTGAATTACAGAATGAGTGCCACTAGGGGACCAGCATGTCTTTAGTCTTTGTCACATTAATAGACAAAGAAAAGTGTTCGCACCATTCAATAAAATCATCCACCACAGGTCCATGACTACTCTCAATGTCTGTTAAGAGATTCACAATTACTGTATCGTCTGCAAATTTCAGGATTTACCTGTTATTAAATGCAGTTATGCAGTCATTGGTATACAAAATAACAAGTAAGGAAGATAACACACGACTTTGTGGAGATCCAGTAGCCACCTATTACCTCCGCTCAATTTCATTTCTCTCCAGCGATTAGGTCAGGAATCGGAATACACTAGACGGTTTGCAAGAACCCCAGAAGTGCGAGTTCGGGCACCAGCAAATCAGCGAAGATCGAGGATATAAAGCCAGAACAAAGAGAATGTTTGGTGAATTTTATCAAGGGGAAAGATGTTATTGCCCTTCTTCCTACGGGATTTGGGAAAAGCTTAATATACCAGTTAACCCTGTTAGCGGTGCATTACATCTGTCATGACCAAATAGCAGCGATTGGTAATAAAAAAAAAAAAAGTACCTGCCTGCCGTTGAGCGAACAGACTCTAATGCTGCAAGGTCAGACGGTTTCCACGAAGTGAAACCGGCTGATGAATCAGACTAGAGATCCAGTGGAACAATACAGTCTCGAGGACATGGTACCATTTAGTTTAACACACTGTGTCCTGAATGATAAAAAAAATCCCAAATCCAACCAACAAGACCAATTCAACCACCACTGTAAACCATTCTAGGCAAACAATAATATCTCCATGGAGTCAAGCAGGTGACAGAACCTCCACCAAAAAAGTCTTTAACAGTGTCATCACCGGAAGCAAGTCGGATAAAGACACAATAGTAGCATGGATTATGGAAAAAGCAAGTGAGTCTAAGTCTAATTCACCCTCATTGATTTCAAATTTCCATCACTCCTCTTCTCTCTCTCAGCCAATACCGTGGCACGTGTTGGAAGATATTTCATAAAACATTAGCCATGAATATTTGAACTTCCACCGAACACATCACCAAACAGAGACAACACCTGTTTGTCCCTCGTCCTTGTGAAGGTTGGACGGCTAAACGCGCCAGGATCCCGAGGTAAACAGTACAGTGCATTAGCTTAAGCGCTACTGTCCCCTCAGCCTCTCTCTTCTGTCTAACTGCCTGTGTATGTTTGCACTGGGGGAGGATGGATGGATGGGTGGGTGGGTGGATTGCGCGAGGCTCGGGGAGGGGGAAAAAAAGAAAAGAAAAAAAAGGGGTGACCTTTCGGGAGCTGTTAAATCGTCCCACTGGTGACGCCAGGAGACAAGCCCCTCAGGTGGAAGGGAATGGCTGCACGCTGAATTATTTAGAATGGGACGGTGAGGGGGGGGGGAGGTGGAGGGGAGGGGGAGGGAGGGGTGAGGGGAGGGGCAGAGGTGCTTCCCTGCACACCCCAAACTGTTTACATTCATGATAGAGAGAAAAAAGAATGTGCGTTGAAAAATTTGCTACTTGTAAGTTAAGAATATACTTCAAAAATACAATTAACAACTCAGTACTACTATTATAACATACTACTTAATACAACTAAACACTGGCCACGTTTACATGATGTTTTTTAATTCAGAATTAATACATGCATCACCTTCCGGTCATTGCGCAATGCATACTGGGAAGGATTTTCTGAAAAGCATCAAACAGCCATGTTTGTTTTCCCAGTGGGTCTATTGACAAAGTCGATCTTTTCTAGTCTTTTGAACCATATCACTTTTGCTTCTGGTTCTGATATTGTCATATTTTAGTTTTGGGATTCACACATCGTAATTGTGTGGTTGTCGGATGTCCTAAAAGCGGAAAACGGCTCGAGAAATTTATTTGCGAACTTCGTAACTGCAAAAGGGAATCAGATGTGTGGAACTGAAGTTTGAAATTCATGATGTATGTATTGTTCTGAATTAAATCGTTCAGAATTTAAATATTCTCCTTGGAGTTTACATAGAAATAATAATTCTGAACTGAGGTTTACATGGAAAACACGTTAAATTGTCTTTATTTAATTCCGCTCAACATCTTGGGATGGTGAAGTGTTCTGATTGGACAGAGACACAAATGTATTTACATCAACCAGAAGAAAACACACACTTCAGCAGCTGCCGGCTTTTTTATCATCTCGTTTTATCGTTACGTCACGGACACAAACATGATATAAACTTTTTCTGCAGTCGTTCCAATGATAACGAAGCAACAGCTCAAGAATTGTCTCATCACGCTTTACGTCTGTCAGCTGAGGAGGAGAAGGGAAGAGTGTCGAGAGAAGGGAGGAAAAAGACAAACTGAGTCAACGGCTTCTCTACCTCAGCCCACTCCCGCATCCCGCTCACAAATCCAAAGAGACGTGGCTGAAAGTCTGAAGACAGGACTGGTGGAACTGGATCGTCCAGATCACGTCAGAAGAACAACCCAACGAGCATGCGCTGAACCACAGGAATTATTTGTAAGAAGAATAAATGTTCACATCGATGAATAAATTAATTCAGCTTTAAAATCGGAATCTGCCACCCACTTACTTTTATTGAATTAAGTTTAATTCCGAATAATAATTTTCAGTAGGAATTGTAAATGTTTACATGGCCTTTTTAAAGCGGAATTCATTTTTATTTGGAATTAAAGCTCTCATGTAAACAGGCAAGTGTCAATAACTGGGTTATAACTGGGGTCTTCAACCTGTAGCTCGAGAGCTACCGGTAGATCTCCACCCCCTTCCAAGTAGCTCGCCAAAGGATTTCTGAGCTACACGTATTGTCCTGAATAAGTACGATAATTAATTCAATACCTATTATGACTGTACATGTATTATTTTGATACCTGACTAATAAATGGATAATGGTTTATATTTAATAGGAATCTAACTGTACCTAATTTAAGCCTTACTGTGGCACTTTAATATACTCCATTTCTTGTGAGCTCTAAAACTAGTAGCTCTCTGGCATTTTCGTTTTGTAAAGGTAGCTCATCGGAGGAAAACGGTTGGACACGCCTGATCTATAAAATATGTACACTGATTGGCTGTGTATTGGTATTGATATTTTTTCAGTCGCTTTTTTTCCAAGTGACCAACACAGGCCCAGGCACCTTTGACCGGCTTTTTTATGGTTTTACTATGACTCAAGTTCACTCCAGTTCTCTCCATGGTCTTTTCAATGCCCAGAAACCCCAAATGATGAATTCTCACACATTTTTACACCAGATGCCCTTCCTGTAGGCTGCAGTAGCTCAGTTGGTAAAAGAGTTTGTCCGCTGTTTTGAAGTTTGGCGGTTTGAATCCTGCTCTCGGCCTAAAACATCATTGGTTGAGCAGTCAGATCGACTGACAGATCACAGGTTGGCAGTGTGATTGCAGCTTCCACAGATGAATGCTGTTGTTGTGTCCTTGGGCAAGACACTTAACCCACCTCGCCCCTCCGTACATTGGTGTATGAATGTGTGTGTGGATGGGTGAGTGGTTCCTTGTTGTAAATTTACAGCTACACGATAAGAGAACAAGGTGCAATACTCGATGAACCATGTGTAGAACTCTGGAGCCAGGTTAATATTCGATGACTATGTTTTGTATTGTGACAATGATATTATTGCAATATTTTAAATCATTTTTGGCACAAGAAACAATGGGTCCAAATAAAAACGGAAAGCCTTTTTGTCCATTTTACATCATTACTTCAGTTACTGCGATATTTTGGTGATCATATTGTGCACACTCCCAGTCACAACCAGCCGTGAAATTAAGATAAAAGAATCAGTGACAGACTTGGACAAACTTTATTGATTCACAAAAGAAATTATTCACAAGGGCTATATTGAACTAAAGACATTCTGGTCAGAGGGTTCATCCTTAGCAGTTGCGTCACTCCTCCCCCCTCTGCCCCCTCCCCGTGCCCTGTCCTCTCGAGTTAGCGCTGGGAGTGGGCAGTTATGGTGTGGACAGTGACACAAAAGCCTGTCTGAACTCTCTCGGTGAGCAGAGTCTACTCTTTCTCTTCTCTGAGAATACAAATATTTTTGCTTTAAGTGCACCATGAGTTGAGTTTCACTGAACTGTGGTCAATGGAATTATATTTAAAGGTCCTATGTTACACAAAACTGACTCTTGTGAGATTTAAGCCGTGTTATAATTCGGCTACCTCATCAAAAACATACTGAGAGTTCTGTTTGATTCACACATGTTTGAGTAATCTTTGATGCTGCGATGTCATGAAGTAGTTTTCCATTTAAGAGTGACCTTTTACCTTTTGTTTAATACAGACTGAAAACATAGACACAAATCCTGCACACCATCTTGCAAAATGTGAGATTTATTAGAACATACAATGTTTCAGCACTATGCCTTCATCAGGCAAATAGAGTGAGTCCTCATGTGGCCATTTTAAATAGGGTGTGACAAGCACCCAAGGGTGACAGGTCATAAAGGAACAGTGTACCTAAAACAACATAATTCAAAATACAAAGGCAGTCAACACATATACAGTGTAATATAACCAAATAGAGTATGTGATATAAAATAATTGAAAAATAAAACTGAATGTCTGAATACATATAGACATTGTATATATTCACTCAACTATGGAGTAAGACTGGTGTGGTTATATATACATAATGGATCTTATAATCAAGCCCATATGCAGCCCAACAAAGATGAATACTGACAAGAAAATGTTTAAGTCATCATGAAGACCTTTTGGAGTTAAAGTTTAGTTTAGTACAGACTGAAAATGCCAGGACTAGGGCTGAATGATTGATTGTTTGGACCAAAAATCGCGATTTCAGACAACACAATTTTGAGAGTGTCAAAGCCGTGTTTTTTTGCGGTGCTCCCAAAGCGAATTTAAGGGCGAAGTATAGTTCTGCGTCGACTCAATGCTGTGTCGCTATTGTTTTTGATTTTTGGATCTGCATCGAGGTCTACGCACCACATAGTAACTCACCACCACAGCATTAGGAGCTGAGGATTTAAACCTTGCGTTCATGTAAGGGTTTAATAGATAGAAGCACAGAACAGACTCACCATCACCAGCACATCTTCTGTCACAGAAAGAACACACATATTCCACTGAGTTGTGTCCTTCAGTTTGACAGAAGCTGACCACATCAGTGCACAAGGAGTGAGCTGTTTTTTTCAGCGCTTATAGTTTATACAAATGAGCCATGTGGTTTTAAGTTTTGTTTCTGTAAAACGTAAACAAATGTGCGCAAAGCTTAATTAAACACATTATTTTTCAATGTATATTGAAAGAAAGGAAAGCGGAGTGCAGGAAATATATGTAGAGCGGTGGTAGAGAGGACCAATCACAGCCCACACTAAAGTGGGCTTTACGATCCAGCGTCAAATCGTTGGTGCAGGACTCTGGTATGATGTAAGTTTCTGTGATGTTTGCAAATGTTCATGTGCACTGAAACTTCATTTGAAAAAAATGAAATCGAAATCACAATATCTGCCAGAAAAATCACAATTTAATTTTTTCTTTCAATCGTTCCTAGCCAGGACTAAAATCATCAATAGACTCTAGTGGAGGTGTATGGAGTTTGAAAACAAAGTGGAGCACTTCCTGTGTTACCACATGACATCACAAGGTGGAACAGAGTATTTTTTTGTTCGAGAGAAGAACTCTGCAATATGTGTAATGAAACAAAACACAAGTCCAGGTATGTTTGTGATGATTGAAACAACATCATAAGACAGATCAGAAAATAGCATAATATGGGCCCTTTAAGTGATCCAATGTTCTGCCGGTTAGATGGACTTATTCACAGAAATCTAATAGCTGTTGTTCGCAGTATTTGTTGACAGTTATTGAAAATGTATTTTAGGCAGAACCAATTTCTATGTCAGTTATAATGTTATTTATAAAGTATGTCACTAAAGATAAAATGGAAATCAACAGAACAGAACTGTTATTCACAATCTGAAGCGCCCTCATTTAACTTCCCCTTTTATTTTTCTAATAACAAAAGCTATTTTTAGATTTCTCCAAATGTGACTCAGGCTCGGCCATTGGGGAAAAGACAACAATGAGAAGGTGACGTGTTACACCGTTTAAAGGGGCACTACGCAACTTTTTGGTCCATAGTGCGCTATTTCTTACCTATGTCATAATGTTGTTTCCTCATCACAAACAGACATGGAGTTGTGTTTTGTTCCGTTCACGCATGTTTAACACACAAACCCTGCAGATTTAGGCTGAGTTCTCTCAAAATGAAACAATCTGTTCCACTTTGTGATGTCATGTGGTGATACACGAAATGCTATTTTTTTAAAACTCCATACACCTTCACTAGAATAGGCCCTATTCACGCTTACGTCACAAACCAGGAAGATTTTTAGAGAGATGCGATTAATGCAAAAAAAAAACCACTGAAGTAAATGTGATCAGTGGTAAAATGAAGACTGCATACATATGTGATGTCGAGAATCATCTTGAATTTGGCGCCTTGTCTCTTCTAATCGCATGTACCCAGTGCACTCGGAGTTGGGTGTCAGTGGGGAAATGATGAAAACTGAGGTATGGTTGTTGATTAGACAAACATAATAGAACACTACAATGACATGGAGATCAAGAAAACTTGGCCATTTTCAATTTTTTTTTTTTTTAGAATAGGGCCCAGCAGAAGTTGTAATCACTTTTTTGGTTGCAATTTGTGATGTAAGCATGAATACAGCCTATCATTTGGTTGACTTCAGCTCAGGATTTGGCAATCTAAACTAACTTAAAGATAAACGTAGCTGTTAATTTGACTATATTACATATAGTAGGATAGGATTAGCATTTGACAAAATGAGAGTAGAACTAAATATATTTTTTTTCCATCTTTTGTGCTGTCAGAACACATTGAAATGAGAGTGGGTCGATACAGAACTATACCAGTGACAATCTTCAAAAATTTGTCAGAAAATGTCTGCAAATGTTGAGATGATGAGGGAGTTTCAAGCCCCAACAAAATGAATACAGTGAACACAGTTTAAAAAATACTCCAAACTGCAAAAACTAAAATCTTAAGATTACTTGAAATAAAAAGGTTTTAGCATGATTTGAGTAAATTTCACTTAAAAAGTATCTACCAATGGATCAAGACTTTTTGTACTTAAAATATGAAAATACATCTTGCTACATTTAAGACAAGAAAAACAACAACTTTTTGCACAAAATCTAATGTTGCTTGAATTAAGAAAAACACTCTTATTCCATTGATAGATAGTTTTACTTGTCAAGTTGTGTCTACTTAAATAAAGTATAATGTTCTTAATTTAAGCCATCTAACCTTACATAGATATTATTTTTTGAAGAGCAGAAATTACATTAAATACCTTCAAATATCTCAAATAATTGTTGTATTTCTTTACATATATGTCTCACCTCTAGTTGAAAAACCACATCTGGGTTTTTTCTTTTGGTTGGGAATCCCCAGGCCGGCAGCTTTAGTGTCATGTGCGTGTCCTCCCTGAGCTCTTGTAGCTGATGTGTCCCTGGGCCACTGGGAACCCTCTGGAGCAGTGGTGGAGCTGTCCATCATACTCCACATATCAGCTGGACCCGTGAGAGACAGAGAGAGAGAAAGAGAGAGATAGAGGTGAAGAGCAGGTAGCCCCCCTCCTCCTCCTCAATGTCACGGGGTCAACCTGCTGTATGTACACACACTCCCCCCCTGACCCCGCAGAGAGCACCAGTCACATCGTTCAGACCGCTGTCCATCACCATGACGACGGGAGGACACGTCAGACCTCCGTCCATCACCATGACGACGGGGGGACAGGACAACAACACCTCCAGACCTGCGCACGGGGCTCCAGGAAACAGCCCGGAGCAGGAGATGGCTCACACGCTCGGCTCACTCTCTGCACACACTGCCCACTCTCTGCACTCTCTCTCCGCTCGACACACTCTTTGCGGTTGGCACACTTTTGGCACACTCTTTGCACCAGGGGTCTCCAACCTGTAGCTCCGGAGCTCCTCACCCCTACCAAATAGCTTGCCAAGGGATTTTTGAATTATAGATATGGTGCTGAACTACAAAAATGTCATTACCATATTTTTTTGACTATATGGCGCACTTAAAATCATTTAATTGCACCTTGTGTTCTGTTGTGCTTACTGACCTCGAAGCGATTTTATGTTGTACACTGTGCTCAAAAATCTGTCAAAATGTTTTAGTACGACTTTGGTAAACTACGAAGCTGCACCGCTTGATGGATTGTCGCAACATTACGGCTACTGTAGTCAGGAGCCTCGTGGAGTTAGTCCAACAGAAGCTGAACGAATCAGAGCACAAGGAGCGAGCTTATAGTTTATGCAAATGAGCCATGTGGTTTTAAGTTTTGTTTCTGTAAAAACAAAACAAATGTGCACAAAGCTGCATTAAACACATTATTACTCCATGTATATTTGAGTCGTCCTCGTAGGAAATAATAAAACAAACTTAAATGATCCACCCACATTCACATTCATAATACACATTCACCAAGACAGGGAGGTAACACCGGGCGAATTACACCACGATCTGTCAATGGGTCGTGGACGCCTGGGCTAAGGATCAGTCTCAAGTGTCGCCTTTTGTTTCGCTTAATGCACCTTATAATCCACTGCACCTTATGTATGAAAATAGACAAGAGAATTCAACATTATTGATATTGCGCCTTATAATCCAGAGTGCCTTATAGTCCTAAAAATACAAAAATTAAATTTCTACCATTGTACATGTATAACTTTGATGCCTTTAACTTTGTGCACTAATAATTGGATAATGGCTTATGTTTATAGGCATTTAACTGTACCCCATCTAAGACTTGCCACGGCTCTTACATTTTACTGAATTTCTTGCGACCAGTAAAAGTAGTAGCATCCTGGCATTTTCACTTTGTAAAGGTGTCTCACCTCAGTGTGCTCTACACACTACACACTCTGCACTTGGGACACTCTGCACACTCTCTGCACTCAACATACATGCTACACATTCTCTGCACTCGGCCCACGCAGCATACACTATTTGCATGCTGCACTCTCTTTACTTTCTGCACTCGGCACAATTTCTGCACACTCTGCACTCAATACACATACTACACACTCTGTACACTCTTCCCCACACTCTCTGCACTCTACACACTCTCTGCACACACTCTCAGAACCCTGCACACTCTGAGCACATGCTTTGCACTTTGCACATGAACCATGTTTTAAAATGCCTATTGCTTTCATTAGTGCGCTGTGCTCCCACGGCTTTTTGAGGGCGAGTGGATGAGGAGGAGAGGAGAGGGCCGTGCAGACAGATGGGCCCTGCGTGACACGGGGCCTCCAGCAGAGCCAAAATCAATGCTCAACTGCAAAACACAGAAATTAATAATTATATGATCACAAGATTGCTTTGCATTGCCTGTGCAATCTAATTAATAGCTGTTTTGTTTGGAGCTCACTGGAGCGGGAAGGGCTGAGACAAGGCTCTATTGTTAGAAAGGTGCCACACTATGATCTCTTCTAAGGTTTAGGACTACTTTTTAGAACTGTGTGAATTAAGTGCACTGTGTTCTTTCACATATGCAAATATAATGTCAAAACTTTGGGAGGGATTTTAAAACTAGTTTTATGGTTGGAGACATTTCTCTGAGCAGTACTGTGTGCTTGCACCTAGTTCGCTGTTTAATTAAGTGTTGTTTAAACTAAACCCTGTGTCTGTGTGTCTGCAGATGTGTCGGACGGGCTGCTGGAGGTGGTGGGTCTGGAGGGGGCCATGGAGATGGGTCAGATCTACACTGGTCTGAAGAGCGCAGGGAGACGCTTGGCCCAATGCTCCTCTGTCACCATCAGGTCTGTGCACTGCTCTGTGTAGATCTGCGGGTTCAAGACTATAACATGTACAAAGATTCAACTGAAGTCATTTGTGTGTTTTGCAGAACCAGTAAGTCCCTGCCCATGCAGATTGATGGAGAGCCCTGGATGCAGACTCCCTGCACTGTAAGTTTCTCCTCACTCTATGTCCCATTCACATCTCAAGACATCATGATAAAGACTATGTGTGCTCATTTACAGCCCAGTCACATCACAGCCATAGAACTTTCCTTGCACAGAAAGATGGTTTCTCACGATAGTTCTGAGTTCAGAAACTCAAAACAAGAATCCATCTTAGTGCCTGTTGGTGTGATAGAGCTCGATAGGTGGTGGGCGACCAATCACGTTGCAGTTATAGAGCTATAATAAAATTTGGAAGGTGAACCCAAGATGGCATCATATTGGTTTCAGTGGCCTGTGCTCATTAGCGCATGGGTCCAAAAATCATTTTCTCTTCTGCATCACTTCCTCAATACGGGCTAGCCCCTCCCATCAATGTGATGTTTGTAACACGGCGTGGAGCGTTTGGACCAATCAGAGTGAGAGCTGCTAGAGCAGAGCTAGCAGAAAAAGGCTAGACTAAGTCTTACAATGTTAACTTTTAGGATTGAGGTTTTTAAAAAACTTTTAAGTTTAAGCCGTGAAAATCGAAAAGAATCCCTACAAAATCTGACCTTTGTGAAAGTTGTTGATGCCCTGTCAGCCGAATATGGGCAGTTTGAATTTCCCAAAAAAATACATTGTGTTTTTATGGGAGAATACTTTTTGGGTCCAAGCTCCCGGGAACTTCAGTACCAATGAAGCAGCCACTAGTCAGTCTCGAGCCGGAACAGACGGGGAATGTCTTATCCACTTTTTACTATATAGATCCATGGTCGCAGCACTGAGATTTGAGCTGAAGCAAAAGGCAAAGCACCCAAACGAACCAAAACAAACATGGCGACACCAACAGTTACATTTCATCCTTTTTTAGCATCAATACGGATTGACACAAGCAATATTGTGTTTGTGAAAAATGTAATAGACTGAGGCAGATTTTGAATATTTTGCACAAATAACACAATTAGTACTGTGCAATGTAGACCCTTTAAATCTGAACAAAAACTAATCTCGATCACAACGTTTGTCGATCTTTATGTAAATGACACCAGCACTGAGCCGGTTGTCAGATTCTATTGTGTTACCTGGGCCCTACTTTTCACAACATCCCCGATCCCACCTCACACCCTCCCCGTGCTCCGGAGTGTCTGCACCTGCTCCAAATATTTTTACAAACTCCACTGGGCTGATTATGGGTATGTGTGCTTATAATTACCACCCTGCAGACTCAAGCCCTCAACTCATTTCATTTCCATATAGATCACAGCTCCAATCCCGCGCGCAACCAAAACAAGGGCCCGGCAAGTGCTCTCACGCGGGCTAGCACCGACTCCGCCGCCGGGCTAACCTCGCGCCGCACAACACCCTGATTGTGTCTCCGCGGTCTCCATGGCGACCCGCTCCTACTGTACGTCAGATCTGAAAACATCACAGCTCTGACGGGATGTTAGCGGCGCACCAATTATTAGAAACAACAAGTATGCAAATGAGGAGAGCTGCGCCGCATCCATGACATATTTAACACCTGTTTGCATTTGGGGGTAAAGTGTAAGGCGTGGTACTGTCGTAAGTCGGCTGGTACTTTGGGGCGACGCCACGCTGGGGGTGTTCTACGTGTAGCTGTATGGTGGAATGTTCAGGTGTTAAGCATGCATTGGCAAACGCAGTCAAAAAGTTGTAAGACTGTAAGAAAAAAATACAAAATGGATTTAAACAACAGATTTTCAAGATCAATATCCTGTTGAGGTGTTTGATTAGGGTGACCAGAATTTCAAAATAATAAAAAAAATAATAAAAAACATGGGACATACACATTTTTTGGCGGTTGGTAATAATAAAATTGTGAAACGAGTACGTAATTCAGGAAAATTGTTGTGCAGAGACCATTCATGATGAACATGTGAGTCAGTATAGTCACATTTTCTTCATGTTTTGGTCATTTTTAAGCAGCTTTTCTGTACTTTACCGAAACAAATTACAATGTATGCCTCTCTTTACTGTTGACAGGTACAAGGGGCCAGAGGGACCATTCACAAACAGTGGGGGGACACCACATGACCCAAACTTTAAAAAATATTTCTTGTAAATTTATATATTATTCAGTTGAAAATGTTAAATGGCCATACATATCTTGTGAAAAACAGTCATCGAAGCAGCTATGAAATCTATTCATAAGTCGCCTGTTTGGACATTAAATGTAGAACATTTCTTTTTCTTTTCAACATTCAATTGAACCAGCAACACTGGAACAAAATAGTCTGTAGAACTGTATCTTGCAGACCTACATGCAAATTGTGACAAGGCAACCCCCAAAACATTTCTTGTCTTCCCTTCCCTTGACCCAGTCTTTGGGAAACAATGGTTTATGCGATACATTGACATTTTCACAGTTTTGTATAAAATGGGTATTTTTCATATGAATTTACTGGTTTAACAAAGACTTTTAGTATCACGGTCATGATTTAAATTTTTTTTTACTGAACCATACCAAATCATTTTGAAATATATCATATCGAATTGTATTGAATCGAAAGTGCACTGTATCAAAAAACTGTATAGTATCGTGGCTTATGTATCAAGGTATGTATCTTATCGGCAACTTCTGAATGATAACTAACCCTAGGCATAAATTGACATGTTTATGAAAAATACAAAAAAGCTGCTTAAAAATGACCAAAACACAAAGAAAATGTATATTGAGTCATGTTAGAATAAGTCATGAATGGGCCAAGTGCAGAACAATTCCTCTTAATTATACATTTGTTTCATAATTTAAAGGGATAGTTCAGAATTTTGGACATAGGACCTCATTTCTTAGTTAACCAGAGTGTTGAAGACGTGTGGAGACACTTTTTAAAATATTCCATCCAGTCCTTGTATTTGCAGAGGTCGCTGGTGCTAGGCTAGTGCATGTCAATGGCCATAGTTATCAGAATAATTTTAGAAATAAAACCAACCTTGCATTTGAAGGATTTATGTCTGAGCAGCAGCAGCAGCAGCGAGTTGTACTTCCTGATAGAAAGCTTGGCAACGGCGGATTGATATATAAGAAAATAGTCCCTCAATATACGACAATTCATGCGATGCAAGGTTTGTTGTATTTCAAACATTATTCTATCGACAGAGACATTTACATGGACAGTCTGGTGTAATAATAGATTTGTTTTGGGGGTTTTGTGGAGTGGGTAAGACTGTTTTTAGTGGCAGGATAACTATGGCCATTGACATGCACTAGCCTAGCACCAGCGACCTCTGCAAATACAAGGACTGGATGGGATATTTTTAAAAAGTGTCTCCAAACGTCTCCAACACTCTGACTCACTAGGAAATTAGGTCCTATGTCCAAAATTCCAAACTGTCCCTTTAATTATTACTAACTACTTCAAACCGAGTGCCCCAGTTTTTGATTTTGAAATTCTGGCCACTCTATTCTTGTATGAGAATCATCGAACTCGCTGTTAGCATGCTAGTTATGAGCATTAGCCTCACTGCAAACTCCACTTTTGTCTCTGAAAGTTGTGAAAATTCACATTTTAAGACACTGAAAAATATCCATTCGTTTTATTTATTAATCCACTGCTCATTTCTAGTCAGAATATCTATGACTAAAACACTCTTCTAGTCATTGTTGTTTTGTGTGGTGTTTCGTGCACAGATGTCGTGTCTGTGGCGTGCGTTATCAATCACATGAGGAATATTTAGCCCATATAATCTGGTAATTGCTCTTCAGTCAAAGTCCATGTTCCCAAATGACAGCAGCTCCACAGTGAAGCCTGGTGCTACAGATGGGGCGCTTCCTGTCTCCATTATACCGCTCTGAACTGTGTACTATTATGTCAAGACACATGTTTGATGTTTGTTATTCTCCAGTTATCACCCATCAACAGAATTAATAGAATCTCTGCAAAACTCAATATTTGGCTTGTATTAGAGATGTATTAACACCCGAAATGGAAAATAGTTAGCACAAAAGACGATTTTGGAAAAGCGGTCTGTCTGCTTTTAGAATGTTACAGTGTTATTGTCACACACGATGCTACGAAATAGTCACTAACTCTCGCTGTATGTGATTTTTACTCTCTTAATATGTGAAAAACAGATTTACAGTCGTGCAAAGTTATTCCTCACTTACCTTTTGCATTCCGAGCATCTTAATTATGAGGTTATAAGACTTTTTTTAACCAATCTCAGAGACAAGAGTAGAGTTTTGCTGCAATAACTAGCATTCTAACTGCACACTTCAACACTTCTTGACATCACAAGGTGGAGCAGAGTATTTTGAGCTTTGCAGATGTAGACAGACTAACATAAGGTAACTCAAACATGTGTGAATGAAACAAAACACAACTCAAGCAGGGCTGGGCGTCATTACGAAGTTGCCAATACGATACATATCTCGATACATATGCCATGATGCGATACATATCTCGATACATATGCCACGATGCGATAGATATCTCGATACATATGCCCTGATATAATACATATCTCAATACATATGCCACGTTACGATACATATCTCGATGCATATGCCATGATGCGATACATATCTCGAGACATATGTCCCGATACGATACATATCTCGATACAGTGAGATTTCGGTTCAGAGTTCATATGAAACTCACCCATTTTAATCCTCGAAACAGTGAAAATGTCAAATGTGTTGCATAAAAAAGTTTCCTTCGTCCAAACAAGCAACAAAGCTGTAGCGCGGTAACAACATCATTTTGTAAAATACACTTCTGAAAAAGTTTTAGAACACCACATTTTGTCCATTTTTTTACTGTTTACTACTGATCAAAACTATTTCTAAACTTTTGATTGATTGAGTGTCCACCTTTGGCAGATGTAACAGCTGAACACACTCGTGGCTCGTTCTTTTTACAACAGAAATCAAATATTGTTCAGAAAGTTCTTCCCAAGTCTGTTGCAGAAGTTTCCATAAATGTGTGGCACTTGTAGGTTGCTTCACTCTTCTGTCCAGTTCATCCCAAACCAGCTCCATGGGGTTTAAGTCTGGACACTGTGCTGCTGGACACTCCATGTTTTCAAGCTTTACCATCTTGTTATTTTTTCCTGAGGTAGTTTTGGCAGAGCTTGGACTTGTGTTTTGTCCTTTTATCTTTTTTTTAACCTCTGTCTGTTCAGTTCTTACCTTTGTATCATTTCAAGCTCTTCACTGGACTTGCATGACTTGAAATTGCAATAAAAAAATTGAAAATTTGGGTGTTCTAAAACTTTTGACCGGTAGTGTGTACCAAAAAATACTCTTGACGATGAATCGATACAGCAGCCCACGTTATCGATACTGTACCATCACATTATATATCAATATTTAGATAATTTTGCACACTGCTAAACTCAAGGTATGCTTTTGAGGAAGGAACTACATTGTGCGTCAAAATGTGTTACTGTGACAAACCTAACTGACTGATTCTTTTTGCTTGATTCTCCTACAGATCGAGATCGTGCACAAGAACCAGGCCCCGATGCTGATGGGCCCCCCCCACAGCCGCAGCTTCTTCTCCTCCATCCTGCGCCGCACACGCAGCGAGAGCAAAGACTGACCCGACCCACTACGCCACTCTGACCTAACTCTGAGCTAACCTTAGCCCAGCCACGGACAACCATTTACCCCGAGAGAGGGAGGGGAGCGGCCGCCCACGCCGCCCCGCCGACAGGGAGCCGAATGTGGGCACCTCTGAGGAGAGAGGACCCCGCCCTGGGAGTGAGAGGAGGGGCACTGCCGGCCGACGCTTGACCCAGTCTTGTTTACCTGCTACATCGCTGTTACCAACCTTTTATATAAGCTTGTGATTTGTGCCAGGTGGAGCCAACCCACCCACGCTAAAGAATGTTTACAAGAGCTAAAATGACGCGCACTCAGAATATTCACCTCATATTCACTATTTACTTAGTATTAAAGGGCCTATATTACTTCAAATTTACTTCATCAAAAACAGACCTGGAGTTGTGTTTTGTTTCATTCACACATGCTTGAGTAACACTTTCTTCTTATTATTATTATTCTGTCTGCATTTCCAAACCTTGCGATGTCATGAAACAGTAGTTTTCAAGTTAACAGCCTTTTACCTTTAGTACAAATGAAACAAAACACAACTCTGGGTATATTTCTAATGAGAACGTCATAGACTTTATATTAAATTATAACATAAATGTGAAAATAGTGTAATATGGGTCCTTTAAAGTTGATGTTAAAATATGAAATTTAAACACACACTTTATGAACTAATCCAAAACATGATCCATAATGAAGACATGGAAAAAACAAAAAACAAAACCCAAAAACATTCTCCTTAAACAAAAACTGAAAAAAAAGAAAAGAAACTGACTTTAACCCAGTTCAAAAATGTAGTGGAGTAGGACTTGCTCTAAAGCAGTTGCTCTAAATTATTGTGAAGTAAAAGTAGACACACCACAATGTGCTTTAACTAATTATACAGTAAGTAACTAAGTACTTTTCCATATCATTATGTTTCACCACTGAATATAAAAACATTCTAAATACTTTGAAACAAGGACAATTTACTAGGCCTAATCATTTAAAGAGGGGGTATTTTACTTCTATGTGGTAGTAACTGCTAACACATAACATATAAAGATCACCATGTTACCTTTTAATGTTTTGAAAATACTATATAAACAACATGTTTTATAAGGTTAGTATAAGTCTTTGTAAAAAGTAAAAACGGTAAGTCACTCCCCCTTCAGAGCACTATCACAACACAATCAGCATGCATCCTGCTAATGAAAATACTGCACACTGCATCAGATTTGTGAAGTTGTAGCATATCGTTTTGCGTCATGTTTTTGTATATTTATGGAGAATTGTCGTGTGGGAGCATGAGTGACGTAGGCTTGTGGGCGGAGCTTCGTACAGCTAACTGTATAGAGGCTTTGAATAGATTAGATTAGATTAAACTTTATTGTCTATACACATGTATAAATACAAGGTAACATAATGTGATTTCGCATCTAATCAGAAGTGCAACGAGCAGCAAGTGCGATATTTATAAAATGTGGAGTATACACAACATAGACAATATACAGTATATTACAGTGTAGATTATAGTGAATATATACAAATAAATATGTTAGTATGAACAGGTGGGAATGAGGTATAATATACATGGGGGATATACAAGCCGACGTATTGTAAACAATTATAAAGTTTACATGAAAAACTTTACTAGAATATACTATGAACAAATATTCAGGGTACTATAGAAAGTATAAACATGTATGACGTATATAAATGAGCAAAAGATATACATGAACAGGTGCGCTGTAAATAAACAGATATAAAGTGATGTATCAGATGTAATATGAACATGTAAGCATGATACGCAAAGACCCAGAGAATAGGGCCCAGAAGAGATCACTAGATTACTCAGACATGCATGGATGACATCTAAAACAGTCTGAGGCATGTTTTTGGATGAGGGAATGATGTTTGAACATGGCACAACTCTCATAATACCTCCTCTTTAAAACTAAACTCAATTTACTCAAAACCAAAATGAATCTCCAAATATTCTGAATTGCCGCCATTTTGACTCTTGCGTAGATATGTCTTTGTACAGTGACAGTTGAATGTGTTTTTTTTGTGAAATGATACTTCTATTTATTTATTTATTTATTTCTATTTAATATTGTCAGTATCTTTTGCTGCTATTGTCGTTTTTTAGGCATTTGCATAGCCCTGATGCATGATGGACGGTCACAGCCTCGGAAGGTGCACACTCCACTTGTTTTTTATCGTTTTGTTTTCGTAGCTGTTTTGAAAATCATAAATGTAACCGGTATTTTTGAAACGGCTCCGATGTCGCGTTTGGAGTTTTCTATTTTTGATTTCGTGAGTGCGTCCTGTCAGTGTAGAGTGAGGTTTGGTTTTGCATGACTCGTGGTAGCTCCAGAAAAATCATATCATATTTTGGTTGGAGACACAAAAGCAGAAGGAAAACTGAACTCCCACTTTTCAGACTACTATTTAAAAGGTGCACTGTGTAACTTTTCTGGTCACTGCTCAGCCTGGAATGTCATTAAACAGCTCTGCTTTACATTTATTCAATTACAGGTGGTTTTGTAACTCAAAAATACCTGGAAAAACAAGCATTCTGACTGTGAGCGAGGTCGCCTCTCCATAGATCTGACCTGTAACTTAGTCTGGTTTGGTCTCTATGAAGATAGAAAGGTTTAATACCGTACTGTGAAACATTCCAGACAAAACAATAACATCTCCATGGAGAAAAGCATTAGACACAATCACCAGAATAGTTACACAATGCACTTTTGCTAATATTTCTTATGTTTTTCCATTTTGAGGAATTGTATTGATACTTTGAGGTGACAACACACTGGGGGAGTTCTATATGTATCTCTATTGTACGAATGTTACTTACAATGATAACATAATGCACACATTATCAAACACAGACAAAAAAACATTGTTTTTTTGATTGTCTGAAAATTCAAGAAATAAAACACTAACAAAACGACACAACGACAACGACACATTTTCAGGAGCCTGATTCTCTTTAGGTGTTTGGTTTTGGTAGTGACTAACTGATCAAAACACAAAGAAATGTGACTATACTGACTCACATTAGTGCTGAGTGCAGAACTATGTCCCGTAATTACTCATTCGTTTCACAATTTTATTATTACCAACCAACCCAAACTAGGAACGTCCCAGTTTTTTTTTATTCTGAAAGTCTGGTCACCCTATGTTTAACAGTACACATCAACTCGCCTGTTGTAGTTTCAGTTAAGTTCTTTAAGCTCATATTAAAGTCTAACTTGAGTAACAGAGCTTCAGACAGAGCAGAGCTTTCAGTTAGAGACAAATGCTCCAATTATTTCATATTGTCAACATAAAACTTTAGCTGTTTGTAGACTTGCTCACAGCGGGAAGAGGAACCAAAACTTTTCTGTTAGTTCAATAAAAAAATATTACTCACATTGGAGTAGAAGTTTGCTGCTAGGAAAGTAAAGTACAATTTCTTTAAAAAAAATATTATATTATGCTAAATTGACTGTTGAATGTTATTACTTTGTCAAAAAACATAACTGGAGTTGTGTTTTGTTCCATTCACACATTCTCACAGTCATGGAAATCCTGGAAAAGTCATGGAATTTTGTAAATTCATTGAAAGTTTTGGAAAAGTCATGGAATTTTAGTATCTCTTTCACTCAGCTACAGTGTTCTGTTAAGTTCTCATTAGACTATTATGATTATTTCTAAACATCTTCGCCATTTGTTTCAAAGCAACGACAATAAATACACTGACAGTATTTTGAATGTGTGAAAAATCCCTCAGTTGTCCAGCTAGAATCCACGGCAAAGGAGAAATTCAATATGTTCTGCAGCTCATCCAAACTGCTTCTTCAGTTGTGGTCAGACACTGGTGGACACTTCCTTATATCTGTCTGAAGGGAGGAGCTAACTACACTGAAACTACTCTGAAACTAAGGCTACATTCAGACTGCAGGGCTTAACGCTCAATTCCGATTTTTTTGTGAAATCCGATATTTTTGCGAAGTTCACATTTCCAATTAAATGTGACTTGTATGTGAACTACAGTGTGAACATTAAACGTCCTGAAAGTGTCCTGCATGCACACTGGAGGACACGATGAGTTCAACCACAGCGAGTGTGCTCTGTGTTTACGGAAGTTGTCCAAACATGGACGCGAGCATTGAGCACCTGGAGATTTTAAAGTTCCTCTCGTACCAGAGCCAGAACATGAACAACTTACTTGTTTTAAGGAGGAGATTGAGAAGGAGAAGGACGAGGTTTTTGGCCGTGGTGTTTTGTGGGGCAGCGGCAGCGACGTCCATTGAAAGGAACGTGTGGATGTGGAGACGTAGCCAAGAGTGGTGAGTGGTGATGTGCTTCGCTTCAGTGACATGGAGTTCGTTAACAATTTTTGCTGACTTCAGCACAGAATAGTGACGTTTGTGGCTTGTTGATAACGTGTAGGTCGGATGAATGCGCTTTGGCCGTTCAGACTGAAGTCGCATGTCAAAAGATCAGATATGTATCGGTTTCAGGACCACATATCCAAGTGGCCTTGGTCACATTTGAAAAAATTGGATCTGTGTCGTTCAGACTGTCATTAAAAGATCAGATACAGGTCACATAGAGGCCAAAAAAAAATCGGATTTGGGTCACTTCAGGCTGCAGTCTGAACGCAGCCTGACACACCTACTTGTTTATAGTTTCTGTTTATTAGTTAGTCCTATTGAACTGCACTGAGTGTGGGCTCATATTAGCAGAATCATTCAGGGCCATAATAGAGCTTCCACACCTCTGAACCTGACCTGACTACAGCTATTGTTCTTGTTTTTTTGATTTTGGTTTGAGGATGGAGTTGTACATAGGAGATAAATGGTGTCTGAGTCCCCCATTTTTCTTTAGAGATGGATTCTCTTTCTTTTGAATTTTTTAAAATAACTATAATACCAAACCATAAGGTGAGTGGAAAGAGTTAACATTTCAACATTTCAGATTTAGACCTTAAAGTCTGATCAATTCTAGACATGTAGGTGCCATTATGTCATGGAAAATTCACTTAAGGTCATGAAAAAGTTTAGACACTTTGTCATTGAAAAGGAGTGGGAACCCTGTCTACATCTCCAAAGCCCCAAATGCTCTGTTCCATCTTGTGATGTCATGAAGTGGTAGTTTCTATGTTAACAGCCACCTTTTACTTCTGTAGAGGTTGGCAATTCCAGGCTTGAAATGATCCAAATGATTCTAGTGAAGGTGTATGAAGTTTAAAAACACACTTCCTGTATTACCACAAACCACATCACAAGTCGGAACAGAGTGTTTTCAGTTTGAGAGAAGGTCTCGGCCTAAATATGCAGGATTTGTGTGGAAAAAAATGTGTGAATGAAACAAAACACAACTCCAGGTCTGTTTGTGATGAGGAAACTTGGAAAATAGTGTAATATGGGTCGCCTCCAAATAAAACGGGCCATACGAACGAGCTTTGTTCCATTGCACGTCATGGCTCATCCCCTCATCTGTACGGTGGTAAGTGTCTCCGCTGCATGTTTCCTGACTGTACTGTAGGTCAGACCGTGTGACAATCTAAACTGCCAAACCCCGTGGAGCCTGATCTCTGGTATTTTTGTATCCACTTTCATTCTTTCTGCTTATCTTTGGAAATATGACGTGTTCTGCAGAGGACACACTAAGGACACCAATAAAGACTTGTGTGGTTTGATGGAGTAATGTTGGGAGATTTCTTTTCCATTCAAATTTTTGTTAACTTTGTATTTTTTTTTCAGAGCCAGGATCTAAAACGGTGCCAGGTTAGCCAAGAATACACACTTCTCCGGTAGTTTACAAAGATGTGAGCTCAGATTGGTGTGATTGACAGGTGGATTAGCCAATCAGAGACAAGCATGGTCTGTCCACATCAAAACAAAGATGAAGAAAGAAAGACAGGAAAATAATACAAAGTAATGAAATACATTTGAGGTAAGAGAAGTTTGATTTTGTTTGAAAAGACAAATGACCAATGAGCTGCTTTTATTCACATGTGTCACTGAAATAAACAAACCTGATTGGACGGTTCTGGACCTGAGATGAAGAGGAAGAGGTGGTGACCAGACTGAGATAGCACAGAGCAGTGGGTGAAGATAGGGGGTAGGTAAAAACACAAATTTTCTTAAGTACTCATGCCACACATACAGACATACAATGCAAATTAAAAAAGGTAGCTTGATTCATCAGCCAGTTTCACTTCGTAGAAACTTTCTGACCTCGCAGCATTAGGATTTATACGATCGATTGTAGGCAGGTACTTTTTTATTTATATCGCTGCTATTTGGTTGTGATGTACGTAATGTGCCGGAACGCTCAGGGGTGTCAAAGTAATTACCAGCACAACAGCAAACAAAGCAGAGAGTGAACATGTCTGTCAAAAAATGAGAAGTTTGTATTTGACAAAGGAAGTCCAAAGGAAGAGAGCGTATGCAGTTTGCTATCGCACCTCGGGTTGGTTCAGCTCTTCGCTGATTGGCCGGTGCGCAGTCACAATTTCCAGAGTTCTTGCAAACCATCTAGAGTATTCCAATTCCTGACCTAGTCGCTGGAGAGAAATTAAATTGAGAGGAGGCACTAAGTGGCGCCAGTCTGGCTAAATTAAAAGTCTAAATGAAAGACTCTTGTGAGCTTTAAACATTCAATGTTATTTTCTGATTTATTTTATAATGTTGTTTCCTCTTTTTTTTATATTTTCCTTGTATTTGAACCAAAAGAAAAAAAAGACCCTAACCCGTGCTCCAAAAAAAATAAATTTAACCAAATGTTGACATTGCTCAAAACTTCCAGGAAATGTCTTCAAACAACCTCAGACCACCCCAGATGTACATGTAGGAGCATTGTTTGTCATTTGAAGGTAGCCACGCTGGCGCCACCTAGTGCCTCCGCTTAATTTCATTTCTCTCCAGCGACTATGTCAGGAATCAGGATACACTAGACGGTTTGTAAAAACCCCGGAAGTGCGAGTCCGGGCACCAGCCAATCAGCAAAGAGCCATTTATTCTGTGTTGGCAACGATTCCCGAGGGGAAGGGGAAAGACGTTACTGCCCTTCTTCCTACGGGATTTGGCGCATTACATACCTCACGGCCAAACAGCAGAGATTGGTTAAATAAAAAAAGTACCCGCCTACTGTCGAGCAAACGAATCATAATGCTGCGAGGTCAGATGGTTTCTACAAAGTGATGAATGAGACTAATTTGAAGGCAGTTTGGGGCCAAAACTCTGACATAGCCAAAAATGAGATTATTCTTCAGGAACTGACCCTGTCTTTTCAGCTCTAAATTGAACAAATTTTGGATTTGATCAAAACTTGCCGTAAACGTCTCCAAACAACCTCAGACCACCCCAGATGTACATATTATAGCATTTTTTGTCATTTGAAGGCAGTTTGGAGGCAAAACCTGACATGGTCCAAAATGAGAAAAGAAAAGACCCTGGTGAGTCAAGGTAAAATAACGACGCTGTCTCTACCCTGACAATAAAGTAACCCAAAAACTATACCATACCAACTTTATTTATAAAGCACTTTAAAAACTTTACAGTAAACCAAAGTGCAGTACACAAACACAGGACAGACAAACAATCGCAGTAAAAGAAATATATGGAACACATAAAATACAGCTACTAAAAACATAGAAAAACAGTAAAATACTCAACAAGAAATATACATGTCACTTATTAAAAGCCAGTGGAAAAAAAAAAAAAAAAAAAACTATCCCTACATAAAATATAAAATGAAAACAGGACGTCCGGGCTCACCGGGAATGGCGAGCCACAGCGAGGGAGGAGGAGAGAGGGACAGAGGGCCGAGCTTGCTCAATTTAAAGGCTTCTAGGTGGAAGTGAGGAGCAAACAAAAAAGAAACTTTAAACATTCAAAAATAAGAATAAGTTGCTGAACAAAACTGGGAAAAATACTACAAAAAATAAACATAAAAAAATAATAATACAGGGGAAAACAAAAAGGTGCCCAAACGTAACAAACAGTGCTATAACATGATTTCAGTCTCTTTACAGGCTCCTTTACCGTCCCAGTCAGTTTCTAAGGTGCCTTTAATCAGACGTACAGTTGTTGTGATGGTGCTGTCCTCTATAGGCGTGTACCCAACTTGTCTTATGTCAAAGTCAGACCTGCTCCTCCTGACCTGCTCCTTCTCCTGTGTGTGGGAGGCTCACACTGACACAGCCTTCACTTCTCATCCTTCAGCCTCAGAGGAGAGACGAGAGGTGGGGGGGGCGAACCGTACGTCCGCGGGCCCCCGGAGCGCAGAGGCGGGGGGGGGGGGCCCGGGGCGGAGAGAGAGGGGAGCGCCGGCCTGTCCCCCGGAGCTGCTCTGTTGGGCCTGGAGCGCTGTAATGTCAGGACTCATGTAAACACCGCCTAATGTTCAACTGGAAAAGTCCCACAGGAAGCAGGAAGTAAGAGCCCGGTCTGTGAACACATGTCTGCAGGTGGACAGTGTGTGAAACGGGCCAGGCTTAAGCACAACGATGTGATATGAGACTATTACCGAGCCCGGCAATCCAGCTCTACCGGTTAGTTTTCAAACGCAGGATGGTTTTAAAAGTCTTACGTTACGCAAAATTGACTCTTGGGAGCTTTAAGTCATGTTAGAATGTTGTTACCTCATCGAAAACTTATCCGGAGTTGTGTTTCGTTTCATTCACACATGTCTGAGTAATCCTTTATTTTGAGTGTGTCCGGCAGTAAAACACACATCGGGGAAATAGGAAGGGCGTTCAGTCGACAAAAAAAAGGAACATGGGACAGAATGCGAGAAGGAAATAGAGAAGATGTGCACACGAGCAACAAAACACAAAGCAGAACCGGAACAATTCTATTTTACAATGGCCATTTCTGACACTGTAAAAGAGAGAAGCACATTCTGGACCGGCACGGAGCAAACATCACTGGGACAGAGGAAAACAAACATCATTGCTCGATTAAAGAGGCAATCAGAATGCGGAAATGTGCCCACAAGACTATAAACCGGGACGAGGGGGCTTATTTACTCTCGCACACCTGGGATACTGTCCTGAGGAAGTGGGACTGCAGATGGCGCTGTCGTTCTGCCTCCATCGGTAAGAAGACAGCGCCAAAACATGTTTAAATCATCTCAGCGACACGTTGAAGTAAAGTCTCTGTAGAAGGCTTACACAAAAACGTGTCAGTGGTAAAATTAAGGGACACACACGAAACTAAACCACAAGTTTCTCAAATTAATCCACATAAGCCCACAAACAGAATCGAGTGACCAAATCAAAAAAAGGCACAAAACAGAACAGAACTAAATTACACACACGAACATAAAATGGCAGACTGGCCACCAAGGCCAGCAGCTCCGAACAGGTGCTGGTGATCTCCTTAAATAAGGGGGAAGAGGCAGGAGGTGAGGCAGGATTGGACAGGTGCAGAAGTAATCCACCAATCAGGAACCGGGGCCCTCAAAGCAGGATTCAAGAGGAACAATAACGAATTTAAATCACACATACTCAAGGAACAGCAGGCCTGGGGCTGAAACACCGACTGACATCACAAGGTGGAACAGAGTGTTTTCCATTTGACAGAAGAACTCAGGCTAAATATGCAGGGTTTGTGTGTTAAACCTTGTTGGTCCCGTGGTTGGTCACATGGGAATAGAAAAGAAATGATTAGACTGTGTTCCATCTTGTGATATCATGTGGTAATACACTGTGTTTTTAAACCCCATACACCTTCACTAGAATCATTTGGATAATTTCAGCTCTGGAATTGCCAAATCTACCGAACTAAAAGCAAAAGGAGCTGTTAACTTGAGAACCATTGCTTCATGACATCACAAGTTGGAGCAGAGCATTTTGAGCTTTGGAGATGTAGACAGACTAATAATAAAGAGTTACTCAAACAAGTGTGAATGAAACGAAACACAACTCCAGATCTGTTTTCAGTGAGATAACAATATTATAACCACTGTTGAGCAAGTTACTTCAAAATTGTAATGCATTATTTATTTATGACTTGTTGCTGTCATTTCAAAGTAATTAGTTACATTACATTATTACTGCATTTAAATGTAAAACGTTACACGACTATTGCAGCACTTTTAAGTTACTCTCACCAAAAGAACTGTGTGAAGACTGTGCCAAACTTTTGGGCCGTATATGGACTGAACCAGGACTGAACCAGAACTGAACCAGGAGTAAACCAGGTCTAAACCAGAATTGAACGGGACTAAACCAGGTCTAAACCAAGTCTAAACCAGGACTAAACCAGGACCAACCCAGAGTTGAATGAGGATTAAACCAGGACTAAACCAGGTCTAAACCAGGACTAATCTTGGACTAGGACTTGGAATCTAGGACTGCTCCTGATACAACCTAAAGCCCGGTGTCTGCAAAGCGCGATCGGGCGTTGACTGCGTTTCGCCCCTTGGAGCGTGGAGTTCTGCGCCGGTCCTTTCTCCTTCACCCGACGGTTTACTTGGGCGCACCTCCGAGCCCGTCCTGAGACTCAGAACCATAACGAATGGCGTTTCACCGCTGCTGATATCGCGATGATTTTAGTGAATTTGTATGAAGAAAAACAAAAAACCCACCACTTCAATCCAGGTTAAAAAAGCATTTGTACCAAGTAAAATATTACCATTTTTCCATGTAATGCCGTAACATTACTGCGTTGCAAAAGCAGTGCATTACAGTAATTCGTTACTTTTATAATGCAATACTCCCAACACTGATTATAACATGGCTTAAAGCTCACAGGAGTCAAATTAGTGTTTGAATGTTGCAAATGACATTCTACTTTCTAAATAAAGAGTGTGTTTTATTGTCATTGTGGTTTCAGAGTCAGTATTGAGTATTGTCCCCTTAGCATCAACACTACTTACGACTATACTCTATTTGAGAATCTGTGCGAGACGAGCCGATGACAAAAGCAGAGGAGTCATTATGCCCGTCTGACCGTGAGCTGTGAGGTAAGCACACAGCAGCGGAGAAGTTCATTTCACGCATCCTAAACATTAGCAAAATTCAATTGGTCTGAGTCCACCTGCACCGCTAACAAGACCATCTCAATTAGCCGTGTTCACGAGCCCCCCTCCTCCTTCACATCGGTCCGTACGCACACATGCAACCGCCAGTATGTCCACGCACGATCACTAATGTAGACACTATCACGGCCGGGGAGGAACGGAGACAGGAGGGGTCTTAGTATGGGGGAGAGTCGTCTCATCATTTGATTTGTTTTAGTTGTTTTGACCAGTGTTGATACTAATGATACTAAACTCGGTACTGTGGAATAACCTTGATACTATAACAACAAAACAAAGCATGAATTGTACACATCTTGATCAAATGATAAGGAAACGGAATGCATAGAATACGTTATTTAACACTGGAAAGGGATCAGAATTAGAGTGTGGATTGGGACGTTATTAGAGTGATTGAATCCGACCTGAGCTGGATTGGCATTAAGATATTTTAGTCCAAACCCGATACAATTAAAATCTGAATATTTTCGTAGGCGGACTAATGGCACATGAAGGATATTGTTTGTGTTCTACTAACGGACACAGAGACGCAAAATACAAACTTGGGATATAGAGAAAATAATAAGAAGACTTTATTACTCACTTCTCGTAAAGTGGTAACTTTAAAGTGCAGCGTCTCATCCACATTGTCCATAGAAATTGTCCTCTACAAATAATGACATCCAGCCCACAAAACTGTGCTGACAATCCAGTTTGAGGCGTTCTTTAAAAGTAAAAAGGTGGGAATAGTTCCTCAAGTGTGTCTGTTTACATCCACACAGCGCATGGATCGAGGTGAAGCTGCAGATTAGAGATTGAGATTCTACTTCCTGTGGACTTTACTGACAATATTTTGTGCTTTAAAAAATCATGTAAATGAAGTATAGGAAATAGTTGACGTGATCGCGCTCACAACTTTATAGCCTGTTGTCCGGAGCCATATACGCCTGCGCTTTTTGTCGCATGTTAAAGAATCGTTTAAGTCAAAAAATCCTGTAGTGTGTTTGGACCTTTAACATTTTGGCCTGGAACATTTATATAATTCTCATATCATTATTGGTTTGTTTTCTTACGCCTTTTGTTATATCTTGATACTGTTTTTTTTTTTTTTTTTTTTTAAATATGCGTGTTCAAAAAAACAAAACAAAACAAACAAAAAAAAAACAAATATACAACAATATTATATATATATATATATATATATATATATATATATATATATATATATATATATATATATATATATATATATATATATGATTCTAAATACCACAAGGATAAAAAAAAAAAAAAAAAAAAAACACTCTTTCTTTAGACAATACAGCATGATTTTCAGCATTAAATCATTGTTTATTTGTTGTAGTTTTTTTTATGTGGTCTTTGTCTGGTTAATCCTTCAATCATCCAGTTAAGTTCCATAGTGGTCCATACGCCACAATATAACACAATAATCCTACATATTTAGGCTGAGATCTTCTCTCAAACAGAAAACTCTCTGTTCCACCTTGTGATGTCATGTTGTAATACAGGAAGTGCTTCATTGTGTGATTTAAACTCCATATACACCTTCACTTAGAGAGTTATTTGGATGATTTCAGCTCTGGAATTGCTAATCTCATTTGAACTAAAGGTAAAAGGAGCTGTTAACCTGAAAACTACCACTTCAAGACATCACAAGGTGGAACAGAGCATTTTGAGCTTTGGAGATGTAGGCAGACTAATAATAAAGAGTTACTCAAACGTGTGTGAATGAAACAAAACACAACTCCAGGTTTGTTTTTGATGAGACAACAACATTCTAACATGACTTAAAGCTCACAAGATTTTTTTATTTATTTATTTTTTCTGTAACATAGGTCCTTTAATATCTATGCATACTAAAAATACTCTTCTCACACGAGCACAAACACACACACCATGACCTCTGACCTCTTCTCTTCACCACTGCGTCTCTGATCACACCTCCACTCCAGACCCCCGTCTCTCTGTGATCCCTCTCCCGGTCTTCTAACATCTCTCTTTCCTTTTGGTGGCCCTCCAGAGCTGTCCCCGGGCCCCTCGCCTGCCGCTCCAGCCCTGGCACAGGGACACGCTTTTAACTGTCACGGGAAGAAAGAGCCCGGTACAGCAGACACGAGTACAATCACACGCTGGAGCTCCTACTTCAGCTGTCCCATTAAAAGTGTGTGGGTGAGGCTTGTGAGCAGTGGTGGAAAGAAGACTGGACATTTGTACTTGAGTAAAAAGCACAGTTCAGTCCCAAATGAAGACTCTGCTATTTCCTGTCTGTTTTTATTTTTACTATTAGTATTACCGAACTATAAGTCACACTTTTTTTCATGGTTTGGGTGTTTCCTTTGATACTTTATACTCCAGTGCAACTTATATCTAAAATTTTCATAATGTCATGAGAGGCTCTAGGTTTGTGTGTGAGTATCTGCTGCTCCTGTTCCTCCTGTACCACTGTCACTTCACTCTACTGCGCATGTCTCCTGCAGAAAGAGCCACTGTCTTGTCTGTATGATGTCAATCGATCGCACCATTACTTTTCTCCCACTGAAAATTGAAAATTTAAACAAACTTATAAAGACGACTGAGAAAACTGAACACACAAAAAACTGAAACACACAAAAAGAAAATCATATTATGCAGATTACAAACTGCAAGTAACAAAATACGCAGCCAAAAACGGTACTCGAGAAGCAAAAAGAAAGTTTGGAATGAAAAAGAAACATGAGAGACTAGCGAAAGGCGGGGATGGAGCACACCGCTTCACGGCAACCGGACAATGACAACCGAAACCATCCTGTCGGGATTCAGAAAGGCCGGAATAATTCTAACTGGAACTGATGCTGACTCTGACGACAGCTACACAGAAGAGGAAGCGGAGCTCTGTTTACCTCGGGAGGTTGTGGAGTTGCTCAGAAGTGACACAGAGGATGAAGAATTGAATGGATTTAGTGATTTGGAGTGAGATGGAGAGTTTGTTAAACTTGTTCTGTTCTGTTGTTTATGTTATAGTTTATCTGAAGAACTGTTCATATGTGACATTAACAGTCTGTTGTTCTCTCTTCTATTGTTATTACTAGAACTTGACTTTCAACATGAAATGTCGGTTCCTGGTCTCTGATTTTATAAAATAAATCTCCTCAAAAAACTTTGACTTATAGTCCAGTGTGACTTATATATGTTTATTTCTTCTTCATTAAGCATTTTTGGCTGGTGCGACGTATACTTCAGAGTTACGTATAGACAGAAAAATACAGTATTATTATTTTTATCTCTTTTTTTTTTTCTTTACATTGTTCTTTTATATAAATAAATGGCTTTGTATTTTACTTATGCAAAACTAATAAAGTTTAAATTTTAAAAAAAGAAGAAAAAAAAAACACGCATGTTTGAGTGTTCCTGCATTATTAGTCTGTCTACATCTCAAGCTCAAAATGCTCTGTTCTACCACTACCTTTTACCTTTAGTTCAGTAGAGATTGGCAATTCCAGGGCTGAAATGATCCAAATGATTCCCGTGAAGGTGTCTGGAGTGTAAAAACACAGTGGAGCACTTCCTGTATTGCCACATGACATCACAAGGTGGAACAGAGTGTTTTCAGTTTTAGAGAAGAGCTCAGCCTAAGAATGCAGAGTTTGTGCATTAAACGTGTGTCGATGAAACAAAACACAACTCTTTCATGGACCCCTCAATCCAAATACAAATAAATAAAAGGTCTGTTTTTGATGATGAAACAACATTATAACATAAATCATAAAAAAGTATAATATTGGCCCTTTAAAATACACAGACAATAATAAAGGATTTCACCATGTTCAGTATGTATAAAAGGGGGTAGGAAGAAGTAAAAGTACAAATACTGCTGCCAAAATTGTAGGAGTGAAACTGCAGGTGAATAGGAAACATTAAATTAAATTAAATTTAGAGATATCAGTTTAAAAGATGGTCTGTAGTTTATTCTCATAAACGTAAGAAAGTGTAAGAGACCAAACTGACCCAAAAAACACATGTAGTGTCTCCCCTTAAAGCTACCATTCATAACTCTCTTTGATTTTCTGTCCCCAGTAGGGGGCAGATTTCTGACAAGCAAAATTGTGATTACACATGTGATCTGAAATGAAAAGTCTGAAATATGAAAACACGAAAACAGGTAAAAATATAGAATCTGAACCCAACAAAGATAATGATTTCTTAGGTCTTAGTGTTTCTTCACAAACTGTATTGTTACATATGTTTTTGAAATCCATATTATCTATGTTGTGTGTATCTTAAAAAAAAAAAAAGCTTTCATGATTATTTATGTTTTGCATTGTGTTTTTAATGTATTTCTTATTGCGTAAAGCACTTTGAATAACAAAACACGAGATTGGGTCCATGAGAACAAGACAGGACGAGATTTCAACGTCATTTCTAAAATGTAAGTAGTCCGGTTTAGTCCCAGAGTTGGCTTCAGAATGTGTATTTACTTCATTCTTGCAGTGCTTTTTTGGTACTACGACTTCTCAAAACATGCAACCCACCAGCGCTTAAATCTTTTTTGTAGAATTCAAATGGGGAAAAAAAAAAATCAAGATTATTTTTCTCATGTGCGCACAGTCTTGTACCATTTTTGTCTCGCAAGATCTTGTGGCACGAGATCTCATCTCAGCCCTACAAATAAACTTTCAGAACATGTTTGTGAAGATCTGGATGGAAATGATGGTACTTAAAATCTTTCCAAATTGTAATAAATCTTGAAAATCTAATGACACGAATAGAATTATACTCAATTACAAGTTATGGTTGTCAAAAGTACTGAAATACTTAATCAATACTAAAACTACTATCAAACTAGAAACTCATTTAAATAAATATTGATACTAGTAAACACTCATGGACGACTGTGGAACCTACCAGGACCACTGAGGGATTCCAAACATATAAAACCACATGGGAATTCAAACAGAAAGCGCTATGATTTAATGTTGAAAATCACATTCTGTTGTCTAAAGAAAGATTGTGTCTATTATCATCGTGGTATCGGAATCAGTATTGAGTATCGAGTCTATTCCTTAGGATCAAAATTGAGTTTGAAATTTTAGTGTTTTGACAAAACTATTACAAGCACAAGTACAAGTACAGGTTTAAAAATTTACTCCAAAAAAACTCCAAAAAATACCCCAGAATCTATTCAATCACAGTAAACATTTGAAGAGTCAAAAGCCAAATGTATTTTACTGATAACAAATTATTCAGTCGATCCTTATTGATAAAAACAAGACACATTATTGTCATTGATAATATCTGTAGGAGATGGTAACAAAAAGAAAGAAAGAAAACAATATGGCAATTTTTTGTAACAGAGAAAGCTGTTTTTGCTCTTGAACTTTTCAGTTGTAATTACAAACTGAAAGTAAAAATACAATACTACTATACAGTACAATTTTTAGATATCTGGACTTTACTTAAGGACATTTTTCAGTGGATACTTTTTACTTTTACTTTACATTTGAGAACATGTGTCTGTATTTTCTGCTCCACTACATTTTAGATCTGGACTGAAAAGTATTTTCTTCACGGTTTGAGACCTGCTGAGACTTTTTTTTAGCACATTCCATTTGAGTTTCTGTCCCATCTTTGAGCAAACTAAATACACAAATACACGAAAACAGCTAGAACATTTAAGAAATCCATTGAATCGCTTAAAATCAGCTACATTCTTTATCAAAATCATAGAAAAATACTTTTACTTTTTACTTTCAAATGTGCATTGTGTAACTTTTCTGTTGGAGGGTTCGTCAAATGCTTTTCTCCTTGGACATGTTATTGCTTTGTCTGGAATGTTTTGAGAGCACGTCTGTACTTTCTTCTATTTTGTAAACTGCATTTTAGATCTGGATTGAAAGGAAAAAAGTACTTTTCTTTACAGTTTTAGATCTGCTGAAATGGCTGAGACTTAGTTTTAGCACATTTCAATTGAGTTTCTATCCCATTTTTGAGCAAACCAAATACACAAATACACAAACACAGCTAGAACATTTAAGAAATCAGTTGAATCACTTAAAATCAGCTAAATTCTTTTTCAAAATCTTAGCAAAATACTTTTACTTTTTACTTTTAAAGTTGCATTGTTTAACTTTTCAGTTTGAGACCTGCTGAAATGGTGGAGACTTTTTTTTTTTTTTCCCCGCACATTTCACTTGAGTTTCTGTCCCATCTTTGAACAAACGAAATACACAAAATACAAAAAGAGCTAGAAAATTTCAGAAATCATTTGACTTGCTTAAAATCAGCTAAATTCAGTATCAAAATCAAATCAAAAATCAAAATACTTTTACTTTCTCAAAGGCGCAAGGTCCTTTTCATTCTTTTCTCCATGGAAATGTTCTTGCTTTGTCTGGAATATTTTGAGAAAAATCAGCTAAATTCTTTATCAAAGTCTTGGCAAAATACTTTTACTTTTTACTCTTAAAGATGTATTGTGTAACTTTTCTGTTGGAGGGTTCGTTTCATTCTTTTTTCCGTGTAGATGTTCTTGCTTTGTCTGGAACGTTTTGAGCGCACATGTCTGTACTTTCTAATACTTTCTACATTACAATCTGGATTGTAAATCTGGATTGAAAAGTAAAAAGTATTTTATGTACTTTATGGTTTGAGAGCTGCTGAAATGGCGTAGACTTATTTTTAGCACATTTCACTTGAGTTTCTGTCATATCTTTGAGCAAACCAAATACACAAAAACATCTGGAACATTGACGAAATCAATTGAGTCGCTTAAAATCAGACAAATTCTTTATCAAAATCTTAGCAAAATACTTTTACTTTTTACTCTCAAAGGTGCATTGTTTAAATTTTCGGTTTGAGACCTGCTTTTTCATTTGAGTTTTTGTCCCATCTTTGAGCAAACCAAATACACAAATACACAAAAACAGCTAGAATATTTAAGAAATCGAGTCCCTTAAAATCAGCTAAATTCTTTATCAAAATCGTAGCAAATTGCTTTTACTTTTTACTCTTAAAGATGTATTGTGTAACTTTTCTGGCACAGGGTTTGTCAAATGCTTTTCTTTTTGGAGACGTTCTTGCTTTGTCTGGAATGTTTGAGCGCACATGTCTGTACTTTCTAATACTTTCTACTCTACATTTTAGATCTGGATTGAAAAGTAAAAAGTATTTTATGTACTTTATGGTTTGAGACCTGCTGAAATGGCAGAGACTTTTTTTTTTTTTTTTAGCACATTTCATTTGAGTTTCTGTCCCATCTTTGAACAAACGAAATACACAAAATACAAAAAAGAGCTAGAAAATTTCAGAAATCATTTGACTTGCTTAAAATCAGCTAAATTCAGTATCAAAATCAAATCAAAAATCAAAATACTTTTACTTTTACTTTTTCAAAGGCGCAAGGTCCTTTTCATTCTTTTCTCCATGGAAATGTTCTTGCTTTGTCTGGAATATTTTGAGAAAAATCAGCTAAATTCTTTATCAAAGTCTTGGCAAAATACTTTTACTTTTTACTCTTAAAGATGTATTGTGTAACTTTTCTGTTGGAGGGTTCGTTTCATTCTTTTTTCCGTGTAGATGTTCTTGCTTTGTCTGGAACGTTTTGAGCGCACATGTCTGTACTTTCTAATACTTTCTACATTACAATCTGGATTGTAAATCTGGATTGAAAAGTAAAAAGTATTTTATGTACTTTATGGTTGAGACCTGCTGAAATGGCAGAGACTTTTTTTTTAATTTTTTTTTTTAGCACATTTCATTTGAGTTTCTGTCACATCTTTGAGCAAACCAAATACACAAATACACAAAAACAGCTAGAACATTTAAGAAATCAGTTGAATCGCTTAAAATCTGCTAAATTCTGTATCAAAACCAAATCAAATTCAAAATACTTTTACTTTTTACTCTCAAAGATGCATCTTTTTGGTTTGAGACCTGCTGAAATGGCGGAGTTATTTTTTTTACACATTTCACTTGAGTTTCTGTCCCATCTTTGAGCAAACTAAATACACAAAACACAGAAAGAGCTAGGAAATTTCAGAAACTATTTGAATTGCTTAAAATCAGCTAAATTCTGTATCAAAATCAAATCAAAAGTCAAAGTACTTTTACTTTTTACTCTCAAAGATGCATTTTTTTACTTTTCGGTTTGAGACCTGCTGAAATGGTCAAGACTTATTTTTCATTTGAGTTTCAGTCCCATTTTTGAGCAAACTAAATACACAAATACACAAACGCAGCTAGAACAATTAAGAAATCAGTTGAATCACTTAAAATCAGTAAATTCTTTTTCAAAATCTTAGCAAAATATTTTGCGTTTCTGTTCCATCTTTGAGCAAACTAAATATACAAATACACAAAAACAGCTCAAAACAGCTAGAATATTTAAGAAATCGAGTCCCTTGTCCCGAGTCCCGAGCTGAATTCTGTATCAAAATCAAATCAAAAATCAAAACATTTTATTTTTACTTTCTCAAAGACGCAAGGTTTGTTTCATTCTTTTCTCTATGTAGATGCTTCTGCTTTGTCTGGAATGTTTCACAGTACGAGATTAAACCTTTTTATCATCATGGAAACCAAACCGGTTCAAGTCACAGGTCAGATCTGCGGAGAGGCGACCCCGCTCCCAGTCAGAACGCCTGTTTAACTTGGTATTTTTGAGCTATAAAACCACTTTTAACTGACTAAAACGTGAAGTAGAGCTGTTTAAAGTCATTCTAAGCAGAGCAACGGCATTTCCATAGCAACGAGAAGGCGACGGACCCAGTAAAGTTACACAATGGGATCTATGAGTAACAAAAAAAAAACTAAAAACGAGCGCTTGGTTGGTGAAAGCGGCGGAGAGAGGGAGCCGCGGGGACTCGTCTCCGGCTCTGAGAAGCGCTCACACAGAAGCGCTCGGGCTGCCTCTGCTGGTCCCTCCTCCTCTTCCTTTTCCTCCTCCTCCTCCTCCTCCTCTTCCTCGTCTCTCTCTCCTTCTCTCTCTCCACCTCTCGCTATCACTCGCCGCTCCTCCCTCCGCTCGCACACCTTCACTCTCCTCCAGCTGTACCGGCAGTCTGCGCTCTCCCACCCGTCCGGAGCGCTCTCAAAACCAAAAAAAAACACCCCCCCTCTAAAAACGGAAAAGAAAAGAGAGAAAAAAAAAAAGAAAGAATGGATTTATGATTTTCTTTTCCGTAAACTTTTAAGAGAGAAGACTTCCCGAAGCGCCCCGTAAGTTCGCGAAGTTGGCGGTCCATGGCCAGGCGTTCAGGAGGGACGTGATGCTGCAGGATTTAAGCGCCGGCGTTCTCTTTCCCCAATGTCTCCAGCATCGAGGTTTCGGTCAGTCAAGTTTAACATTTCTTTTTTTTTTTTTTTTTTTTTTACTCTGGAAGTGTTAATATGTGTCATGGGTTTAACTCAGGTTTCGGGGTTATTTTAGCGTTAAAAGGCCCTCGATGTTGTGTCTCGTGTGTGTGTTTTTGTGTGTTTAGAGATCAGAAGCAGAATTTTAGGTTAAATATTTTCATTTGCTTTGAGGTAAATTTAAAAAACACAATAGAACTTTGTTGTTAAAAACGTTTCAGTGTTAGTTTCACTTGTTGTGCTTAATTTTTGTAGAGAAAGTGTTATATCAAATTTAAGTTGCTTTGAAGTAAATTTAAAAATAGAATTCTGATCTTGTCTGTGCTTTTAGACAAAAGAAATTCTTAGTTAAAAAGCCTTACATTTTGCAAATTTTAGTTGAACTTTTAAGTATAATAGTGTAGAAAAAGCTTTCCAAGTACAATATATTTTAATTTGTTTTGAAGTAAATTTAAAAACTGAATTCTGCTCTTCTTTGTACTTTTACAAAATAGGAATTTGTAGTTAAAAATCCTTCAATTCTGTAGTGGTACTGTGACTTTTTGTGTATAATTTTGTAGAAAAAGCTTTGCAAATACTGACAATTTTGGTTATATATTTCCATTTGCTTTGAAGTAAATTTAAAAACAAAATTCTGATCTTCTTGTTACTTTTAAACAATAGAGATTTGTCTTGAAAAAGCTTTAAAATGTGTAGTTTAATTTCACTTTTTGTGTATGATTTTGTAGAACAAAAGGTTTTAGGGTACTATATCGAAAATATTGATTATATATTTTCATTTGCATTGAAGTAAATTTAAAAACACAATTCTAATCTTCTTTGTACTTTCAGACAATAGACATTTGTCATGAAAAAGCTTTAAATTTTGCAGTTTTAGTTTCACTTTTTGGGTATAATTGTGTACAAAAAGCTTTACAATCAGACTGCCAATCAGATTTTTTTGTTTAGTTTATATTTCATTTTCATTTGAGGTAAATTCAAAGACAAAATGTTGACCTTGCGTGAAGTTTTAAGACCAAAGTAACACAATATTTGCACAATATAAATGCAACGTGAAAAACCCTTTAATTTTGTAGTAATAGCTTCACTTTTTGAATATTATTTTGTAGAGAAAGCTTTGCAACTGACATAAAAATTTTAGGTTATATATTTTCATTTGCTTTGAAGTCAATTTAAAAACAAAATTCTGATCTTGTGTGTCGATTTAAGACCAAAGCGTTATGAAAACATTTAAAATTTTATGGCATTAGTGTCATTTTTTTTTGTCTATAACTTTATTTTAAAATTAATAAACCTTCGGACGAACCATGTCAGAATTTTAATTTCCTTTGAATGAAATTTAACATAAATCTGATCTTGTGTGTGATTCTAAGAATAAAGTCTGGAGGACACTACGCATTTGCACAATGTAAATGCGCTGGTGAACCTCGGATCATTACACTGACGATTTTATGTATAATTTAGAAGAAAAATCTTTGCGAGGTTATAGATTCAAATTTACTTTCAAATGTACTTTGGATTTAAAAACAGAATTCTCTTGCGTGATTTGAGGACAAAACACACAACGCAATTTGGTTAAAGCTGCAAATGAAAGTGCACAAACGTTATTTCTGATCTCAACATGCGTCCAACTGAGAAACACAGTGTTGAAAAGTCAGAATTTTATTTGATTTTCGCTTCATGAAACAAAAATAATTACATGTTTTATAAAATTTTACAAGCTCTCATCTCTTTATGTTAAAACGTTTCTTTATTTTCACTTTTATTTTCCATTCCAAACTCTCTCCACACTTAAATATTTTCTTTTGTCTTCAGTTTCAGGTTAAAGATATTGTGTTAATGCAAATTTATAGAAAATTCCAGTTTCAAATATCAAATTTAACCAAATCTGCCTTCAAATTTAAACACGATTCATTTTTAAGCGATGAAATTTCACAGTTTACTCATTTCCAATTGTCATCCACGCGTCGAGCATCACCTCTCCTCTGTCCCCCCCTTCCCTCTCCATCTTCTCCGTCTTAAATCTTCTAAAACCTTCTCAAAACGATTCTATTAAAGCTATATTTTTAGTTCTGAACATCTCGAATCCGATCCGTTCGCGCGCGCACACGGTCGGACAAAGACGGGAGAAGGACTTTAAGGGCGTTTAATATTTCAGGAGGAGACGTGAAGCGGCGAGACGAGGTATGACTGTTAGAAATGACACTTTAACTTCAATACTATGCCGATTTAATGAGCCACTTCCTGTCTATTACCATATAAGGAATACCTCTTCATTTTCGAGATTTATGGCTACAGGTAATTGGAACGAGAGCTGGAATTATGAGGCTGGGTTTCCGGCGTATGTCCTACTTATGGACTCCTCAAAAAGTACCTGTTGGAATATTTTTAGATTTTAGGTTTTTTCAGCTGTACTTCTTAAATGTACGCAAATATTGTATTGTATTTGTTTACGTATAACCTAATATCATAACATAACTGTTCATATTTTCATTAGATTTTTTGTAAAGACTTATGAACTACTTACAGAACAGGTGTTTTAGATCAGAAATGTTCAAATCAACCATGTTTTTGATTTGATTTTTTCGCTTGACGAAAATGTGCGAAAATGAACTTCTCAAATACCTGTTGGAATATTTTTAGGTTTCACTTTTTTTTTTTTCTTTTTTTTTTTAGTATCATAACATAACTGTTCAGATTTTCATTAGATTTTTTGTAACAACTGTCTCTTTACTAAGAATTACTCAAATATTTTAAAATTTTTAGATCAGAAAGTTTCAAATCAACCATTTTTTCAGTGTAATTTTCAATTCAGTTTGATTTTGTATCACTCAATATCATTATCATCACTTGGCGAAAATGTTATGAACTTCTCAAATACATGTTGGAATATTTTTAGATTTCAGGTTTTTTTTTTCCTTTCTTTTTTTCCAGCTGTAATTCTAAAATGTACGTACAAATTTCATTGTATGTTTACGTGTAACCTAGTATCATAACATAACAGTTTAAATTTTCATTAGATTTTTTGTAATGACTGTCTCTTCACTAAGAACTACTCAAATATTTTTAAAATTTTTAGATCAGAAATGTTCAGATCAACCATATTTCCAGCATAATTTTCAATTCAGTTTGATTTTGTATCTCCCAATATCATTACAATCACTTGACGAAAATGTTATGAACTTCTCAAATACATGTCTCCAAACACGTTTTTTCAGTTCATTTTTTTAATTCAATGTGTATTCATACCACTCAATGCAAAAACTTCAAACTTCACAAACTGAACTTTTCGAATATTATGTTGGAATATTTTTAGATACATTTTTGTTTCACTTCATATTTCCATACACACATACATTTTCGATAACAATTTTGAAATTTACTTTTGTATTGCTCAAAATCACAACAGTTGACTTGACAAAAACATAATCAGTAATAATTCAAATGACTGATTATGATTATGATAATAATTCAAACTGAAACCTCTCAGATATTGAAATTTGAACATTTTTGCCTTTGATTTAGTGATGTTGCAGACCAGCACCTGCCCTCTCCTCCCATGTGTACTTTCTATAGTTGTTTTTTTTTTTTTTTTTTTTTTTTTTGTTGTAGTTTTTGTGTGTGTGTTTTTTGTGAATGATGGCTCCTCTCCAGATCTGAGTCTCTGCAGGACTTGGTGGTGCAGCTTGGCTTTAGAACAAACCTGGTTCCGGTGACTCATCCATCCTATACTCTTCCGCTAAGACACTATTTTAGTCCTTTATCACGCGCTGCTTTTTGTGTCAGACTGTTTTTTTTATTTATTTATTTTTTTTATTGTTTGTTTGTTTAATCCAAAAAAAGTACTAAATTGATGTAACGAGATTTAATTCGGTTGTAAAATATGCATGTTTTATTCAAATGTATTCAAATGTACTCGGGGGTTTATTTACATTTCTTTCCTACCGATTTCAAATTTCAAACAGAAAATTTGCTGTAAATGAGATGTTAAACAGACTCTGGACTTTTGTTATCAATTCCAATTAGACAAGAGAGCTATTTTGCGATGAAAACACAAAAGTTTAATTCAATTTTTTAAAACTAAAAATGAAAATTTTTGTCGTTTTTGTCATACTTTTTAAACACAGACCGGGCCTTAACATTATATTCTGGTCAGAAAGTAAAAGCTGAAAAAATATATCTGTTTAAATGTTTTGAAATACTGTACAAATGTCAAATTTTGTCATTTTAAATCATGTGAAATTGCTCACAAAATGTCAATATTCAATTTAATAGGTATTATAGTATTTTATAGATGTTCGAAACTTGATATTTTTTATCTTAATTTACAAAAAAACATTGCTAATCCTGTACTTTAAATCTATACAGACATGTTCTGAAGTGTCTCTTTGCGTCAGATGCCCTCCCAGCGTCTCCACCACCTTCTTTATTAAAGCTACACTGATACAAAAATACTCCGAAATCTGGATAATTTGATTACTTTGCAATACAGGGTTTAGTCAAATTTGAATACTACTTACTACTACTACTACTACTACTACTACTACTACTGAAAATATTTGCTAGTGTTGTCAAGATACTAAAATACTCCAAAAAAAAAAAAAAAACCTCGCTGTTCAATACTAATTACTGTAAAAACAAATTTCAGTTAATTGAATATTACAATGTATTCTATATTAGTCCCATTCAAAACCTCACTAGGAAAAAGTCAAATTTTGTTCTATGTTTGTAAGCATCAATATATTTCTTATTCATTCTCTATATTTCTTACTTTGAGCATAAAAATTACAATTCAGGACAAAAAAAATCTGAAATGATAATGTATTACATAAAAAAACATATGTATAAAAATTCATAAACCTCATTTGAGCTCTTGTTTACGCTGCCTCCACCTGTTTACCATTGTTGGAAAATATTACCTCTTTCTCTCTCTCTCTACGATCTGTTAATTATTTACTCTTTTTAATTCACACCTCGGGCGAGAAAACATGATATGAAAAGTGTCACAAATGGAAAATCCGTCTTTTTTTCCCCCTTTTTCGACGACCCCGCGCATGTCTGAACTCGTCCCCGCGATAATGACAGCCCCCTCTGTATTCAGGGTATAAATAGACCTGCTAATGACATTTTAAACTCCCCTCTAAAACGCACATCAAATGAAAATATCTAATCGGCGAAGGCTTCATTATTTGGGCATTAGCGGGTACGGTGGGGCGGGGGGGGTATGGAGGGGGGAGTGAGCAGGTGAGGAGCCCCGTTTCGAAGCCTGCGCCGTGGGTACAGGTGGGTCCAGCCGCGGGGAGGAAGCCAATTAAACACAGAGAACAATGGGAGTGTGGCGGGGGAGAGGAACAGTGTGGATTTGTCGCGATAACCGCTTGATTTTAAGTCGATTTTTAACTAAAAACGCAAATTTGTATCATTTTTGGCGTCTTTTTCTATATCTCGTATACGTCTCGAAATGGTTTTAAAAACAGACCTAACCTTAATATTAGTTGGTCAAGCTTACACTAACTTATGGACCCAAGATTATATTTGATTTTTAAAACTAAAAACGCAAATTGTTTCATTTTTGTCGTCTTTTGTATGTCTTGTATATGTCTCGAAATGGTTTTAAACACAGACCAAACCTTCATATTATTTAACCAAACTTGCAATAACTTAATGACGCAAGATTTTTATTTGATCTTTAAAACTAAAAATGCAAATTTATATCATTTTTGTTGTCTTTTTCTATGTCTTGTATATGTCTCGAAATTGTTTTAAAAACAGACCTAAATTTAATATCATTTGGCCAAACTTACACTAACTTAAGGATGAAGGATTTTGATTTGATTTTTAAAACTAAAAACACAAATTTGTATAATTTTTGCCATCTTTTTCTATGTCTTGTATACATCTCGAAATGGTGTTAAACACAGACCAAACCTTAATAGTACTTGGCTAAACTTATAGGAACTTAAGCATGCAAGATTTTTTATTTAATTTTTTACCCTTAAAACGCAAATTTGTATCGTTTTTGCCGTCTTTTTCTATGTCTTGTATACGTCTCTAAATGGTTTTAAATACACACCAACCCTTAATATCATTTGGTAAAACTTACAGTAACTTAAAGATGCAAGGTTTTTATTTGATTTTTAAAACTAAAAACACAAATTTGTAGCATTTTTGGTGTCTTTTTCTATGTCTTGTATACGACTCGAAATGGTTTTAAACACAGACCTAACCTTAACATCATTTGGCCAAACTTACACTAACTTAAGGACGCAAGATTTTTATTTGATTCTTAAAACTAAAAACGCAAATTTGTTTCATTTTTGTTGTCTTTTTCTATGTCTTGTATACATCTCTAAATGGTTTAAAACACAGACCTAACATTAATATTAGTTGGCTAAACTTACAGGAACTCAAGGACGCAAGAATTTTTTTAGATTTTTAAAACTAAAAACGCAAATTTGTATCATTTTTGCCATACTTTATATATATATCTCTTAATGATTTTAAACACAGACCATTGTATTTTGACCAGACTTGCAGTAACTCTGGATTTTGTGTATTTGTCACTATATCTGTGTGATTTGTATTAGATTTTTTTAAACTAAAAACGCAAATTTGTATCATTTTTGGCGTCTTTTTCTGTGTCTTGTATACATTCCTAAATGGTTTTAAACACAGACCTAACCTTAATATCATTTGGCCAAACTTGTAGAAACTTAAGCACACAAGATTTGTCACTGTATCTGCCTGATTTTTATTAGATTTTTTAAACTAAAAACACAAACTTGCATAATTTTTGGCGTACGTTTTATATACATCTCACAATCAACGCTTAACATTATATTTTGGCCAAAGTTGCAGTAACTCAAGAATGCAAGATTTTTCATTAGACCTGCAAGATTTTTATTAGAATTTTTAACCTAAAGACACTAATTTGTATCATTTTTGTCATACTTTTTGTATAAATCTCCTAATGGTTTTATACATAGTCCAACACGTAACATTATATTTTGGCCAAACTTGCAGTAACTTAAGAAAGCAAAATTTGTCACTATATCTCTGTGATTTTTACTAGAATTTTTAAATCTAAAAACACAAAATTGTGTAATTTTTATTGTATATTTCTATGTCTTGTATACATCTCTTAATGGTTTTAAAAACAAATGAACCCTTAATATAATTTGGCCAAACTTGCAATAACTTCAGAAAACAAGATTTGCCACTGTATCTGCCAGATTTTTGTTTGATTTTTTTTTAAACTAAAAACAAATTCTTATAATTTTTGTCATACTTTTTGTATACATCCTTAATGTTTTTAAACATAGATAATCCCATAACATTATTTTGCCAAACTTGCAGTAAGGCAAATTTGTCACTATATCTGCATGATTTTTGCTTGATTTTCTAAACTAAAAACACAAATTTGTATAGTTTTTCTCATATTCTTTTTGTCCTGTATACATCTCTTTATGGTTTTAAACAGCCAAACTTGCAATAATTTAATAATGCAATTGCAAGTTTTGTCATTATATCTGTATGAGCTTTATTTGATTTTTTTAAACTAACAAATGCAAATGTGTTTAATTTTTGTTGTACTTTTTGTATACATCTCTTTACCTCTTATCTTATCAAATCATAACATTACTGGGCCAAACTCACAGTAACTTGAGAATGTTAAATTGGTCAGTGTATGTGTTTTATGAATGAATCACAGTGAACAGTGGGAGTGTGGAGGGGACACTGTGGATAGTGTAGATAATGATCGCCATTGTAGTAATTACATCTACTCAGGAACTATTTTTTAGACCAGATGCCCTTCCTGTCTCATCAAGCCATTACAGCAACTAATAACTAATGTTTTGCCCGGCGACACAACAGCACGAATTAAGGCTGGTTTCGAACCGTAAACCGACTGTAAATATAAATGAATATAACTAACCATAGCGTTCCAAATAGGAAGTGAGCATGGGCACACTTCTGGCTCCATAGACTCTGGCTCCAATTGACTTTACATTGAAAAATGATGAGCCCTCTCTCTGTAACAGCTGCTGTGAGCCTCGATATTTTGGTCTTAAAAAAGCACAAAGCATCAGGTCCAGCTCCAAACTAGACTGGTCCAGAGTTTCCAGGCCCACGCACTGCTAAAAAATGATATTCAGGAACTAGGATGTCAAGTAAAAAAAATATAGTAGTGGTGTAGACATGCACTAAAATGGTTAAACTGGGTAAACTGGGCAAGATTTTTAATTTATTTATTTATTGTGGAATATATTTTAAATGAGATGAAAAGAGGTCATTAACAAAACTAAAAATCTAAATCAGTCTTGTCTTACATTTGTGACAAGCGCAAACTCAGGGAAACTCCAGATTTTTGAGTAAAATTATTATTGAAGCTTCATCAAAAAAAACCAAAAAAAAAAACATGTTAATTAACATAATTAACATGAAAAGTGGCAGTTAAATACTAATAATGTAAAAAAAAAAAAAAAAAAAAAAAAGAAATCCAGTTGTGATAAACTTAAGATTTTTGAGTAAAATTATCACATAAAAGTATTGAAGTTTCATTAAAAAATACAAAAAAAAGAAAAAGAAAAAAAAAAAAAGTTGAGGCATTTCTTTTCTTTTCTTCTTTTTGCCTTTATTTATCGTATTTTAATGAACATGGAAAGTGGCTCTTAAAAATTAAAAAGGTAAAAATAATAATAATAACAAAAACTCAAGATTTTTGAGTAAAATTATGACATTATTCCATTACAGAATATATAAATAAAAAAAAGTTGACAAAAATTAAATAAGACTGAAGATGAATAATAATAATAAAACATATAATATATAATATAATATAAAAAAAAAAAAAATAAAAAAAAAAAAAGATTGACGGTTAATCAAAAAATACAAAAGGCCAAGGCTAATCCTTTTTTTTTGTTTGTTTGTTTGTTTGTTTTTGTTTTTTGTTGTATTTATTTATTTGTTTTATTTATTTTTTAGTTCAAACATCTTAATTTTGAGTCAACAGTGCTCAGTTCTTTCACCTGTTGCAACGATTCAGGTAGAAACTGAAGCCTTTTCACTTCTATCTTATCTTGATTCAATTCATTTTTGTTAAGTCACAAATCACAACAGCATTCGCCTCTGTTCTCCTCATAATAGTGGATTAAACAAACAAAAATAATTAGGAAATCAAATTATGAAAGGTTGAGGAAGTCAAACTGTATAAGACAAAAGAGAATTCATCCAATTCAAAATGATAAAATATTCTTTGCAATTTCTCACCCCTTAATTTGTTCAAGGCAAAAGGAATCTCAGGCTTACTTTGTGTGAGAAAACTTGTGCAACAAAAAAAAATCACCCTCTCAAATCATTTGTTAGTAATTTTTCTTATCAGTTTTGTCATATTATTCTAGGTCTTGAAAAATCTTTAATAAATTTGCACATAAGAAAGATTTGTCTCTATACATGTGTGATTTTTTATTGAATTTGTAAACTAAAAACGCAAATTTGTAACATTTTTGTCATTGTATAGCCAAACTTACAGTAACTTAAGAATGCAAGATTTGGCAATATGTGTTTTATTTATTTATTTTGGTTATAAAACAAGAAAAAAAAAAAATATAATGAAAGGTAAAAAACATAAAATATAACAATAAATATTTAAAAACAGGTAATAAATACTGTATATATGTATGTAAAATGCTAAAATAATGTTCACTTTTTTGTTGGATTTCCTAGGGGGCAGGACAGGGTTACCACGGTTACCTCTTTTTTTTTTTTTTTTTTTTTTTCCTTTCTCTCTCTTTTTTTCCTCGTCTCTCGGCTCTGTCCATCCGCATCACTCTCTTCTTCTGTGTCTCTTTTGTGCAGCTCAAGTTCCCGACAATGATGAGCAGTTTGTCCCGGACTTCCAGAGCGAAAACTGTGAGTACGTATGTGTGTGTGTGTGTGTCTCTGTGTGTGTGTGTGTGTGTGTGTGTGTGAACATCTGCCAGCGCTGGAAGACGAATCGCAATTTGAATCATCAAAATGAGCAAATGACAAAACAAAATCAAAAATATCTAGGTGTATGAAACTTAATATTTCTATGTCCGTGGAGAGTCTTGTGGGTCACGTGTTCTGAAATGGTCCAGATGCCCTCCCCGCGTCTTCATCTCTAGTGTAAAAGCTGCTTAACCTGTACACTGAAAAAAATAATGAATATGAACAATGAAAAAATCCTCGTAACAATTTGCACTTGCAGTTTTTAAGTCAATTTGACTGCACTAATATCAGGTACAATTTACTTGTCAGAGTTAAAGGGCCCATCTCATGCAAAATCAACTTTTCAGAGCTTTCTACCTTCTAAGAGTGATGTGTGGGACTTGTATATGTCGCTGAAGTGTTTTTTTAGATTGTTTTGGTGTTTTTTTTAACAAATTGCAGCGTATTTCTTCCACCCTCCCACGTGACAACGAAATAAAGCTGCTACAACGATGACGCGGCAGATACACCTATGACGCGTCCCCCTCTCCACCACCTCCGCCCCGACTGCAGTGTCCACGATATAATAAGTTTATCTACTAGTGTTTATTAATACTTTACCAATCAGTAATGTTCAGCTGATGTCGACGTCCTCGTCCGATTCCGGGTCCAACACATGCGGCTGTATCTCCATGATGAATAAAAGTTTATTCCTACCACTATCAGGGTGCACGTCTGTCTCCCCCTCCCTCCCTGAGATGGCGGAGGAAGGGCGGCTCACTCAGAGCCTACGTCACGTTTGGAGGGCGGAGCCTGTGCTTTCTCAGGACGGGCGGGGGGATGAGCAATAGTCGGTCTTTCATAGTTCCTGGTCTGTGACTGAATCCAAGAAATCAGTAAGATTTCAGAACTATTGTGTAATGGATGTTCCAAAACCCAAATTGTGCTTGTTTATGTGCAGAAGATACAACGTGAAAAGAGTTATTTTGCATGAGATGGGCCCTTTAAGTAAAAACAGTCATGAATTGTTACTCAATTCAAAGTTAGAAGTTAGAAGTCATATTCATGTAAATAAATTAAGTAAAATACATGAAATATAGTCATAATTTATTGCATTGCTGTGATGAAATAATGAAATAAAGATAATATGTCTAGTATTTACTGATGTATAATAACTATATACATTTACATAAAACATTTTTATATTGCACTTTTCCACCTTCAATTCTCGCAAAGTGCTTTACAACAATGAACCGCTCACACACGCATTCATACACCAGTGTACGCACACACTGGGTTAAGTGTCTTGCCCAAGGACACAACAACAGCATTCATCTGTGGGAGCTGGAATCGCACCTCCAACCTGTGGGTCAGTGGACAAACGCTCTCCTCAGCCCAAACACGTAGAGATATACTTACTCCTTAAACAATTTACTCCTTAAACTTCGACTACTTGAGTAAAATAAGTAAAGTTTGACTATTCCTATTAAATAAATTGTAGTTCTCACAGATTCATGTTATTTGAGTGTAAAAATTACCCCAGATTATTCATACATTTTGACAACCCCAGAAGTTTTTTTTTTTTTTTGCTGTGTAGTTTAGATCTCTACATGTTCTGAAATGTCTCTTTGTGTCAGATGCCCTCCCTGTAGTTTCCTCTTATACAAACAGATTCTGAAATACATTCTTGGATTAGTCAAATTGGAACGCTACAATTACTACTACTGCATATAGCTACATCTACTAGTGATGTCACGATACTAAAAAAAAAAAAAAAAAAAGGTGGTTTTGATACTAAGAAAAGACGTGCTGCTGAAAACTAATAACTGCAAGAGTCATTTTGAACATAAAATAATTGGAGTTCATTTCATACTACAAGGTGATTTCATTCAAAACCTCTCCAGTAAAAGTCATATTTTGTCATATTTTGGTAATTTTTTATATTTTCTCAAATGTCTTACTTTGCTCCAAAAAATAACAAATCAAAACAAAACAACAATTAAAAAAAAAACATTGATAATTTCCAATTTTTCCTCTAAATCAAGGCAAACTTTGACTCTGTACTAGAAGACACATAGTCATGTCTCACCTATTATTGTTTATTTTGGTATTTTTTTAAAGTCTCAATACATTTTCTCAACTCAAATTTCTTACTTTGAGATGAAAAATGACAAATCAAAAAAAAAAAAAAAAAAAAGAGCTTTGATAATTTCCAATTTTCCTCTAAATCAGGGCAAACTTTGAGTACCAGAAGACGCATAGTCACGTCTTAACAATATTTATTTTATTTATTTTGGTATTTTTTTAAGTCTCAATACATTTTCTCAACTCAGATTTCTTACTTTGAACTGAAAAATTACAAATCAGCACAAAAAAACATTGATAATTTTCCAATTTTCTTTCAAATCAAGGCAAACTTCAACTCAGTAGTAGAAAACACACAGTCACGTCTCAGCTATTATTTCTTATTTTGGTATTTTAAGATGTTTTCTCAACAAATTTCTTACTTTGAGCTGAAAACAAAACAAAAATCTTTGATAATTTATGATTTTCCTCTAAATCAAGGCAAAATTTGACTCAGTACTAGAAGACACATAGTCACGTCTCATCTATTTTTTAAAGTCTCAATACATTTTCTCAGCTCAGATGTCTTACTTTGAGCCAAAGAATTACAAATCAAAACAAACAAACAAAAAAAACATCCTCCAAATCGGGACAAATTTTGACTCAGTACTAGAAGACGCATAGTCATGTCTCACCTATTACTATTTATTTTGGTATTTTTTTAAGTCTTAAGACATTTTCTCAACTAAAATTTCTTATTTTGTGCCAAAAAAAATGACAAATCAACACAAAAAACGTTGATAATTTCTGATTTTCCTCCAAATCAAGGCAAACTTTGACTCAGTAGCAGAAGACGCATAGTCACGTCTCATCTATTATTATTTATTTTTGGTATTTTTTTTAAGTCTCAAGATTTTTTTTCAACTCAGATTTCTTACTTTGGGCCAAAAAAATTACATAACCCAAAAAAACATTGATAATTTCCAATTTTCGTCCAAATCGAGGCAAATTTCAACTCAGTACTAGAAGAGACATAGTCACATCTCATCTATTATTACTTATTTTGGTATTATTTTAAGTCTCAAGATGTTTTCCCAACTCAAAATTCTTACTTTAATCCAAAAAAATACAAAATAAACAAAAAACCCTTGATAATTCCCATTTCCCCCTCAAATCAGGCCAAACTTTCACTCAGTTCTCGTCCCGTCTCAGCTCCCATGCCTCAGAGTGGCTGTATTCTTCTTAACAGCTGTATTCTTAGACCGTGGCTTATTTGCATGAGTTAAAATAGTCCAGTGAGGTTTTTTCGGGACTAGAGTGGTATATTTAACCCATCTGTGGCTGTTTTGAAATGGAAAACTCGTCTCCTCGCTGACCTGCCTCTAGAAGCACTTTCAGTAAACGCTGCTTTGTGGTTGGCGTCAGTTTATTTTTTACAGTCGTAATATTTGCTTCACTTTTGTTTAAGATTGCTGTTAATATTCTTCTTCTCACATGAGTTTGGACAGTAAAAGCATTATTTAGTCTTTTATTAGACTCATGTTGACGTTTTGGTTTGAAATTATTAAAAAAGAAAAGTGGAAATCTGTGGAAAATAATGCTTTAAGAGCCTAAACTCAATGATCAGTTGGATTTTTATAATGAAGATATTCCCAAAAAGTATGCCATTTGGAGCAGAGTTCAGAGTTTGTTGGAAAACATTAGACTTCTTTGTGTTCAATGGCAATAATTAAACGTCTCAAAAGAAAAATTTAAAATCAGAATTCATCAATGTGATTACAAATGTCATCTTTTTTGTCATTTAGATAAAATGTTTACCCAGCAATAACCAAAATTCAGTTTATTATCAAAATATCGTTGAGGGACATTGACCTTAGAAGTCTTTTAGGAACTATTAGGAACTATTCTTTTATACCAGATGCCCTTCCAGTCTCTATGTTATTAGGTTCTTTTTTCAGACCAAGGGTTTGTTTTTCATACCTTACAGTTTCAACTGCTCACTCGCGGTCTTCTTCAAAGTGGTCACGTGATGTTGCTGTGACGTGTCCTGTCAGCCTATTTATACAGGTTTTGGCGCTGTCTTCCTACCGGTGGGGGCAGGACGACAGCGCCATCTGCAGTCCCACTTCCTCAGGACAGTATCCCAGGTGTGTGAGAGTAAAAAAGCCCCCTCGTCCCAGTTTATAGTCCTGTGAGCAGTCGAATCTGTCAGGTATGAAAACAAACCCTTGGTCTGAAAAAAGAACCTAATAACATAAATTATTGGAAGACCAAATGAACCTCATCGGACCCTTCCTCTCTTCAAGCCATTACAGCGACTAGAGTACTCCAGAAGGTCGATCTTACCGGGGACTCAACAACAGCGCGCGCCCAGTCTGAATTCGAACTGTAAACTGACTGTGTATACACACCACCTAGTGCCTCCGCTCAATTTAATTTCTCTCCAGTGACTAGGTCAGGAATCGAAATACACTAGACGGTTCACAAAACCCCTGGAAGTGCAAGTTTGGGCACCAGCCAATCAGCGAAGAGCCATATATTCTGTATTGGCAATGATTCCAGAGATTAAGGATTTAAAGCCGGAACAAAGAGAATGTTTGGTGAATTTTATCAAGGGGAAAGACGTTATTGCCTTCTTCCTACGGGATTTGGGGAAAGCTTAGTCCCGTTAGCAGCGCATTACATACGTCACGACCAAACAGCAGCGATTGGTTAAATTAAAGTACGTGTGCTGTGGTCCAAAGCAAGAAAAATATCTGATGAAGGCTTTTTTTTTTTGCCGAAATGTTATTTTGAAAAAAAAAAAAAAAAGCTTTTGGACATCGGCCATCTGAGTGTGCTATGCATTTTTTCACTTTTGTCTTGCTACTCCTTGCATTTGCACCTCTACAAGAATTTTGGTGTGAGTTTTCTGGGGGTCACCTACCGTCGAGCAAATGAATTCTAATGCTGTGAGGTCAGACGGTTTCCACGAAGTGAAACCATCTGATGAATCAGACTACTACAACCTATCTATCTAAATAGGAACTCGACATAAACATCATTGGTTGAGCACTCAGATCCACAGACCCACAGGTTGGTGGTGTGATTCCAGCTCCTACAGATGAATGCTGTTGATGTGTCCTTGGGCAAGACACTTAACCCATCTCGCCCTCAGTCTTTGCGTACACTGGTGTATGAATATGTGTGAATGGGTGAGTGGTTCCTTGTTGTAAAGTGCTTTGAGTGCCTTGAAGGTGGAAAAGTGCTATAGGAAAATGTGACCAACTTGGGTGTGCATCCAGGTCCATAGACTCTGGCTCCAATTGACTTTACACTGAAAAATTGCCACCCCTCTTTCTGTACCTGCTGTGTTGAGCCTCGTCATTTTGGTCTTAAAATGTTTGTATTAATACACTATTGATCATTGTTTCCCAAAGACTGGGTCGCGATCCTCAGGTGGGTCGCAAGAGATTTTTTTGGGTCGCCTTGTCACGATCTGCATGTAGGTCTGCAATATACAGTTCTGACACATGTTGAAATGTTAAGACATGTTTTATATACTTTCTAATCTTTTTCTAATTATTTTATTGACTATTTTGTTCCAATATTGTTGGTTCAATTGAATGAAAAAAAAAGAAATGGGCTAAATTTAATGTCCAAATAGGCGACTTATGGATACATTTAATTGCTGATTCAGTTACTGTTTTTCATTGTTTAAGACTTGAGTAAACAATCACTCAGTCGACAATAAAATATTCTCACACTCTCACGTTCAATAATGGTCTTTTTTAAGGCTCAAGACATTTTCTCAACTCAAATTTCTTACTCTGAGCCGAAAAATGACAAAACAAAAAATTTTTTGATAAATTCCAATTTTCCTGAAAAATCAAGGCAAACTTTGACTCAGTACCAGAAGTCACATCTCACCTATTATTATTTATTTTGTTGTTTTTTTTAAGTCTCAAGACATTTTCTCAACTCAAATTTCTCACTCTGAGCCGAAAAATGACAAATCAGCACAAAAAACATTGATAATTTCAGATTTTCTTACAAATCAAGGCAAACTTTGACTCAGGACTAGAAAATGCATAGACACATTTCACCTATTATTAATTAATTTATTTATTTATGTCTCAAGACATTTTCTCAAGTCAAATTTTTTACTTTGAAAAGAAAAAAAAAAAAATCATTCATTAATGTTCAGTAATGTTTAAATCCACCTTTATTTTGTGATTTATGACTAATATCTATTGACTTGGGTTGCGAAGGTTTGTGACTTTTAAAATGTGGCTCCCCAGAAAAAAAGTTTGGGAAGCACTTCTGCAGATGATTCTGGTGTTTTTATTTTACTCTTTTGTCCATAAATCAATTCCTATTCCAGTTTCGCTCCTGTAACCGCCAGCCTCGATGAGACTCATTTGACTGTGTGGCGTTGTACTCCCTTACAGTCCACTTCTTTATGCTTCTACGCTTTGTACCGCGCGTCTCCAGACATAAACAGCCCGGCTCCGAGTTACACACCGCGCTGGCCGCCTCTCACCTGAGCCGCGAGAGGCTGCTGGGAGACGGGGACTTGGCTCGGGGGTCTTCTGGAGGAGGAGGGGGGGGTCCCAGCGGGAGCCAGAGGCAGCACATGTCTGTCCCGCGAGCCAGAAAGCGCATGGAACGGACCGAGAGAGAGAGAGAGAGACACAGAAAACCACCTATCCACCCCCCCACCACCCACCTATACCCGCCCACCCACCCACCAACCGCCCGGTCACACAGCGGAGAAAATTTGTTCTGATCTGTAAACATTAGCCAGCAATATGGTCTATTTAAAGTAACAACAAGTCAAATAAAAGTAAGTAGTAGGGATGTAACGATATCCAAATCTCTCAGTTCGATATTACCACGATATTCATCTCACGGTACGATATTTATTGCAATATTTTGGAGTGACAAATATAATTCTAGATAGGACACTTTTTTGCTTTTAAAATACTTTGACAAGATTTTGGTGCGAATTATTTCTGTCAGAATCTCAAGAATTCAAGTAAAAAACATATTTCTTCATGTTGTCTGCGCTGAAATGAATCATGGGAAATGTAATTCCCGACTAAAGAACAATGCATTTAAGCAAAATAACTTATAATTCGATATATCGTGCCAGCTCTTGATATTGTTGTGAGACTTCTGATGATACGATATCACGATATTTCAGAAGTAGTACTACACTGCAAAAAGTAATATTTAGGTTAGTTAAAATGGCTTGAATTAAGAATATTTGCTTTTATTTGAGTAGATTCTGCCAATGGAGTAAGTGTGTTTTTCTTAATTCAAGCAACATTCTATTTCGCTTCATATTTTAAGTGCAAAAAGTTGTTGTTTTTCTCATTTTAAGTGTAGCAAGATGTATTTTCATATTTTAAGTACAAAAGGTCTTATTCCATTGGCAGATCATTTTACTTGTCAAGTGAAATTTACACATCATGATCAAACTTTCTTAATTCAAGAGATCTTAACTTGGCTATTTTTTGCGGTGTGCATCGATACGCAGCGACTGACAATAAATATTCGAGACCGTGAACAATTCCAAATGATGTCATATCCATTATTTTTTATGTTTTTACAAATACATTTTTGAATTACAACTTCAAAACTTAACACATCTTTCTTTCTACCCAGTTATACATCAGAAAAAATATGGCTTGACCTGTGAACACTGGCAAGAAATAAAAAGTAAATATGCATACATTTACAAGTCAGAATTTTTAATGAACTAACCAATTCTTGATTCATTTCGACCGTACTGTCTAACATTAAAGACTGTAATGTCCAGCGAATTTTAACAGTTGACAAAAAAAAAAAAAAAAAAAGTTCAAATATTGAGTTTGTTTCTAACTGTAAAACTCAAGGCCTTGACAGCTTGAAACTGTAAAGAGTGGCAAGGAATCTGGTCTGTTTAAATCAGACATGTCAAACGCAGGCCCGGGGGCTAAATTTGTCCTGTGATATAATTATATTTGGCCCGCAAGATCATATTAAATATGTATTAGAGCTGCCCGCCAGCTACAGATACACTATAGAAACATTCAAATTGTGTTATTTTATATTTTGCTTGTTCTGGATTCAACATTTAAGCAAAACTATTATTAAACATTTAAAATTACATATCTCAAAAGAAGAAAAAACATGCAGATGTTGTTGAAAATTTTCAATAAATATTTAGTTTGGCCCATGACTTAGTCCCAGTGTTTAATTTTTGCTTCTGTGAATTTGAGTTTGACCCCCCTGGTTTAAAGCAACTACAACAATACTCTAAATGTAAGTAGTGCTCAAGATTTTTTAGTTGATGAAAATATTTTACTATGATTATCATGAGAATTAACTTTACTTTTAGGTTTGCCAGTGAGACCATGAACCAAAAAATTCCAAACATTTCTTTATTGGTTTTTTGACCAAGAGTGTCATAATCCAGTATATTTTCAAAAGTAATATTCTGATATAAAAAAAAAATAGAAAATGCTTTTTTACTGCATGTTATATATAAAAAAAACTTCTTTTGCAGAGACTAAATAAATCGCTTTTTTTGGATGGTATAAAGAGCTCAAAATTAGATTTTTTTTTCCAACCGAAAACTCCTAAAAACTGTTTTCGTAAAAGAAAATCGAATAGTGTTAAAAGTAAAGTGGATTTATACTTTTATACATATTACACATCACCAAACAAACAAAAACAAAAAGAATTCCATGCCCATTTAGGCACTTGACAAAAATATTCTCTTACTAAACAAGAAAAGGACGTTTTTAACCGTCCGCAGAGGTCACGAGACTGTCCTGTTGTCCTTCAGAGCGGGGCCAGGCTGGGTGGGCATGGAGCTGGGCATGGAGCTGGGTGTGGGGGAGGGGGCACGGGGGCGGGCACGGGCGAGCTCGCGGAGACTGCTGACCATCTGAACGGCCCTGGGTTGGCACACCGGCCGGCAGCACCAGCACCGCGCAGAGGTACGGACAGATGGCCAGAGGGGCCGGTGGGGCAGCCCGGTGGGGTCCCAGCCGGCACCTGTCCCAGATGGAGCCGGAGCCCACTCACGTGCCACACAAAACGAGAGAGAGAAGAGAAGAGAGACGGAGGGAGAGGAGGAGAGGGAGAGGAGTGGTGGTTAAGGCAGGTGATGAATGGCCCTGACAAACTGGATGCACTGAGTAGGAGAGGTTAAAATATCTAGTGCCATTTTTATTAAAGGAGGCTAAGATACAGGTCGAAAAGGTTTAGTCGTATATTTGACACAAAACGGATACAATTTGGAGCCTTTGTAAAAAAAAAAAAAAAAAAAAAAAAAAAAGAAAGATTGTGCAGATTTTTGATGATTGAGACCAGGGTGTCAAACTCATTTTGGTCCAGGGGTTGTATCCAACCGACTTTGGGCTGCATCAGAAAACTCACGGCATATAAACCACAAAAACAGCTATAAGTTTAAATATTTGTGCAGAGAAACTCAAATCTATTACACAAATCTTTTTTAATTGATGAACTCTTTCTTTTACAAAATATTATAATATTATGAACAACCTGAAACTTTAAGAAAAATGTGATTTTAACACAATGTTTTAACATGAACATGTATGCAAATAGGAAAAAGTCAATTTTTCTCGGAAAATCCTGCACTCGGCTCCACTTTTCTCATTTTTGACATTTTTCTGATGAGGGTGTCACGGTCAACAGTCAAAACGATCGTCCTTTAAGAGCGTTTGGAAAGAGACAAGTCTTCATTTGTGCTGCTCTGGTGGGAGGGGCCACGTACAGAGACGCTGGAGACGCTGCTATGCTAAGCAACGCAGAAAATTAACAATATTTTAATAGAAAATAAAATTAAAATATTTGAGTAGAAAATCAGCCAAGGGCCAGATTAAAGGTCTTGGAGGACCCCGTGATTTAGACTGTAGGGCTGCAAGATTAATCGCACTCAAATCGAAATCGCAATTTGAGCAGACGAAATTAACAAATCGCGGAGCAACTAATGAATGGACGTCTCTCACTTCTCTGATCTTCTGGTCCAACTTTACAAAGAAACTGTGAAACCAACGCTGACCGACCAGAGCTGAGCTTGACTCGAGGCTTTCCGAGGCTTTATCGATGTTTACGGAGTAGCACCACTTTGAGAGAACCAGTGATGTTGTGTAGTGGGTTTGGTTGGTTTCTTGTGAGTGACTTTCTCCTCACGCTCTGCTCCTTTTAAGCTTTATGTTGCTGTAAAGTGAACGCATCTGTCGTACATGGAGAGGTTTGGAGACGATTACATTTTGTGTAAATCGCAGTCTGCTTCATGCTTGTGCGCCAAGTTCAACTTCATCCCAAAAATGAACAAATAATATTGTCCAGGACACTCTTAGAAAAGACGTTTGAAATCTCAGTGATATTCTTTTTTTTTCTTTCTAATTTACATTTTGTTGAAAAAGCAGATGACACATCGCGACATGTAGAATATAAACCACGCGTTCCTGCTTTTGCATTTGTAAAAACATATACAAACTCAGAACAGGTTGGGGAGCCAGGGAACCTCTTTCACAAATGAACAAGACATTGCACATATGAAGTCTGACCTCACCGGCTTTACATACTCCATCCATTTAAGACCACATCTTAAAAATGAAACCTTTTCCATTGTATAGATCTCCTGTACAATATCAGTCCAGTTCTCAAATCTCAGTGACATTCTCCTGGTTAATCAAAGGTTAAATAAAAAAAAATATCTGAGCAGTGATTATTAACCCTGCAGGCAAAAAGAGTCTCTTTCTTGGGCTGGAGACAGGCACAAATAACTGAGGACGCTGAACATGTGTCACGTGCATGTTATTGATAAACGTTAAGACATCATTTTCATTCATTTACAGTTGAATAGTCGGTCATTCAATGTGATCGCTAAAGAAAAAGTCTAGAGCAGGGCTGTTAAACTCAAATTCACAGAGGGCCAAAATTAGTCGTGGGCCAAATTAAATATTTCAACATCTGCATGTTTTCTTTTCTTTCGAGATACGTAATGTTAAACCTTTTCTTATTAAAATAAATGTTTAATAATAGTTTTGCTTAAACATTTAATTTTTTAACATTTTAAATAAATAATGTCTCTATAGTCTATCTGTAGGCGGTGGGTTATTTCTAATACGTATTTGATATGATCTCGTGGGCCAAATATAATTATATTGCGGGCCAAATTTGGTCTCCAGGCCTGAGATTGACATGTCTGGTCTAGCGTAACCCACTGATCATCAAGATTTTTGCACATTTTAAATCGCAATATTAATCTAAAATAATTTAATAAAAGAAACGTTAGAAAACTGCGTTGCCCAGTGGGAGCTGACGTCGTCGTGAACGTCATCACAGCAAATAAAACTGCAGAACAAAGCAAGTGCGTCACAGTGGGCTTATCCGGTGGCGGTGAAGACGGGGGGTAGATCGGGGCAATGACGTCTTGAATACAGGAGAACAAAGATTTCTCAAACATGCATGAAACACTCTAAACTCTGCAACAGGGGTGTCAAACATAAGGCCCTCCAAGACCTTTAATCTGGTAATCTTAATTTTCTACTAAAATATTTGAATTATATTTTCTATTAAAATATTGTTAATTTTCTGTGGTGTTTAGCATAGCAGCGTCTCCAGCGTCTCTGTACGTGGCCCCTCCCACCAGAGCAGCACAAATCAAGACTTGCCTCTTTCCAAACGCTCTTAAAGGACGATCGTTTTGACTGTTGACCGTGACACCCTCATCAGAAAAATGTCCAACATGAGAAAAGTGGAGCCGAGTGCAGGATTTTACAACAAAAATGGGCTTATTCCTATTTGCATACAAGTTAATTTTAAAACATTGTGTTGAAATTGCATTTTTCTTAAAGTTTCAGGTTGTTCATAATATTATAATATTTTGTAAAAGAAAGAGTTCATCAATTAAAAAAGATTTCTGTAATAGATTTGCTTTTCTCTGCACAAATATTTGAACTTATTTCTCATTATTTTTGGGGTTTATATGCCATGAGTTTTCTGATCCGGCCCTTTTGTACGGAAGCCGAGAGAGGTCACAACAAACGCAAAGGGACTCTATTTTCCGACGGACCGATCAAGCAGCAAGTAAACAAGAAGAACTACAACGTGAAACAAATAATGATAAAACAATAAATTACTTTTACTTACATTTCCATCTTCTCCGTTCTTTTAGTTTTCACATTGTAGTTCTTCTTCTTCACTTGCCGCTTGATCGGTCCGTTGGAAAATAGAGTTCCGCGGTCACTTCCGTTGTGGCTTTTTAATGTGTTGAGGCATTTGCGTTTGTGTTGTGGCGTTTGTATTTCTTGCCGCATTTGCATTAAAATAGAGTCCCGCGGTCATTTCCGTTGTGGCTTTTTTTGGTTTGTTGTGGCTTTTTGTGGTGTTGTCGCATTTGTATTTGTTGCGGCGTTTGCGTTTGTTGTGAGCCCTCTCAGCTTCCGTACTTTTGGGATCAGAGTAGGTTGGACACCCCTGGTCTACAACTCCGAGAGGGTTAAATGAGACGCGAAACTATAACATGAATAAAAGCTCTAAAAACAGACTTTCCATAATAGGTACATCCTCTTTCAAATGTCCAAATTATAACAGAATGATTCATGGTGTCATTGATCCTAACTAAATATCAGACACAAGCACAACAGGTCTTGAAGTTCTTTGAGAGTTCATAGTTGACCGTATGACCCTGCGTACGGACTTTGCCCTCCGGACGCGTGAACCTTCAGAACAGCGTGCGCTCATCCTCCGAGCATCCTCCTCCTCGTCCGTCTGCAGGAGAACACAGAGCTCTGCTTTTGTCTGCTGCTCCACACGGACGCCTTGCATTAGCATAACTTAGCGGGGAGAGGAGGAGGAGGAGCGGAGGTGTAAAACGCGACCACACGTTCTCCCTCCTGTTCTCTCGTTCACAGCGCGAGGAGCACCTACCGCAGGTGAAAATGGAACCGAGGCTTTTTCACGTACTGCCAAAAGACCTGCACTTTTTATGAATGGACCGGTGGAGGATTTGCCAAACGGAGAGCCAAAGTTTGCCAACACACACTTTTGTAGCGACGCACCGAGGCCAGGAATTTGGAAGGAGCGTTGAGTAGGAGCAAAGATCTGAACGGGAGAGAATTTTCACTTTTTATTTATTTTATATTATCACTTATATTACGCAAAATTTACTCTTGTGAGCTTTAAGTTGTGCTATAACCTTGTAGAAGTTGTGTTTGTTTCATTCACACACGTTTGAGTAACTCTTTATTATTAGTCTGTGTACATCCCCAAAGTTGAAAATGCTCTGTTCCGCCTCGTGATGTCATGAAGTGGTAGTTTTCAAGCTCCTTTTACCTTTAGTTTAGTAGTGATGGGCAACAGGCTTTGTTCATGCTTACCGGAAGACGTTTAGAAAAATTGGGATGAGGAATTCCAGTGTAGTTCCCGACAATGGGCTTGTGATTAAACCGTGGATTCAGCAGCAGCGTCTTCACAACCTGCCAAAGCTTTCCATGAGGGACGGGACTCTAATCACAGCTTCCATGTCACTTTCAAACGGCTGGTTGGAACTGTTGATCCGTCGAACATAACGGAACGCTACAATGACATCTTTCTTTTATTCTTTTATTATTAAGTTAGACAAATTATAATACACAAATGAATAGGCAATTTATAAAACAAAAACAAAAGAAAGAATCTAGATGAAGGTGAACATCTAGATGAAGAAAAATGGGCCGTTGTCTCAGTTTTCCCAGATTTTGTCATATTACCGTACCATATTTTTTGGACTATAAGTTGCACTTTTTGGGGGAAATGTGTATTATAAAATCCGAGAAGTCAAGTTCTAGAAATAACAATAGAAGAGAGAACAACAGACTGTTAACGTCACATATGAACAGTTCTTCAGATAAATATAACATAAACAACAGACTTACCAAACTCACTCCAAATTACTAAGTCCGTTGAATTCTTCATCCTCTGTGTCACTTCTGAGCAACTCGGTGACCTCCGGAGGTAAACAGAGCACCGCTTCCTCTTGATTTTCTTTTTGGGGGCATTTGTGTTCAGTCTTCTCAGTCGTCTTTATAAGTTTACATGTTAAATTTTCAGTGGTACAGAAGTAATGGTGCGATCGACTGACGTGATACAGACAGGACAGAGGCTCTTTCTGCAGGAGACATGCGCAGTAGAGCCAAGTGACAGTGGTACAGAAGTAATAGGAGTATAAAATACTGGCACACAAGCCTAGCGCAACCTCTGTGTGAAAATGTAATATATAAATGCACCGGAGTATAAATCACAGGACTGCCCGCACCATGAAAAAATATGGTTCTGTTTCCAAATGTCTTCAGATTTTGTAACATAAGCATGAATAGAACCATATTCCAAGGCTGAAATCATCCAATTGATTCTCGTAAAGGTGTATGGAGTTTAAAAGCACAGTGGAGCATTTCTTTTCCACGTGACATCACAAGTTGGAACACAGTTTTTCTATTAAAGAGACGAACTCATGTGAATGAAACGTCTGAATGAAACAAACACAACTCGAGATCTGTTTGTGACGAGGAAATATTATAACATACAATAGATCAGAAAACAGCGTAAATATGGACTCTTTAAATATATATATATCTCCATGGAAACAATCAGGCGATAAACCAAGTGAAGTCAGATCTATGGAAATGGAGGCTGCTCACTGAAAGAATACATACTTTTCAATGTCGTAATGTAATGACAAGATATCTTATATTAATCCCAAACCGTAGAACATTACAGGTGAAGTATCTCCATGGAGACAAGCAGAAAAGTGCAGTAGCGAGTGTTCGTCGATGGTGGTGCGATTCCAGCTCCCACAGATGAATGCTGTCGTTGTGTTTTTGGGCAAGACACTTAACCCACCTCAACCCTAGTATTTGTCTATACCGAATTTGAGTACCTTGAAAGTGGAAAAGCGTTATATATATAAAAAATATGACCATTTACCATTTTAAAAGTGCACTATGTAACTTTATTAGGGTTTCGTCACCTGCTTGTTTCTATGGATACATCATTGCTTTGCTTTAAATGCTCCACAGTGTGGCATTAAACAGCTCTACCTTACATTTATTCAATATCAGGTGGTTTTATTGCGCAAAAAAGCTGAACTGACTGTGAGCGGGGTCGCCTCTCCACAGATCTGACCTGTAACTTGGTCTGGTTTAGTCTCCGTGAAGATAGAAAAGTCGAATATGATACCTTGAAACATTCTAGACAAAGCAAACATCCAAACATCACCATGGAGAGAAGCACTTCAGCCGAAAAGCTACACACTGCAGCTTTAATGTAACAGAAAAATACAGAAAAACAACATTTGCATTGCGGATCGGGCCTGTAATTGTTTTGAAGCGCTCCCGTTCTAAACACAGTGACGTCTTATTCATCAATACGGCGATAATGAGCGCGATCAGGCTGAGGCGGGAGACTGTGCGATTTACACCCGGCTCTGCCCCCCGGTATCGATTTGTGTACCGCGCCCCCTGCTGGACAAATCTATGGTGACATTTCCATTTCTAATTTAAGGCTCCGGGCTCGTCAGCGTGCGAAGCTATTGTCGAGGCCCCCCGCCGTGACGCTCGCACAGTTAAAACACAATCTACAGACAAATCACATATTAGTTTTATATATAGAATAATAGCCAATGTACGAGATGATTTCAAAGTGAGGATGGAAAAACAAAGTAATACAACAGGGTAAAAGTGAAGGTTAAACCAACTTTTAACAGAGTATATAATAAATAAACAAAAAGATGTAACAGTATGGAACTTTTCTGGTAGAGCGTCCATCACTTCCTTGACTCAGTTTTGTTTTTGTTTTTTCACCAAAATGTTCTACAGTTTGGCATTTAATTCAAGTATTGCCATGGAGACAGTCAGCTCACATCACCAGGCCAAGTTACAAGTCAGATCTGCGGAGAAGCGAAGCCGTTCTCAGTAATAATGCATGTTTTTTTGAGGTAGTTTTGAGAAATAAATGTCTATAATTGAATAAATGCAAGATGTATGTGTTTAATGCAGTACTGCGGAACATGCCAGACAAAGAAATAACATCACCATGGAAACAAGCAGGTGGCGGACCTTCCACCGGAAAAAAGAAGAGGGTTTTCCACTTGGTGTTTAGATCAGCATGTTACCTTACATTGTTTTGAATATGCTATATTCACTGAAAACGATCTATTAAAATGTTTTATATGTTTCACTTTCATTTTTGATGCTCTGAGTCTCCCCTTTCGTTGCTCTCCGCGCTAAGTCACTCTCCCTTCAGAGTGCTATCACATTATAATTGGTGTGCATTCCGCTAAAGAAACTCCCGCACATCGCATTAGGTTTGTGAAGTTGTAGTTGTGCAGTTTTGAATCATGCTTTTGTATATTTATGAAGATGTATATATTGTGTATTTATGTAGGCTCGTGGAGGGTTAGAATAGGGCTCAGAAGAGATCGCTAGATTGCTCAAACATGCAATGATGACATCTAAAACCTCTTCTTTGACGGGGGAATGATGGTAGAGAATAGTGGTGTGCAAAATATTGAAATATCAATATATAGTAGGACATGTCTGTTTTTTGCGTCCTGTCCTGGGCGTCCGGGTCTTTTTTTTTTAGTGATGGAAATGTCTGGGTTTTCATTAGTGTTCACTGGGGCCATTAAATTGAGCGGCTCTCGTAGCTCTCTGCGCAATCAGACAGAGCGAGCAGACACAAACAGTCGGTCAGCCTGCAACACGCCGAAGTGCAAATGCGCATTTAACGCTGACTTGTACAAGAAATTCTCAGTTTTCTGTCGCGACAAGTGGCCATGTGCACAGGTTGCGAGGTGAGCGTAGCTGAATGTCGAGGCCCCATCCCCCACTCCCGGTAAGGTGTCCGAGTTTTCACGAAATATGGTCACCCTAATAAATAACACGGTTTAAAGTGATGATACAGCATTGAAACTGTGGGCTGCTGTATCAATATATCATTTTTTGGTATATTTTACTAAATTATTTTGTTACAGCGCCACAGTTTTGTTGCTTGTTTAGTGGAAGGAAACTCGTTCATGTGACACATTTGACATTTTGACAGTTTTGATGATTAAAATGTTTGTGTTTCATATGAACTTTGCTCAAGAAGTGGTTTAACAAAGACTTTTAAAAATTGATTTAATATTTTTATTGAACTGTATCGAATCAATTTAAAATATATCGTACTGAGTGCACTGTATCACGTATCGTATCGTGGCCTATATATCGAGGTATGTATCGTACCGTGGCGTATGTATCAAGGTATGTATTGTACTGTGGCCTATGTATCGAGGTTTATATCATACAGTGGCCTATGTATCGAGGTATGTATCGTATCGTGGCCTATGTATCATATCGTAGCCTATGTATCGAGGTATGCATCGTACCGTGGCCTATGTATCGAGACATGTATCGTATCGTGGCCTATGTATCGAGGCATGTATCGTATCGTGGCCTATGTATCGAGGTATGTATCATACCGTGGCCTATGTATCGAGGTTTATATCGTACAGTGGCCTATGTATCGAGGTATGTATCATATTGTGGCCTTTGTATCGAGGCATGTATCGTATCGTGGCCTATGTATCGAGGTATGTATCATACCATGGCCTATGTATCGAGGTATATATCGTACCGTGGCCTATGTATCGAGGTATGTATCGTATCGTGGCCTATGTATCAACGTATGTATCGTATCGTGGCCTATGTATCATATCGTAGCCTATGTATCGAGGTATGCATCGTACCGTGGCCTATGTATCGAGCATCTTGTATCGTATCATGGCCTATGTATCGAGGTATGTATCATACCGTGGCCTATGTATCGAGGTTTATATCGTACAGTGGCCTATGTATCGAGGTATGTATCATATTGTGGCCTTTGTATCGAATATTATCGTGGCCTATGTATCATCGTATATATCGTGTGGCCTATGTATCATATTATGTATGTATCGTATCATATTGTAGCCTATGTATCGAGGTATGCATCGTATCGTGGCCTATGTATCAAGGTTTATATCGTACCGTGGCCTATGTATCAAGGTATGTATCGTATCGTGGCCTATGTATCAATGTATGTATCGTATTGGCAACTTCTTACTGATACACAGCCCTAGTAGAGAATGTGACAGAAAGTTCCAAAAGGTCGATTTTGTATAATAACTCTTCTTTAATAATATCTTTCAATTGTGTGGTAGCCTACTTTGGACAAGTTTATGTAGTGAGAAAAAAAATCATGTTGTGTTGCAATTAAAGAAAAGTCCTTGGCTCCTTTGATCACTTGAATTGTCTCAGATCCCTCAGAGACCTCATCCTCACGTCTTTGCTGGCTCTGGTGTCTCATTAACTTAACAATCACTTTACTGTTCCTCGTCCAAGTTGATTGAATTTGTTTGTGCGTTCTGAGGAGATGACAGTGTTCACTAATTTCGGCATTTTTCTTTGTCAGATTCTCACTGATGTAGACACCAGAGCCCCTCAGATTATTCGTGTTTCTCAGGACTTGAACTTTATGCTTTTTTGAGAGCTGAACAATTGTGGATTTTGAGTTGTCCTTGTCTGGCAGTCTATAACATGCTTTGACTTATTAATATGAATAAGAGTCAGGTTTGTGGAAATGCGAGCCAGCTCATAAGGATGCGCATTTTTCTTTTTTTTTTTTTGTTTTTCAGTGCAACAAAAAAACAAATAAACAAACAAGCACAAAATTTGATTCTAATGTATTTTTTTGACTAAAAGTTACAAACTGTGGCTTTAAGTCGATTTTTCATGTGATACTTGAGTACTACTTTTCTTCACAAAGATGACACATAAGTCTGCAATTTTTAGAGTAGCCAAAAATTATACTCAAGTAAGAGTAACGTTACTTCAATATTATAATACTCATGCAGAAGTGTAAATTAAGAGTAAAAAGCAATTGCGTAAAGTACTACTCAAGTAAGAGTAACTTCTGATTTATGATTTGTAGTTAAAGCAACAAAATATTAAATACAACAAAAAATCTGTTTTTATTTTTTTAGACACAAAAATGAGACAAACTAAATTATATCTGAAGAATCGCTGCAAGAAACACAAATGTTCAAATCATTTCATATTGTCAACATAAAGTTTTTGTCACTTGTACATTTAGTCACAGTGGAATGAGGAACTACAACTTTTTAATTTTTTTAAAATTTTTTTTTTTTTTACTTTTACCACTATTACTTCTATATATATTAAAAAAAAAATTACTTAAGTGGGAGTAAAAGCAGAACTCACTGAAATTAAAACCCCAACTTTATTGCGATTAATCTATCAGCCTTTTTGAAGTACATTTTGAAGTACATTCTGAAGTACATTTTGAACTAAACAAACTCTAAACAGTATCTGCGTGAACTGTGTGTCTGTATTATTTTGTCCACACAAGTCTTTAACACGGCTTTCCCAGGCAACCAACAGTCGCCAAAGGTCACCCCACAGGAAGTGCCTGTTTGACCCCTGATCGATGACCCTCAAAGGTCAGGCCCCCAGCGCGGTCCCGAGGCTCCCAGAGTAGAGGCAGCCCGGGCCCCTGCGGTCGGCCCCGGGGAGCCCCTCTGTGTCGGGGGCCCGTGGACTCCTCCTCGCCTGGCAGATGACAGTCACGCGCGAGAAAGAAACTTAAAGGTGCACTGTGCAGCTTCTCCGGTGGAGGGTCCGTTGCCTTGTCTCCATGATGTGCCTAGAATGTTCCACAGTAGAGCCATAAATTTAAGAATCTCCAAGGAGACTTGTAAGCTAAATTACTGGTTAGATTTGTGAAAAGGCGACCTCGTTCACAGTATGAATTTTTTTGGTAAGATATTGAATAAATACAAGACAGATTAGTTCAATGCTATACTTCGGACAATTTAAACCCAAGCATTAACATCTCCATGGAGAGAAAAGCTACAAAGTGCACCTTTAAAGTGCCTAGGGCCAGTTTTCATGTGACTTGGTTTGGTGGGATGGTACTGAAGACTGTAAACAGATGTGGTCTAAGTGAGTGTGACGTCAAGTTCCATATTAGGAATACAAATTAATTTACAGACAAAATAGTGAAATAAAAAACACCAGGATCATGGAGAGTGTCTTAATACGAACATTTTAAGACCAAAATGAGGTTGATGGAGCCTGAAGTGCATCCATGCTCACTTCCTATTACCAGGTCTATTCATAATATGTGTCAAATATTTATCATTTACATTTTTACGTTTGCAAAAAAAAAAAAAAAAAAAACTGGAAGAAGTGGTGAGTTCTAAATGTGTGAATGAAACAAAACACTTTTTTTTTTCTAACTATAAGTTACACAGAACTACAGGTCACACTTTTGGGGGAAATGTATTTTATAAAATCAGAGACCAGGAACTGACATTTCATCTTGAAAGTCAAGTTCTAGTAATAACAATAGAAGAGAGAACAACAGACTGTTAACGTCACATATGAACAGTTCTTCAGATAAACTATAACATAAACAACAGAACAGAACAAGTTTACCAAACTCTCCATCTCACTCCAAATCACTAAATCCATTCAATTCTTCATTCTCGCTGTCACTTCAGAGCAACTCAGCAACCTCCGGAGGTAAATGGAGCGCTGCTTCGTCTTCTGTGTAGCTGTCGTCAGACTCAGCATCAGTTCTATTTAGAATTATTCCGGCCTTTCTGAATCCCAACAGGAGGGTTTCAGTGTCACTGAAGTCCAGGTTTTGTCAATTCATCCAGTGACTTCCAGGAAAGTTGCATGATGCACCCTCCAAACTCACTCCCTCACAACTTTCTTTCTGCTGCTTGATTATGGTTTTCAGCTGCAGATTTTGCTATTGTCAGTTTGTAATCTGCAAAATATGATTTTATTTTTGGGGACATTTGTGTTCAGTCTTCTCAGTTGTCTTTACAAGTTTGTTTAAATTTTACATTTTCAGTGGTACAAAAGTAATGGTGCGATCGACTGACATGATACAGACCGGACAGAGGCTCTTTCTGCAGGAGACATGCACAGTAGAGCGTGAAGTGACAGTGATACAGGAGTAATAGAAGCAGCAGATACTGACTGTCAGTGTGTACATTTTAATATATAAGTTGCACCGGAGTATAAGTCACAGGAAACACCCAAACTGAAAAAAGTGCGACTTATAGTCTGAAAAATATGCTGTTTTTGAGAAGGTAACAGCATTCTACGTGGCTTAAAGCTACATTTTGAGTAAATTTTGCGTAATATAGGACCTAACAATTCAGCATCTTGTATCACCGTATTACCAAGAAGTCCATAATGATATATTATTTTATTTATATTCTGAGTACAGAGCTAATAGTGATATCCTTAAAACCCCTTATTTTTCTTCGCCTATTTTCTTGTATCGTCCATTGTCCACCTCCCATCCACGACGTAAACAAACCGTGGAAACCAGACTCCAAACTCGTGAATACTGCGGTCCGAATATTTGTACACGGGACAGACCTATCCATCACCTGTCTGAAAGCATGTGCCCCCCCATTGTGGAACCATGGAACCAGCAACCCTAAACCCCCCCCGCTCTTCCCTCCACCCTCGCTCCACCTCCTCCCCTCCCGCTCCTCCGCTCGGACGATTGAATTAGCGTCGATCCCGGCTGTAGAAGATGGGAGTTAATCAGGACTGATCAGGCACTTAGCAGCCTCTCCCCTGCCTCGGCGCTCAGTGTGGGGCCACAGGCAGCGGCGCGGGGCCCTTCAGATCAATGGGCTGTTGTCATCGTCTGGAGAGTATCGAACCGCACACCCTCCCCCCGCGCTCCGGTGATTGTCATATTTCACTGTGAGAGAGCGCAGGAAAAGCCAGTGCAAATGAGGTTTAAGTGAGTCGTCTGTGAGAGATGGGCCGGTGCGAGGCGGGAGCGAGGCAGCTGGACCTCGCGGATCTGAATGGACTGTCTCGGAGTCTATCAGCGCTAAAGAAGACCTCACGGGCTTGTGTCTGCTCTGTAGTTCTAATCTATGACACCCGCGGATCATCACGTTATCATTTGGACATTTGAAATCACAACATTTATCTGAAACGACTTAATCAAACAAACTAGTTCAGTGTCAGGTAGAGTTGTAGTCAAGACCGCCCCAATCGAGACCAAGATCTGTCCGAAACCACAGGGTCCCGAGTGTCCCAAGTGCCTCCGTTCAATTTAATTTCTCTCCAGCGACTAGATCAGGAATCGGAATACACTAGATAGTTCGCAAAAAACCCGGAAGTACGAGTTCGAGGACCCGTCAATCAGCGAAGAGCCGTACGTTTTGTGTTGGCAACGATTCACGAGATCGAGGATTTAAAGCCGGAACAAAGAGAATGTTTGGTGAATTTTATCAAGTGGAAAGACGTTATTGTCCTTCTTCCTATGGGATTTGGGAAAAACTTAATGTAGATAGCAGCGAGTTGTTAAATAAAAAAAGTACCCGCCTACCGTCAAGTGAACGAATCCTAATGTTGCGACGGTTTCCACAAAGTTAAACCGGCTGATGAATCAGGATACCCGAGACCAGGACAAGACCAAGACCTCTGAGGGTTGAGAAAGAGACAAGATCGAGACTTTTAAAGGCTGAGGCCGAGACGAGACCGAGTCCACAATCTATCGAGACCAAATCGAGACCATGTTTGTCATTTTCAACATGTATTTTACAGTTATTTTGGAACATATATATCGATGTACTCGAGTACTACAACACTAGTGCCAGCATCTACTGTGGATAGCTGCAGATATTTTTTTTCATTTATACTACTAAATGACCATACGTATCACCAATTAAGAAAATAAAATGGGAGCATTAAATAAGTAGAGAGCAGTGGGTGTGTGCTGGTGGCGATGGAAACTATTTAGAATGAAAATAAAAGGTAAACAACTGAAAAGTCAGTGCTGTAGAATAGAACAGTTTTAACATCAGTGATTCCCTGTGAGTTTCTAGTGTCATGATATAAAAAAATCAAACAGACTTAGTACTGATTCAAATACACAGTGATAATTTAAAAAGCACTAAATTGAAATAATTGTAATATATTTACTTTCAGGATAATCATCAGGCATAATCAGACTTTTTTTTTTAGTTCTTCTTTCTTATTATCCTTGAACTAAAAAATCTTGAAATGTCTTCCTCATGAGAATCAAGTTCCTGTGTGAATGTGGACTTGTCTGTTATATTTTCATGAATTCTGATGCAAATGTTGCTCTGTTTCAGTGTCTCTCTCTATTTCAGTGTCTCTGTTTCAGTATTTGTCTCTCTCTCTGTGTTTCACTGTCTCTCTGTTTCAGTGTCTCTCTCTGTTTCAGTGTCTCTCTTTTTCAGTCTTTCTGTTTCTGTCTCTCTCTTTGTGTCTGTTTCAGTGTTTCTCTCTGTGTGTTTCAGTGTTTCTCTCTGTGTGTTTCAGTGTTTCTCTCTGTGTGTTTCAGTGTTTCTCTCTGTGTGTTTCAGTGTTTCTCTCTGTGTTTCAGTGTTTCTCTCTGTGTGTTTCAGTGTTTCTCTCTGTGTGTTTCAGTGTTTCTCTCTGTGTGTTTCAGTGTTTCTCTCTGTGTGTTTCAGTGTTTCTCTCTCTGTGTTTCTCTCTGTGTTTCAGTGTTTCAGTGTTTCTCTCTGTGTGTTTCAGTGTTTTTCTCTCTGTGTGTTTCAGTGTTTCTCTCTGTGTTTCAGTGTTTCTCTCTCTGTGTTTCAGTGGCTCTTCACGGCCTCCAGCTGAAGATCAAGAGAGAGCTTCATAGCCCGTGTCTGGAGCTGAGCTCAGCCTGCAGCCAGGAGCGCCCGCTCAGGCTCCAGTATGGAGACAAGTGTCCCTACAGCAGGTACTCTCTCACACCTACAGCAGATACTCTTATACACTAGTGTCCCTACAGCGGGTACTCTTAAACACTAGTGTATCTACAGCGGGTACTCTTATACACTAGTGTACCTACAGCGGGTACTCTTATACACTAGTGTATCTACAGCGGGTACTCTTATACACTAGTGTATCTACAGCGGGTACTCTTATACACTAGTGTATCTACAGCGTGTACTCTTATACACTAGTGTCCCTACAGCGGGTACTCTTATACACTAGCGTCCCTACAGCGTGTACTCTTATACACTAGTGTCCCGACAGCGTGTACTCTTATACACTAGTGTCCTGACAGTGGGTACTCTTATACACTTGGGTCCCTACAGCGGGTACTCTTATACACTAGTGTCCCTACAGCAGGTACTCTTATACACCAGTGTCCCTACAGCAGGTACTCTTATACACCAGTGTCCCTACAGTGGATACTCTTATACACCAGTGTCCCGACAGCGGGTACTCTTATACACTAGTGTCCCTACAGAGGTACTCTTATACACTAGTGTCCCTACAGCAGGTACTCTTATACACCAGTGTCCCTACAGCAGGTACTCTTTAGCCTTTCTGTTGAGTGCATGACAGAGCACAGTGGACATCAGTGCAGCTTTGAGATGTTCCAGTCACGGCCTGTGAGTCACAGCAGAGCCACAGAGCTGCGTGGGCCCCTGTGGTCAGCCCCCGGGGGCCCCTCTGTGTCTGGGGCCGTATCCTCCTCCTCATGTGGCAGCTGAGAGGCAGGTGTGAGGAAGAGACTTTTGTGGTTTACTCCGGGACTGGAGCAACGATGAACACTGAAACATAAATATTCACAAAAGTCAGTCTCTGATACACAGATCTAATCGATGACACTGTGGATCCTTATTTTACAATTTGCACATTTTAAATTGTAAATGTAGTTTTCTCATTTTTGCGTCTATTCTTTGAAAATATAAAATTTGTGCATTATTTAATATTCTGTCCTTTAAATTATATTAACTTTCAATTATAAATCAGATGTTACGTCCCGACAGTTTTTCTTCATGAAGCTCTTACTTGGACAGTAGTTTTCCCAAATACTTTTTTACTCTTACTCAAGTAACTTCTTGAACCACTATTTGAGTATTATTATTATGAAGTAAAGTTACTCTTAATTGAGTAAAAGTAAACCCGTGTTGGTTAGTTCCCTCTACCATCATATTACCGTCGTAACATGTGTGTGTATCTTTTCCTCCAGTGCCTACGAGCAGAAGCAGCCCACAGGTATGAAGGCCTCCAGCCCAGTGACCCCCCCCTGCAGCACCCCCGTGTCCCCCCTCCACCATGGCTCCCCCAACCCTCCGGAGAGGAGCTACAGCACCCACGTACCAGCCTCACAGCCTCTGCCCGACAGCGCCTACGCCATGGACAACAGGTACTCCAGTCTCTCCACAATAACACACAACACTACCCGTCCAAAGTCTGGGCACACTCTCACTATTATTTTTTTTCTATTTTTTCTAAATGTTTATGACTTTTGACATTTTAGATACACACAGAAGACATTAAATATATGAAGTAACATGTACTGAAGTATGTAGCAAAGAAAAAAAAAAGTATATTTTTTTTTATTTCATATTTAAATCCTCAAAATATTATGCTTTGTCCAAAAATATTTAATAATATTCAGTTATTTAAAGTTGCACTATGTAACTTTTTGGTTGGGGGTCTGTCAGCTGCTTGTTTCTATGGATATGAGGTTGCTCTACCTGGAATGTTCCACAGTATGACATTAAACATCTCTACCTTAAATTACAGGCTGATTTATAGCTCAAAAATGGCTAGAAAAACAGGCATTCTGACTGTGAGCGGGGTCTCCTCTCCACAGATCAGACCTGTAACTTGGTCTGGTTTGGTCTCCATGAAGATAGAAAAAGTTTAATGCCATACTGTGAAACACTCCGAAAAAGCATTTGACCGACCCTCCACTAGAAAAGTTACACAATGCACCTTTTAATTTTTTCTTTACTTTGTAATTCCATGTATTTGACTTCATATATCTTGTGTCTTCTGTGTGTATAAAATGTAGAAAGTAGCAAGAAAAAAAATAAGAGGGTGAATGAGTGAATGAGAGGGTGTGTCCAGAACTTTTGACTGGTAGTGTACGACAACATCTCATTAAGAAGTAGCAACATTCTTCTATATTTTCAGGCGTTTATGGTAAAAGGAGAAAATCGATTTGTCAACTGGTCAAAAGTTTATTTGGTTGAATTCGTTTCACAACTCATCCAAGCTGCTTCTTTTTGCTTTTTACTTTGCTTTAGTTTTCTCCAGTTAACAAATTGGATTTCTCTTTTTGCCTTGACAGTGTAACAATACTAACTTAAAGGTCTTATATTACACAAAATTGACTCTTGTGAGCTTTAAGTTATGTTACAATGTTGTTACATAACTGGAGTTGTGTTTTGTTTTGTTCACACATGTTTGAGTAACAGTGGAGCAATTCCTGTATTACCACACGACATCACAACACAAGCTGGAACAGAGTGTCTTTTGTTTGAGAGAAGAACTCGGCATAAATACGCACTCACCTTCACTAGAATCATTTGGATAATTTCAGCTCTGGAATTGCCAATCTCTACTGAACTAAAGGTAAAAAGACGCTCTTAATTTGAAAACTACCGCTTCATGACATCACAAGGTGGAGATGTAGACAGTGTAACAAAGCAGGATCACTCAAACATGTGAATGAAAGAAAACACAACTCCAGGTCTGTGTTTGATGAGATAACAACACAAGAGTTGATTTTGAAATTCTAAATGTGTGTGTGTTCAGGTTCCGTCGGCAGCTTTCGGAGCCGTGCCACTCGTTCCCCTCTCCCCCCGCCCTGACCCGGGACAGCAGACCCATGTACCACCGGCAGCTGTCGGAGCCCAGCATCCCCTTCCCCCCGCAGGGCTTCAAACAGGAGTACCAGGACCCTCTGTTCGAGCACCCGGCCATGATGGGGGCCCCTCTGCCGCACGCGTACCCCCCCTCCATGATGATCAAGCAGGAGCCCCGGGACTTCACCTACGACTCAGGTGAGCAATTTTTTTATTTATTTATTAACTTATTTTCATTAAAGGGCCCATGTTACACAATTTTCTGATCTATGTTTTAATGTTTCCTCGTCACAAATAGGCAAAATTTCATTCTCACACGTTTAAAAACACACAAACCCTGCTTATTTAGACTGACTTTTTCTCTCAAACCGAAAATGCTTTGTTCAACCTTGTGACGTCATGTGGAATACAGGAAGTGCTCCACTGTGTTTTGAGTTGCGGGTTCCATTTCGAGGTGAGATATTGAAAGAAAGTTTGATACTGCAACTGGTTCGGAACAAAATTCGAATATAGAGTAAACTTGCATTACACAAAATGGACTCTTGTGAGTTTTAAGTCATGTTATAACGCTTTTACCTCATTAAACATACCTGCAGTTGTGTTTTGTTTCATTTGCACATGAATAGTCCTTTTTTATTATTAGCTCAAAATGCTCTATTCCATTTTGTGATGTCATGTTGGGGTAGTTTTCAGGTTATTAGCATCACAGGTGGAACAGTGTTTCCAGTTTAGGAGAAGAGCTCAGCCTAAATATGCAGATTTTGTGTTAAACGTGTGAATGAAACAAAACCCAAATCCAAGTCTTCACAAACAGCAAACACGGGGAGACGCTGGTTCCCATGTGACTAAAGGGCAAAGTATAGTTCTGCGCTGATTCAACACACACTGCCGCCGTCGCCTCGTCTCCGCCGTTTTTAATTTACGGATCTGCGTCGAGGTCTGTGTGCCGTAAAGTAATTCAACGCCACGACGCTAGGAGGCAAGGATATATGTCTGTTCATACCTGCAGACTGATAGACCTGCAGACGTGTAATCGTATAATGAGGCGCACCGGATTATAAGGTACAGTGTGGATTTTTGAGAAAATTTGAAGATTTTACGTGCGCCTTATAGTCCGAAAAATACAATAGATGAGAATGTAATCTGGGCCCTTTAACTGTGAATCCCATGCGTTTCAGAAAAGGTTTGTAGAGCTCTAAACTAGATGATAAAGCTCTACAAAAGACAGGATATTTTCTTCTATTATTCTATTAGCAAGTGTTGTAGTGCTCGAGACTGGTCTTAGTCTTGAGACCGGTCTCGATCACGCTTTTTTATGGCCTTGGTTTCGTCTCGAACTCGAGCGCATTTGGACTCGGTCTTGTCTCAGAGTCGAGGTTTAACACTTGATGAGTGTGATCTTATTTCATTCCAGCTGGTAAATGTGCAGAGGCTGCTCAACATTACTGCAAAACCTGAATGATAATGGTTTTGCAGTGATATTATGGAGTAAATGTTATGAACATGAAAAAAAAACAAAAAAAAACACTTGATTAACGTTGAAGTTGTTTTCTGTAAAGTGGGATTCAGGGGTCAGTGTCCGGGCACAGAGTGTTTCAGTAGAGTACAGTTTTCTTGGCTTATTTTAAACCTAAATGAACATTAACCAGATAAAATGGAGATATATTTATAAAAACATTGACATATATTTATGCAAAAATAAATGTAAAATACAAATAAATGTAGGAAATGACAAAGATGGTTTTGACTTGGTCTTGATGAGCTGTGGTCTTGGTCTTGTCTCGGTCTCAGGACCCTGTGGTCTCGGACTGGTCTTGATCTCAAAAGTAAAGTAAACCATTGCAGTTTTATTGATTTGATAATTGTACCAGCTCAAATTGCAATTTCGATTTCAATTCATTCTGCAGCCCATTATGTTACAGTGAATACAATCTGCCATATGCCTGTCTAATCCCTTTCTTTTTACTCTTTTTTACTAACATAAAAAAATCAAATATCACAATTTGTACATTATAATCAATCAATTACAAAGCAGATTACTCATATGTGTAAGAATATTAAGGTCAATTTACACGTAGGGGGAAAACTGTGCGTAAAAAACTAAAATAATGACAAAAATACATAAAATAAAATAATAATTTAATCTAATCCTTTTCTAAACAGAGTAATATGAGGTTATCCGAGTGATGAAAAGGTCCGTGTAAGACGAATGCAGTGCGTCGCTATAATCCCATTGGCCCCGCGTGTCCCTCCATCACCCAGGAGGGGGCGGTCTTATTGAGTTAGCCCATTATTAGACAGGCCTCTGCTAATGTCCACGGCTCATTTCCTGTAGCGGCTAATAGAACAGATCTGGTCCCACGCCCACCGCCGCCGCCACCGCCACCACCCCCCTCGCCTGCGCTCTCCCTCCCCGTGGCGGTGCTCTGCCTCTGGGCAACGGAGGACGGAGACGGGCCCCGGGCAGCTGGAGGATATGAATGAAAGTTGTCTAGACCGGAGTTCATTCACAACAAGGCCAATCCAAACCACTTTATTTACAGCATATAGCACATTCCATAAATAAAACCGTAAAGCTTTATTTAACTCCACTCGGCCTGGATTTAAAGACAGTATAATATCTTTTTGAGGGGTTAAATAAAACTAAATACAATATTGTGTTTCTGCTTCTGTATATAGTTATAATCTATGACACCTGTGGATCATTGCGTTATAATTTGGACATTTTAAAATTGCAATATTCATCTAAAACTACTTAATAAAGAAACATGTACGCTGACTTCCCCGTTATAAAACTGTGGTGTCTGTTGAGCAGCAAATGGAAATCCTAATAAAACAGTAAACAACAACTCAACAACAAAGTGATGTAAAGTTGTTGGCCCCTTCGATGGATAGCTGCAGATTATGTTTTTTGTACCTAAATTAATAAACGACGCTTCTGAATCCTACATTTATCACCCATTAAGAAAATGTAATCGAAGAACTAAGTAAGTACAGTGCAGTGGGCGTGTACCTAAAAATAACCAAACAATTAGGCATATGAAGATGAAAATCAGACTAATCGATGCTAAAACTAGTATTGAAACTAGATATTAATTTCAGCAGGTATCAGTACGAAAAAAGTTGCATTCACAAGACAGAAATGAACCCTTCCTGAATAGTTTTAGAATGATCTTGAGCCTTGTATAAGAACAAGAGCACACAGACTAGTATACACCCATGGACCACTATGGAACCAACCTGGACCACTGAGGTCCATTTTTAATTTTTGCAAGAAATTTAGAAAGTAGAAGAGCAATGGCAAGCTTTAGACGGGGTATAGTTAGATGCCTATTAAATATAAACCATTATCCATTTATTAGTGTACAAGTCAGGCATCACAATGGCACGATTACAATAATAATCAGATTTTATTTACATATTTCAGAAGTCCTCTGGCAAGCTACTTGGAAGGGGGTGGAGAGCTACAAGTTCGAGATCCCTGGATTACACAGATATAAGACCACATGGGAATAGAAAAGAAAGTTCTAAGAGTTAATGTTGAAAATCACATTAAATCAGGAAAATGAATGTGCTTTAGTTGTTCAAGGGCCAAACCTAATGACAGTTTGCACATAAAACTATTCTTTTGCAAAGAAATGTCAGATTACACTGATTTTAAATTATTGGAAAATATTATAGGAAATAGACAGTACCTTCTTCTCATCTCCTGACTGTCTTTTCAAAACAAGATCGAATCAAAGTAGATACATCGTAAAATCTCCACGCCCCGTCCTGAGCCAAATTACCTGAAAACTAAACCTGGACCAGATCCTGGAGTAAACAGGACCTGACCAAGTCCTCACATCAGGATTTAAATTTAGGCTATAACTTCTGTCTATCTATAAGTGTTAACTTCTGTCCTAACGTCTACTAAACCTACCTAGAAGTCCTAACTTCTATCCATCTATAAGTCCTAACTTTTATCTATAAGTCCTAACTTCTACCTATGTATAAGTTTTAACTTCTATGTATGTATAAGTCCCAACTTCTGTCTATCTATAAATCTTAATTTCTATCTATAAGTCATAACATCTACTGTATCTATCTATAAGTCCTAACTTCTCATGTATCTATCTATAAGTCCTTGCTGCTGATGTCATTAGGTTCTTTTTTCAAACAAAGAGTTTGTTTTCATACCTGAGGGTTTGGACTGCTCACTAATGCTCTTCCTCACGTGATGTTGCTGATTTATACAAGTTTTGGAGCTGTCTTCCTACCAGTAGAGGCAGGAAGACAACAAGCCCTTGGTCTGAAAAAAAAGAACCTAATAACATAAATGATCGGAAAACCAAATGGAACTTGATGGACCTTTTTCTAACCATGTTACTTTACCACACATTTTTATAATGCAAGTAATTTTGTTATGATACTAAAATTTCAAACTCGATTTCATTAAGGAAGGACTTGCTTCTCAGTACTGATTCTGATACCACAATAATAATGAAAAAACAACACTCTAAAGACTCATTTCTGTGCTCTGAATGTGACTTTTTTGGTACCGATACCTGCTCAAACAGTTTTTATTTCAGTCCTGGTTTTAATATCGATTAGTATTTTATTTTCAAGACGACGCTCAACACAGTATTTTCCCAGCCGCTCTCCTGCTCTGTGTACATATGAGATTAATGACAGCTCTCCTGGTGCAGGGAGGAGGAGGAGGAGGAGCTGTAATTTCATCAGAGCTATTTCCTCTTCAGTCCCATTACTTTGATGAAGTTCAGAGAAATGTTTACGAGTCACGTCTGTTCATTGGCCATCACTTTGGAGCTGCTCATGTTTGATCACAGCCTCCAGATAACTGCTTCAATTAGGGGCTGTGCTGGATTTTTTTTTTTTTATCTACATACACTAAAAACTCACATTTCTCTTGCTCCAGTACAGATACAGTGTGTTGTAGAAGCAGCTCTTTGATTCAAATGAAACCACAGTAGAATTACAAAGCATTAATTTGAATGAGGAAGTGCACTGTTAGCATGGCAAGACGACAAAACTCTGCTTTTGCTTCCGAAAACTGACAAAAGTGCTTATAAAATCATTGCGCTGAATAAGGATGCTGAGAATGCATAAGGTAAGTAAGGACCTTGGACTTTGGACCATTGCAAACCTTTTAAAATGGACTTCTGTTTTTTCTTTTTTTTTTTCTTTTTACATTTTTAAGACACAAAAAATCAGGTACAGCACCTCAAGAATGACAAGATGCACTGGAACTAATACATTTCTCTATATGATGCTAATATATTATTCATTTATTGATAATTTTACACACACAAACCAATCAGAACATTTGTTTCAGTTCTTTCTCTCTCTCTATTTTTTTAATCCCTTTATTAATCAACACCAAGTGAAGTTACACTGAGGGTCGGCCAAACACAGGGGACAGTAAAAACATACAAAACAGAGGTCCACGAGCACATAGGGATGTTACTTGTAATGTTAATTACAAAATCCTTTGCTTAAATGCTTTTTTTGCTAATAAACATCGGGAACTACATATCCCATGATTCATTTCAGTGCACACAACAAGAATCTGTGTATCATTCAATCATTCATTCAATATAAAACCAATAATAAGAAAATGAAAAAAAAAAAACCCAGCAGATTTCTTTATTTTTATTTGTCTCCAAATCCAAAATGAAAAAGTGGATAATGATTCGTTTATGCACTTTTCGATTTTGTGTTTTAATGAATAAAGGAAAAAACGGATAATGACTTAAACTGCGATGCCGCTTTTGCGCCGCATATGGACTGAACCAGATATAAAACTAAACTAAACCAGATCCGGGACCAGACCGGAACCAGACCGGGACTGAGATCAGGACCAGACTGTGATTGAGACCGGGACTGAGACCGGGACTGAGACCGGGACTGAGACCGGGACTGAGACCGGACCAGTCCAGGACCAGACCGTGATTGCGACCAGAACTGAGACCAGGACTGAGACCGGAACCAGATCGGGACTGAGATCAGGACCAGACTGTGATTGAGACCAGGACTGAGACCGGGACTGAGACCGGGACTGAGACCGGGACTGAGACCAGGACTGAGACCAGGACTGAGACCGGGACCAGTCCAGGACCAGACCGTGATTGCGACCAGAACTGAGACCAGGACTGAGACCGGGACTGAGACCGGGACTGAGACCAGGACTGAGACCGGGACTGAGACCAGGACCAGACCGTGATTGAGACCGGAACTGAGACCAGGACTGAGACCGGGACTGAGACCAGGACTGAGACCGGGACTGAGACCGGGACTGAGACCAGGACTGAGACCGGGACCAGACCAGGATCAGACCGTGACTGAGGCCAGGACTGAGACTGTTGCTGAAACAGGGACCAGACCGGGACCAGACCAGGACTGAAACCAGGACTGAGACTGGGACCAGACCTGGACTGAAAACGGTCTAGTCCTGATTTAGTCCCGGTTCAGTCCGTATGCGGGGCAAAAGTCCAGCATCGCAGTTTAAGTCACGTAAATGGAAAACGGCCGTTATCCATTTTTTCCATGATTCATTTAAACACAAAATCGAAAACTGAAAAAACTAATCGTTATCCATTTTTTTCATTTTGGTTTCGGAGACAAATAATGAAGATTTTATTTAATTTTTTTCTTATTTTTGGTTTTACATTGAAAAACAAATGAACAAATGATACACGGATTATGAAGAAATATATTTTTATGGATTTGTATCGGATCTTGGTGCTGATCGGTTTCTACATATTGATTATCCTGGTTGGGTCTTTCATTTGGGTAATAAGAATATTTACTTAGAGTCTCATAAAATGTTCTGCCGTTACTTTTGAGAATAAAATACCAGCTACATAAACCACATAAGGATCAGTTTTGTCATATGTTAAATATAAATGCCGTTTTCAGTCTCTGCTCTGGTGTTGGTTGATAACAGATATGGGCAGATACTTGAAGCTCCAGTATCGTGATTGCACTACTTGTTCTAAAAATTGCATTGAGATATTTTCCAGACTGAGGCCTCGGAGCAGGAGCTGGGGGGCTGTTCTTTAATCAGAGCCAGCGGAGCATTGAGCCACGCAGACGGAGAACTAAAGAGATACAGTGATTTTAACTCTGCCTCCGGGCTTCTCACACCCTTTTCTTCTTTTTCTCTCTCCTTCTTTTCTCTCCGTTTGTCTCAGCAGAAGTGCCTAGCTGTCACTCGGTCTACCTACGGCAAGATGGCTACCTGGCTCACGCTAACAGGACAGAAGGTACGTTTAAATGTTTTTAATTGTTCTAGATTTAACTGAAACGTTCATGGTTATGGAATTTTTCTAGAGAAGGATCCGTAATTTTCTTGTCTATCTGTAGATGTACTTACTTTGCCTGGAATGTTACACAGTATGGCATTAAACGTATCTACATTTAATCTCTTTTTTTTTTTTTTTTTTAATTAGATGAACTAATTTACACCTAAAATAAGTGGAGCAGAGTCTTTTTTCCACTCCATTTTACATTGGTACGGAAGCCGGGAGGGCTCATAACAACCGCAAATGCCGCAACAAATACAAACGCGACAACACAAATGCAAACGCCACAACTCAGCGAGCCGCAACAAACCGAAAAAAAGTCACAGCACACCAAAAAAAGCCACAACAAAAGTGACCGCGTGACTCTATTTTAATGCAAACACCACAACAAATACAAACACCACAACACAAATGCAAATGTCACAACACAAATACAATTGCCACAACACAAATGCAAATGCCACAATACAACAACAAGCTACAACAAATTAAAAAAAAAAAGCCACAACACACCAAAAAAAGCCACAACGGAAGTGACCGCAGGACTCTATTTTAATGCAAACACCGCAACACAAATACAAACACCACAACACAAATACAAACACCACAACACAATACAAACACCACAACACAAATACAAACACCACAACACAAATACAAACACCACAACACAAATACAAATGTCACAACACAAATACAAATGTCACAACACAAATACAAACGTCACAACACAAATACAAACACCACAACACAAATGCAAACACCACAACACAACAAAAAGCCACAACAAACCAATAAGATAAAACGGAAGTGACCGTGGGACTCTATTTTTCTGACGGACCAAGCGACGGTCAGACAGTGACATCGATCCTGGCCACAAAACAATAATTTACTTTTACTTACGTTTCCAACTTCATTCACTTCATTCATTCCTTTACTTTTCATATTCTTGTTCTTCTTCAACTTTTCCCATTCACTTCCCGCTTGATCCTTTAACGCTTCACTTGGTCCATCGGAAAATACAGTCCCGCGGTCACTTCCATTGTTGCTTTTTGGTTTGTTGTGGCTTTTTGTTGTATTGTCGCGTTTGTATTTGTGTTGTGCCATTTATATTTGTTACAGTGTTTGCATTAGAATAGAGTCCCGCGGTCTCCTCCGTTGTGGCTTTTTGTTGTGTTGTGTCATTTGTATTTGTGTTGTGGCATTTGTATTTGTGTTGTAGTGTTTGTATTTGTTGTTGTTTGTGTTTGTTTTCATTAAAATAGAGTGCCGTGGTCACTTCCGTTGTTGTTGTTTTTTGGTGTGTTGTAGCATTTGCATTTGTGTGTTGTGTTTGTGGCTTTTGTTGTGTTGTGGCATTTGTATTTGTGTTGTGGCATTTGTAGTGTGTTTGTATTTGTTGTTGTTTGTGTTTGTTTTCATTAAAATAGAGTGCCGTGGTCACTTCTGTTGTTGTTTTTTTTTGGTGTGTTGTAGCATTTGCATTTGTGTTGTGGCTTTTTGTTGTGTTGTCACGTTTGTTTTTGTTGCGGCGTTTGCTTTTCTTATGAGCCCTCCTGGCTTCCATACCATGGAGAAGTTTAATGCTATACGGTGGAACATTCCAGGCACAGCAATGAAGTCTCCAGAGGTGGAAAAAGTACTGAAAATTTGTAATCAAGTAAAAGTATCTTTACTTTGCTTGATTCCTACTGAAGTAAAAGTGACCATCTAAAAATCTACTTGAGAAAAAGTAAAAAAGTACTTCACTTAAACTGTAAACTGAGTAAAAGTGACATAGTTACTTTCAATTATTTGATATAAAAAAGGATGAGTCCAGGACTAAACCAGGACTAAACCACTTTTGTATTACTAAACCAAGTCTAACCCAAGCCTGTGCAATTTTCCTTTCATTTTCGACAGATTTTTTATTTTTTTTTTTTTCATATTTTTTTCTGTCAGTCTGATTTTACTCAGTAACAAGGGTGGGTTCCAGTGTAATGAAGTAAAATACTTGGGTCAAAGTGTACTCAAGTAAAAGTAAAAATCCCTATTTAAAAATCTACTTTAAAACATTACAAATTACTCATAAAAACTACTCAGTTATTAATGTAATTTGTTACTTTCCACCCTTGGTCGTCTCCATCCGTACTAGAAGGTGGCGGACCCTCCAGCAGAAAAAGAGGGAGTATTATTCAAATGGACTTTACTGTCACGTCAGTAGTCTCATTAGAGAGATGCACTCTGATATGGTAATGTGATGTGCTCTGAAGGGGGAATGACTTAGCGTGGGGAGTGAATAACAAATTCTGAAGCACGATACTGTATCGCTACAAAGAATTATGACAGTAACAATAATATTGACGACTTTATGCCTCTGACACAAAAAGGGAATTCCATAACTGTTACCTATCAACCAAACTGTACACAGGGCCAGTAATAATAGCAATTCTTGTTAAAATAACCTCCAGTTTTCACAGAATGTATAGAAACAGATCAAGATTTTATATTTAATGTTTCATTTTTGTTGTTTTCAGGTTGAGTCGTGCCTTTCAATCCCAAAGAGAAGTCATTTTGCGTTTTGGAATCACACACAGTCACCCAAGACTGTGCAACGTGACTTCAATGCAAAATTTGGAAAAACTTCACCAACTGGCAAACAAACTCAGACTTGGTACCAAAAATGTTAAGAGGAAGCATATTCCAAGACACAAAATGACTTCTCTTTGGGAGTGAATGACTCAACCTGAAAACAGAACAAAAATAAAACATTAAATATATAAAATCTTGATCTGTTTCTATACATTCTGTGAAAATACAAGAACTGCCAAAATTATTGTCCTGCGAAATAATGTCAAATTTTTACGTTATACATAGAGATTATTATTTAAAAGAACACACCTGACTTTTGGATAGAATTCTCCCAGTGTGATGTCAGTGTATAATTTTCAACATATTTTTCAATTTTTCTTCACAAATTCAGTCTTGATTGGTGTAAAAGTATCATTTATCTTTACAACAGTTATTATCTCACCAAATGAAGTAGAAATAAGAGAATACTCAAAACCTCTCATACGCACTTTAACCAAATCAGGTTTGAACCAGGACAAATGCAGGTTTTTCACAAATCAGGTCAAGTCTAAACTGGAAAAAAGGACTAAACACATCTAAATCAGTTCTAATATGTTACAAATTCAGGATAAAATTGCATCAAACTGACCACATAAATTAACTTATTTTGATGTCATTCTGCTCTTCTGTTTCAGGGTGCATGTTCGACAAAGTAGCGAGACATTTCTATGACGACACATGTGTGGTGCCGGAGAAGGTGGAAGGTACGTGCTTTCATATCATAGGCTGTAATCATAAATGGACATATCTAACCTGCTCACCACTGTGTTTCATCGACTCTAGCTCCAATGCACTTTGCCCCGCTCTCTGTAACTTCTGCTGTCAAACTTATTTTGGTCATATTTTGTTTGTATTGACTCGCTCTACTAGCCTGATTCATCAGCCAGTTTCACTTCGTAGAAACCGTCTGACCTCGCAGCATTAGAATTCATTTGCTCAACAGTAGGCGGGTACTTTTTTTCATTTAACCAATCGCTGCTAGTTGGTTGTGGCATATGTAATGCACCGTTAACAGGGTTAACAGGTTATTAAGCTGCATTATATTAAGCTTTTCCCAAATCCCATAGGAAGAAGGGCAATAACGTCTTTCCTCTTGATAAAATTCACCAAACATTCTCTTTGTTCTGACTTTAAATCCTCGATCTCGGGAATCGTTGACAACACAGAATGTATGGCTCTTCGCTGACTGACTGGTGCCCGTTCACACTTCCAGGGTTTTTGCAAACTGTCTAGTGTATTCTGATTCCTGAAATAGTCGCTGGAGAGACACTAGGAGGCACTAGGTAGTGCCAGCCTGGCTACCGCTGTACATGATCCTGATGTTTTTATTTTGCTGTTTGTCTGTAAATTGGGTCCAGGTTTGTTCCATAACTGCTAGCCTTGGTGAGCTTCATTTGAACATTATGGGTATTCAGTCTGTGATTATTATTAACGAGGTGTGTAACAGTACACACAAATTACAGTTCAGTAAGCATCTCAGTTTTGAGGTCATACTTCAGTTCATTTTCAGTACAGTATGGGAACAAAATGCAAAACCATTTGCTTGTTGTTTATTTGTGTTTTTATTAAACCAACAATTTGTTTTAACATTATACAATAAAATAAATGCAAAGTGCTGCTTGGTAATACTAAGTTAAATAAAATATTAGCAAATAAGCAACAAATGTATGAAATATTATAAAAAATAAATTCCTTGTAAAGAGTAAACAAAACTTTTCAAACAGTAAAGTGCAGCACTAACAGTTCCAGCACAAACTTTTACTCAATTAAAAATTTTTGGCCAGAAAAAAACAACGTTGTCCACATTGTCTGCAGTAAGTGCAGATCTGCTGGCAGGGAGGGTGAGATGTGGTTCGGACGGACGTAGACAAATCCTAACTATAAAGCGCTGCGGGAAATACAGTTTCACTGTGAATATTGAAGAGCTGAGCCTCCGTGTAGCTGCACATGTAGTGGTAGAATCTAAACACACACAAATTGCACAAACTCATTTGTGCACAACCCTGCACCGAACTGAATGTCTCAAACCGAAATGGTTCCGCACAAATATATGTACCATTACACCCCAAACAACTGCTTTTTATATGGTATCCCATTGTATGACTTATCTGCAACTTATCTAACACTTTTTTATTTGATGGGGACAAGAGTGTACAGGGTTCACATTAAATTTTACAATATACTAAGACAATCGCAGGTCCTCACTGATGGTTTATCACTGATTACATGTCGGATTACTCTTTAAGTCCTTAAGTTCATATTCAAACCAGCCTAGTCTAGGTCAAGTTTCAGCTCCGGGCTTAAGGAGTCCCAAAGCCCTGAACAGAGAACGCAGACTGTCCAAAGGATGTTTTTTCTTGGGGGCACCTTCACATTCCCATTGAGGGTCAAAGTCAGGCCTGTACTGTGAGGGCCCTTGGTACCAGCACCACAGCTCTCATATGTCCCCTTTAAATTGGTCCTTACAGTATATGTGTGTGTGTGTGTGTAGGTGATGTGAAGCAGGAGTCGGGCCTGTACCGCGAGGGCCCTTCGTACCAGCGGCGTGGCTCTCTGCAGCTCTGGCAGTTCCTGGTGGCCCTGCTGGACGACCCCTCCAACTCGCACTTCATCGCCTGGACCGGCCGCGGCATGGAGTTCAAACTGATCGAGCCCGAGGAGGTGAGAGGGGCACACGGGGACAAAGATATACGGATATACTGCACACGCAAATACTACGAGGGGATCGGGATATGTGTGAATGAAACAAAACACAACTCCAGGTCTGTTTGTGACGAGGAAACAACGTTATAACATAAATCAGAATATAGCACAATTTCGTTATCTGGACTATAATATATTAAAACACACACAGAAAGACATTTTTATAACTAAGACAGTGGAATTATTAAAGCTGCACTATGTAACATGTTGGTTGGGGGTCTGTCACCTGCTTGTTTCTATGGATATGTCATTACTCTGCTTAGAATGTTCCACAGTGTGACATTAAGCAGCTCTACTTTATATTTATTAAATTACAAGTGGTTTTCTAACTCAAAAACACCTAGAAAAACAGACATTCTGAGTGTGAGCGGGTCCCCAGATCTGACCTGTAACTTAGTCTGGTTTGGTCTCCATGTAGATAGAAAGGTTTAATAATGTTATACTGTGCAACATTTCAGACAAAGCAGTAACATAAAAAAAAAAAAGAAAAGAAAAAAAGTGAGTTTATTGTAAATAGGGAGTTCATTTTTTTCTGTCATAAATAGTATTTTTAATTGTTTTATTAATTAATAAATCAATTATTATAATTATTAATGGTGATGATAGTTATAGTGATAATAATATAATAATAAAAACATTAATAATAATAACAACAACAACAACAATAATTATTATTATAATTATTATAATAATAATTATTATTATTATTTCTAATAGCTGTTAAGTTTATTTTTCTTCTATATGTATATATATATATATATATATATATATATATATATATATATATATATATATATATATATATATATATGTGTGTGTGTGTGTGTGTGTGTAAGACTACTTCTGCCTATATAATGGCGCATGTGGTGTGCATATGTATCTATATATGTTTATATGAATATGTATGTGCATGTATGTGTTTATGTAATACATGAAAATGGGTATACATATGTATACTTCTACTTTATATTGGAGGGAGGAAAAAAATTATAATATTGTGTTATAACTAACACAATGGAATGTTTGTATGGAAATGATTTATTTGCAAATGACACAATAAAGCATAGAACACACCCCCGGAAAAAAAAAAAAAAAAAAAAGTATTTGACGGACCCTCCACTGGAAAAGTTAGACAACGCCCCTTTAAATGAAAATGGCAAAGAATAAACAGTCCCTCATTTTCTTTAATAACACAAACTCTATTGAGACAATGACTGAATGAAGCTACATGGAGTCAGTATTTTGATCCAGACAGGCAGATATTAGTTATTAGCTGCTAATGAATTCACTTTTCACATCTGTGGCACTTCATCAGATTCTGACAGGACCATTATCACTAGTATTTTTAGTATTACAAGCCTCAAGATGCCATTACGAAACAATGAGAGCGATTCAATTCTCTGTGCTGTATTTGCGAGAGCTCCCACACTGAATATTTGATTCATCTGGATAATTGCCATGTTATGTCGTACGTCTGTGGCTGCAGTGCAAATATTACAGTAATTACACTAGTTTGGGCTATGGGTAATGGGAAAGGAGTCACATTATAATTGATTTGTTATCATTCCATATTGACAAGACATCTGGCAGAAATATGAATTAGAAGAGAATGTGTACAATTATTTATGCAGCGTTAAAGGTCCTATATTACGCCAAATTGACTCTTCTGAGCATTTGCCAGTTTCCTCATCAAAAACAGACCTGGAGTTGTGATTTATTTCATTCCCATGTTTGAGTAACCGAGATTTTTTAGGATGTCTGTATCTCCAAATTCTTAAAAATGTTCTGCTCCACCTGGTGATGTCATGTGATAAAACTGGAAGCGCTCCAGCATGTTTTTAAACTCCATACATTTTCACTAGAATAATTTGAACAATTTCAGCCCTGGAATTGCCAATCTCTACTGAACTAAAGGCAAAAGGAGCTGTTAAGTTGGAAAGTACCACTACATGACATCACAAGGTGGAACAGAGCATTTTGAGCTTTGGAGAAGTAGAGAGACTAATAATCACTGTTGGGAGTAATGCGTTATAAAAGTAATAAATTACTGTAATGCATTGCTTTTTGATGTAACGCAGTAATGTTTGGCATTACAGGGGAAAGTTTTTTTTTTAAATATTTTACTCGGTACAAATGTCAGTGAGGTCTGTTACAATGCTTTGGATTGAAGTAGAGGGTTTTTCTTCATACAAATTTGCTAAAATCACCGCGATATCAATAGCGGTGAAATGCTGGAAACGCGCCCATTTAGAGCTGGTTTAGAGCTGGTTTAGTCCTGGTTTAGTCCTGGTTTAGTCCTGGTTTAGTCCTGGTTTAGTCCTGGTTTAGTAGTCCTTGGTTCAGTCCTGGTTTAGTCCTGGTTCAGCCCTGGTTTAGTCCTGGTTTAGTCCTTGGTTCAGTCCTGGTTTAGTCCTGGTTCAGCCCTGGTTTAGTCCTGGTCTGGTCCTGGTCTAGTCCTGGTTTAGTCCTGGTTTAGTCCTTGGTTCAGTCCTGGTTTAGTCCTTGGTTTAGTCCTGGTTCAGCCCTGGTTTAGTTCTGGTTTAGTCCTTGGTTCAGTCCTGGTTTAGTCCTGGTTCAGCCCTGGTTTAGTCCTGGTTCAGCCCTGGTTTAGTCCTGGTTTAGTCCTGGTTCAGTCCTGGTTTAGTCCTGGTTCAGTCCTGGTTTAGTCCTGGTTCAGTCCTGGTTTAGTCCTGGTTTAGTCCTGGTTCAGTCCATATACGGCGCAAAAGTTCAGCATCTTCACAGTTCTTTTGGTGAGAGTAAATTAAAGTGCTGCAATAGTCATGTAATGTTTTACATTTTAAATACAGTAATATTATAATGTAATGAATGACTTTGAAATGACAGTAACAAGTCATAAATAACACATTACAGTTTTAAGGGTACTTGCCCAACAGTGCCAATAATAAAGGATTACTCAAACATGCGAATGAAACAAAACACAACTCCAATACGTTTTTTTAATGAGGCAACAACATTTTAACAAGACAAGTCAATTTTGTGTGAGAATCAAGTCTTTGATTATGCTTTATTCAGTTCAGTTCAATCTTTATTAAGAACACGTAATATCTAGTTCATAATATTAAAAAAGAAAATAGTAAGAATAAAACATTTAAATACAGTGCATGTTACAATAATGTTTACAGACAAGACAGTCAGTGTCTCCACAGCTTAGAGGTAAATCTGACAGAGCTCCTCACAGGACGCACTAGAACTTCCATGATTCGATTGCTCAGATTCATGGCTCTACACATAAATGATTAAATAAAACATCTGATTGTGACGACACAGGCTCTCACACCACAATTTACAAACATTTCACCTCAGCACTTTCAGTAATATGCTCAAAGAGTCGTTATTAGATTTGTAACGATATCCAAGTCTCACAATGCGATATCGTCACAGTATGAACCTCACAGTACGATATTTATTGTGATATCGTGGGAAAAGCTCACGATACGGTGGGGAGGCTCACGATTAGAGATGTAACAATATCCAAATCTCTTACGATATTTTCACGATATACATCTCACGATAAGATATTTATTGTGATATTTTGTGGAGACTAAACAGCTAAAACTGTTAATATGCGACTTTTTCCTATTTAAATGCCCTGACAAGATTTAATCCAAAAAACTAAGTGCTTAAAACTGTTATTTCTTCTTGTAGTCTGCACTGAAACGGAGCAAAGGATTATGGTCTATGTAGTTCCCTCTGTCATTTTTAGCTATTGCTGCGCCATAACTCTTCATTTAAACAAAGAGACTTGTGATTCGATATATCGTGATGGCCCACGATATTATTGTGAGAACTTTGACATTACGATATCATGATATTTCGATTATTGTTACATGCCTAGTCGTTATAGGCCTCTGTCAAACTCTGCAAAACTCTTTTCCTTGTAGTTGTGCCAAAGATATGCAGTATACAAGGACGAGCAGAAACATAAAAAAAAAAAAAGTTTGTTAAATGTTGTACTATAAATTTCATAAAATAACACACATTTCGACAATAAAAACAGTTTGGTTGAGTTTGGATTATGTTCAGAACAGAACTCTCACGCTGGCTGGCTCAAAGCAGCAGTTATCAAATGAGAGGATTACCTGTGTACACAAAGGAGCTTTTAGGCAAATTCATGTGGAATGGGACACCTGATCCCTGTGTAGCTCAGAGAGACTGCAGTGTCAACAGGATTATTCAGGTCAAGGGTTGTCAAACGTATAGAAAATCAGATACTTACCGATACTAAAACTAACATTGAAACTAGAAACTCATTTGAGCAGGTATCAATACTAAAAAAGTCACATTCACAGGACAAAATAAACCTTTCTTGAATAGTTTTAGGATGATCTTGAGTTGTGTCAGAACAAGAATGAATATGAATATGTTTTAATGTTGAAAATCACATTCTTTTGTCATAGTGTGGTATGAGAATCATCATCGAGTCTGTTCCTTACTATTTGAAATGTTAGTAATTGTGACAAATCTATTCAGGTCACAATATAATCTTAAGAACTAAAAAGTAATAATCATGATCATTTTAGATTCATTCTTTCTATACTAACAAAAAATACAATTAAAGGTCCTGTATTATTCAGGAAATCTTGAAAAACATACATCTTGACTGTGCGCAGGCTTGCATCTCCACAAACCTGACTTTTATTTGGCCTTGATGAGGGCCTCTTCTCTTCTTCTTCTGCTTATTTCCATGGAAATGTTGTTTCTTTGGCTATAATTATCTAGCCTGATTCATTAGCCGGTTTCATTTGGTAGAAACCATCTGACCTCACAGCATTAGGATTCGTTCCCTCGTCGGTAGGCGGGTGCTTTTTATCATATAACCAATCACTGCTGTTTGGTCGTGACGTATGTAATGTGCTGTTAACGGGGCTAACTGGTATATTAAGCTTTTCCCAAATCCCTTAGGAAGAAGGACAATAACGTCTTTCCCCTTGATAAAATTCACCAAACATTCTCTTTGTTCCGGCTTTAAATCCTTGACCTCAAGAATCATTGACGACACTGAATATATGGCTCTTCGGTGATTGGCTGGTGCCCAAAATCGCACTTCCGGGGTTTTTGCGAACTGTCTAGTGTATTGTGATTCTTGACCTAGTCGCTGGAGTGAAATGAAATTGAGTGGAGCCTGGCTAATAATCATCCACAGTTTAGCATAAAACGCATCTATCTCCTTGGAATATGTTTCTTGGAAGTATGGTTTTGGTTTTAACTTTCCGTTTCCATGGAAGCACAGAGGTGACCTGCTATTTGTAGAAAGTTGGAGACTGTCCCTTTAAACGGGGATGATTAATCTGCATCATTTATGCTCATGAAATGAATATTGAAAGCCTTTTTTATTTTGTTTTAATACAACAAAATTAAATTGAATAAAAAAAAGAGAAATCGCTTAATATGAGAGAAAAAAAAAGTGTATGTTTTTATCATATTGCTAACCCTTAAAGATGCACTGCACAACTTTTCTGATGTTATTGTTTTGCCTGAAATGTTCCATGGTATGACATTAAACATCTATCTATCTATGACATTAAACACATCCATCTATCTATCTATCTATCTATCTATAATTTATTCATTACAGGTGTTTCCGTTGCTCAAAAATAGAAAATTCTCTTTTGGAAAAGGGTTGCATCTCCACAGATCTGACCTGTAACGTAGCCTATAGATTTCTCCCCTGAAATAACGAGGTTTAATGTCTACTGTGGAACATTCTAGACAAAGTAATAATATTTCCATGGAGATAAACAGGTAGCGGAAAAGTAACACAACTCACCTTTAATAATAACCAGCACATCCACATTGTTGCGCGGTGTAAGAGGAGCTGTAGTTCTCTGTCGTCCCGGTGAAGCGGCGGCGGCGTGCGGGCTCGGGCTGCTGCCGGAGGGTGGTCCGCGGGACAGGTGCTCAAACATCTGCTCCTCCGGCTCCTGGCGCCTAATGAACACATCGGGCGGCCATGTTGGATCCTCTGATTAGACTAATGTGACGTGAACGGGCTCGGACAGCGCGCTCGGCTTCTCCTGCTTTAATAAAGTCTGTGTGGTGTTTGAAGGTGGCGAGGCGGTGGGGCATCCAGAAGAACAGACCCGCCATGAACTACGACAAGCTGAGCCGCTCCCTGCGCTACTACTACGAGAAGGGCATCATGCAGAAGGTAAGGCAACGCCCGCCGGGATGAGATCATACACTGGAGACTTTTTAAATAGTTATAAATAAAACAGAACATGAACAAGAATAACAAAACACAAAGGTCTAAAGGTGCACTATGTGTTTTTAGACAAATTTTATTGATCCAAAAGTGAAATGACTCAGACACAGAAGCTCAAACATCACAATATAGAGTGTCCCAAAAAATTGTACATCATTTTGCAGGCCCATAATTTTGGCAATTCTTGTTGAAATAACCTCAAATTTTCACAAAATGTATAGAAACAGATCAGAATTTTATACTGATCAAGGTTTTATTTTTGTTCTGTTTTCAAGTTGAGCCGTTCACTCCCAAAGAGAAGTCACTGTGCATCATGGAATATGCTCAAACACATATTTATACATAATTACATAATACATTTATACATATACATACATAAATTCCTCTTAAATTTTTTTTTTTTTTTTTTTTTGCATTGAAGTCATGCTATACAGTCTTGAGTGACTGTGTGCGAGCAGATTCCAAAGCTCAAAATGACTTCTCTTTGGGAATGAACAGCTCAACCTGAAAACAGAACAAAAATAGATCATTAAATATAAAATCCCGATTTGTTTCTATACATTCTGTGAACAAGAATTGCCAAAATCATTGGGTTGCAAAATGATGTCCCATGTTTTTGGGGAGAAGAAAAAATATAAATGGTAATAATCAATTCAAAATAAGTAGCAAATATGATGTCCCATGTTTTTGGGGAGAAGAAAAAATATAAATGGTAATAATCAATTCAAAATAAGTAGCAAATATAGCCAGAGACTGACAAAAAAAGGCATAATTATATAAAGTAAAAAGTGAAAATAAAATATATAGTATTTAAAGGAAAACAGTGCAAAGATAAAAGGTGTTACATAAGGCTGAGTTGTTGTACAGTTGTAGGGAGTATTATTTGTTACATAAGGGTGAATTCTTGTACAGTTGTAGGGAGTATTATCTGTTGCATAAGGGTGAGTTGTACAGTTTTATGAAGTATTTGTTGCACAAGGCTGAGTTGTTGTACAGTTGTAGGGAGTATTATCTGTTACACAAGGGCAAGTTGTTGTACAGTTGTAGGGAGTATTATCTGTTACATAAGGGTGAGTTGTTGTACAGTTGTAGGGAGTATTATCTGCTGCATAAGGGTGACTTGTTGTACAGTTGTAGGGAGTATTATCTGTTACACAACGGTGAGTTGTTGCAGAGCTGTAGGGAGTATTATAAACTTATAACTTGACCCTGTGGTGTCAGCTTCATAGATAAGTTTAATGCCATAGAGTGGAACATTTTGACTGTATAAAATGCGGTTTCGTTTATAAATGATAATAAATAATTGTGTTTTGGAAAATGAGTTCTAAATATCAGGAAAATTGTCTTACCTATTGAGGAAAACGGTTATAGATTATCTAACACAAAAATACGTGGCTAATTGGATAACCTTTGTACAGATCAATAATCATTGATCTCACCATTAATATGTCACTGTGGACGTCTTTTATCACTTTGTCAATCAAAACATACACAGCACTATAATGGTTGGTGATTACTGAAGAAAAAAAAAAAGAAAGAAAAAGAATCATCAAACTGAAAAAAAATGTTCAAAAGGACAGTATTTTTTCTTCTTTCTAAGACACTTTTCCTGATAAAGAAGATTTATTATGCTAAATGTACTAAGTTGTATTTACAGTGATTCATGCATGTTTAAATAATCTTTCTTTCTTTCATCAACCAATTTTCTAAAGCACAATTTTGCAAACTTGTTTCTTTGATCAAGGGGTTTTAGATGAATATTACTATTTAAAATGTTATCACTGAGTTAAAGGTGCTTTGTGTAGTAACTTTTCTGGTGGAGGGTCCGTCAAATGTTTTTCTCCATGTAAATGTTATGGGTTTGTCTGGAATGTTTCACAGTATGGCATTAAACCTTTCTGTCTTCAATGAGACCAAACCAGACCAAGTAACAGATCAGATCTATGTAAAGGCGACCACGCTCCATCAGAATGCCTGTTTTTCTATAGGTATTTTTGAGCTAAAAAAAACAACACCTATAATTGAATAAATGTAAGGTACAGCTGGTTAATGTCATACTATGGAACATTCCAGGCAGAGCAATAACATCTCCATATAAACAAGCAGGTGATGGACTCCCAACTGAAAGGTTACAGAGTGCACCTTTAACTATATACACCTCAATATCAACTACCCTGTTTTTCGGACTATACTGTAAGGCACACTTAAAATTCTTTAATTTTCTCAACAATCGACAGTGCTCCTTGTAATTCGGTGCAAAAAAATCTGGTGCGTCTTATAGTCTGAAAAATATGGTATGTCATTTAATAGGCCTATAGTATATGTATAAACAAAAGTACTGTATTGTGTGTGTAGGTGGCCGGTGAGAGATACGTGTACAAGTTCGTGTGTGACCCAGAGGCCCTGTTCTCGATGGCGTTCCCCGACAATCAGCGTCCAGTGCTGAAGACGGACGCGGAGAGACAGATCAACGAAGAGGACACCGTGCCCCTGTCCCACTTCGACGAGAGCCTGGCGTACGTGCAGGACGGGCCCTATTGCCCCCCACACCCCTACAGCGAGGGATACGTCTACTGATGCCACGCCCCCAGGACACGCCCACCATGACACGCCCCAGGACACGCCCACATGACACGCTCCCATGCACATAGACTGTCTGTGCGGGGCTGTGTACATGTGCGTATCATGGGACGGCTGAGGCAGGACTCTATAAGACCTGGACTCTTACATAATAGACTCTGATTTCCTGTTCCTGACGTCACAGGAAACGCACAACCAACTTCACCTTTCATTTTGTCAGTCCATGCTCATGTAAAGTTGGCCTGGCTAGTTCTACACCTGTCTCATTGGGTTCAGTTGAGCAGTGGTTCCCAAACTGTGGTACGGACAACCCCGTTGGTCTCCGAGCGACCCAGGGGCAGAGTACGCAAAGACAATTTTCAAAAGACAAAAAATGCCATGTTGTATTTATTTGATGATGAAGATTTTTGTTCTTATCATTTGTGAAACGTGGTTCATGTTAATAAAAGAATGGTGTGTGCAGCATCCACAGACACTTTTTTCAAGGGCATCGATGTGTGGGCTGATCCAGGGACGTGCACAGAGAGAGCCAGCTGGTGCCCAGGCACCCGGCCCAAAGCCTCTGTTGGATTCCCAAAAGCAACATCACATTCAAGCCAAGAGTCTCCACTAAAGTTTTAGGTTGGACTTTTGTCTGAAAGCTCAACTCCACTGGGAACCGCCCACAGGATTGGGAGATGGTCCAAGCATTTCTGTAATCAACAAATGTACCTATTAAAGGTACTAAACAATGCTAAGAAAAAAAAAAAAAAAAAAAGATTTGTTTAACTAAAATACACCAGATTACAGGAAATTGCATCTATTTTATTCAAAATGTCCCGGGGCAGAACCCTCCACCTCACAAACATTCAAATTCTCGATTTGTCCTAGACCTCTTATATTAGATTTATTTAATTTAATGTGCCCTTTTTCATGGTAGAGCACCCACCCCTCAAAAAGTCAGTGCACGTCCTTGTGGTCCCAGAGGTGGTACAGAGTACCTGACTATAAAAAGTTTGGTAACCACTGCTACACACAGCAGTCTGGTACGGATTACATGGGATTAAAGGATGGACTGTGAAATGCAGAGCAAATGAGATTATTCTAAACCGTATCAAGTGCAGTATAAACATTATTATTTATAACATTATTTCGTTTGGTTCAGTTTGTGATACTGGACAAACTCCAGCCCCTGGTTGTGATTGGTCTGCAGACATTCTATGGATAGAACAACAAGAAACTGCGTGGCTGGTCACATTATTTTATAGGGAATAGTGGAATTGTCCCGCACTTCTGTAGTCCCAGGAAAATTCTGATTTAAAATATGGACATGTGGACACTTTGGAAATGCAGTAAGAATATCAGTATTTTCCAGTGTGCATCAGCTGCAGGAGGAGACCTGTGTGACTGATACAAGGGACGGGAGATACAGTAAAAACACACATAATATTTTTGCAGTCCATCAGAAATGTGATACAGTGTCTGTAAATGTCTTTGTTTAGACCATTGTGCTCCTGAGAAGTAAAACACAGACACATCTATTTCCTGAAGGATGCTTCAACCATGTTGACATGATCTCACAGACAATCTGAGGTCAACACAATGTGTCATCTGTTGTTAGGACTCACAGACAACTGATAGTGTACACTCAAGTCAAATGGCCATAATTTTATTATAACGAGTTTCATTAGAACAGTCTGAAACTACAGAATCCATTTCCAAGCACTTTTCACAGAAACATTTTATACTGTAATGCTTTGGAAAAATCAGTTGATTAAATGGCCAATATTCACAGTGGATGCCCAAAGAATTCTTAAGTAACAGAATTGATTCAAAATGAGTTTGTTTTGTTGGGAATGAAAATAAATAAATAAATAAATGAATAACAGAGAAAACAATGTGACAGTTTGCAGTACTTTAACTTCAAATAATCACAGGCAAATGAAGGAGGCACAATGGTATTGTATAGTAAATATAACCCACCTGCCTCTGGCTGCTGAAGTACTCTTGTTCAGCCTTAAAGGTCCAAATATTTAGGTTATGGACTTTAAAAAAACATGGAGGAGCACTTCTTTACTTCTTTATTTACGACCTGATGATGTCACTAGGTGAAACCAAGTTTTTCCTTCACACGTGTGGATGAAACAAACACAGTATGATTTGATGAGGCTACCTCATTATAACATTGAAAAGTTGATTCAGTAAAATACAGAGCTAAGGGTTCACTTGTGGAGTGTTTAAATATGAGAAGATCTGAGGGAGAGAGAAAACAGATCCACACTACAGCACTGACCTGAGTCCCTCCTTCAGTTTGGTTCCTGCTGTAACATCATCATGTACAGAATATTTAACTTCAGTTGAGAGTTTTATATCCATGTCAAAAGTGTTCACATTCTGTTGCTGCTGCAGACTGTATTTTGTAGCACCAGAGAAGACGGGGAGAAGATGAGGAGAAGATGAGAAGAGCATGGATGTGGTCTCCTTCTGAGGAACACCTCGTGAGCTGGACCTTTTCACTTGAACTGAATCATTACAGATTATGGGATGTGTGGATCTTTGGGAGGCTCTTGTGTCTGGGCTGGGGTTGGCAATAGCAAAAGTTGTGTAATAAAGGAGTTTTGAATAATAAAGACTGACCAGTAAGACCAGAGTTCTTGTGGAACTGTTCATAAAATAACAGAGGAAGAATGAATTATCATTAAAGATGCTGTATCTGATTTTTACTGTCTTAAATGTGAAAATCAAAACAAGTTCATTTAAAACAGTTTGCACAAACAGATGCACCCCGAGCGTCTTTATTATTCACCACAATGAGTCTGTTAGTGCTTCATGACAATGTAAAACAAATGTAAAAGACAATAAAATGTTTTTGATTAGCTGCAGACAGCATTAGGTTCAGACAGCTGACATATTTGACTTCAAGAGCTGCTTGTACAACATATCTGAACTGGAGAAATGCAAATTTAGCTCAAATACATAAGACAAATCTGTGTGAGGATGTTAAACAGGTTGAAGGTAGAGCATAGTAAACTTGTTTGCAAAAATGAGCACTGTGGAGTTTGCATGCTCTCCCTGTGTCTAAGCAGGTTTACTACAGGTGCCATTAATACCTAGACTGATTCATCAGCCGGTTTCACTTCGTGGAAACCATCTGACCTCGCAGCATTAGGATTTGTTCGCTCAATGGTAGTCAGGTACTTTTTTTATTTAATCAATCTCTGCTATTTGGTCGTGACGTATGTAATGCGCCAAATCCTGTAGGAAGAAGAGCAATAACATCTTTCCCCTTGATAAAATTCACCAAACATTCTTTTTGTTCCAGCTTTAAATTCTCGATTTCGTGAAGCTTTGCCAACACAGAATGTCTGGCTTCATCTACATCCATCTTGACCGCTTTGTTTACTGTTGTGTTGTTCTACAAAATGGACCCAGACAAGCGCAACGAGTTTCGTCATGACTTTACAGCTCTTCACTTATTGGCCGGTGCGTGCTCTACAACTTCTGGGGTTCTTACAAACCGTCTAGTGTATTCTGATTCCTGACGTAGTCACTGGAGAGAAATGAAATTGAGTGGAGGCACTATGTGGCGCCAGACTGGCTACTTAATACCCTTAGTTTTAAAAATTAATTAATTAATGCTCCATGTAGATGTGTACTCTGACAGCTCCTGACAGAACAGTGACATTCAACAATTTACAGTGAACTACGATTTAGACACATTTTATAATGGTGTAAAAATGTGGCTGAACGCCAGTGGTAGTGAAAACTGGAAACAACTAACATATTTAAGAGCTCTGAAAAGTACATTTTGCATTATATTATATAACCTCCTTGTGTGGCTAAGGTCTTTGTACCGTCTATGCCTAGTTGAATGATTATGAAAGGCACTGTACCTGATATTTAGTGCCTTCAAAACGTGAAAAACAGAACTACTTCATTATTATTCCTCAATTAACTTGTGTTGTGTTGTCTTATAAACACATTTCACGGTGCATGCTGACAGCGCACTTCCTAATTCTAAGACAATAAAGCGCTTAGTAATTACCGTAGTATTACTATAAGGTGCACTTAAAATCCTTTCATTTTCTCAAAAATCAACAGTGCGCCTTATAATCCAGTCCACCTTATGCAATAATTCTGGTTGGGCTTACTGAACTCTAACCAATTTTATGTGGTACACGGCGCTCAAAAATCTGTCAAAATGTTTTAGTACGACTTTGGTAAACTACAAAGCCATGACACTTGATGGATTGTTGGAGTATTACAGCTACTGAAGTCTGGAGCTTTGAGGCATAAGTCCGACAGAAGCTGACCACATTAGCGCGCAAGGAGTGAGCTGTTTTTTCAGCACTTATAGTTTATGCAAATGAGCCATGTGGTTTTAAGTTTTGTTTCTGCAAAAGGTAAACAAATGTGTGCAAAGCTGAATTAAACACATTATTAATTATTACTCAGTGTATATTTGAGTCCTCCTTGTAGGAAATAAAATAAATAAATAAATAAATAAATGATCCAATCACATTCACATTCATAATCCTGATTCACCAAGACAGAGAGCCAATGCCGGGTGAATTACACCACAATCTGCCAATGGATCATGGACTCCTGGGTTAAGGGATCAGTCTCAAGTGTCGTCTGTTCGTTTCACTTAATGCGCCTTATAATCCGATGCACCTTATGTATGAAAATAGACGAGAGAATTCAACATTATTGATACTGTGCTTTATAATTTCGGTGCGCTTTATAGTCCGAAAAATACGGTACATGCAGACAGTAAGAGCTGCTTATACAATATATCTGTACGTGTTTTGTTCAAATACATGTGGGAAAAATGTACACACTCACTCTTGAATTTGATTTCAATTTTCTATATACCAATTTAAAAATACTGTCATTTTTTTTCCATTTTAAAACTACGCATTTACATTGACAGACTAGAGGACCGAGGCTAGTTGTGATTAGCGCTCCTTCCTGGTCGGCCGAGAGCGAGCGAGCTAACAACATTTAACCAAAGTGACACCTGTGGAAAAAAATCAATGGCTAATTTGAGCGAGCACTTCTTCATGGAGGTGAATGGACGCCTGGCAGTAATGAAAAAGGTAGCTAGCCTTAAAGTTATCATTTCCTCGTGTGAAGTGTCACTCCTGCTAAAAATCAATGGCTAATTTAAGGAGGCATTGTTTAATTGCTTCCACTGATGGGAAAAATGAAATCGGATGTGTGCGTAATGAAAAAGCAGCACTGGCCTTAATTTGTCTTTGCAGGTTGAGATCGTGAGGAGCGCGGAACACGGCAAAGAGAACGGCCCGGAGCGCGGAGTGGGTTTACAGGTTTGGTATTGATCGTCTGGAGGGGCTGGTGGAGCCGGCTTCACCTGACCGCCCCCTCACCGCGAAAAGACCGGACAAAGTCGACTCCCACACGACACTTTAAGATACGGACTACATTCATGCCATACTCCCTATAACTGTACTACAACTCTCCCTTATGCAGTATAATATTCCCTACAACTATACAACACCTCACTCTTATGTACACCCTACAACTGTACAAGTCACCCTTCTGTAACAGATAATAGTCCCTACAACGCCTTATATAACAGATAATACTCTCTTCAACTGTACAACAAGTCACCTTTATGTAGAAGATAATACTCCCTACAACTGTACAATAACTGACCTTTATGTAACCGATAATACTCCCTACAACTGTACAACAACTGACCCTTATGTAACACATAATACTCCCTACAACTGTGCAACAACTCAACCTTATGTGACAGATAATACTCCTTACACCTGTACAGCAACTCAACCTTATGTAATATAATACTCCCTACAACTACAGTCCCTGACAAAAGTCTTGTCGCTTATCCATTTTGTAGAAACAAAAGTTTATAACCTGACTTTAAATTAATCGATTGGTTTTAGAAATGTCTCATATGAAGCTAAAACCCTCCCAAATTATGCTCAATATACTAAAATAAATTTGCTTCACTGAAGAAAGATTGATCATTTAATGAACACAGAAAGGTCAGATTTTGGCAAGACAAAAGTTTTGTGGCCTTGTCATATGATGCACCCAATCCTAGATTACAGCCTCACCTGTGATCAGTTACTGATCAATCAATTAGTGTTTGTGTATAAAAAGAACCCCAGCACACCAGACCTTCACATCAACTGCAACAACTTGACCTCTGACAACATGCCTAAGATCCACCCTGAGACCAAAGTGTAAATTATCAAGAGGCTGAAGACCAGATCCACTGCTGAGGTGGTGACACCTTCAATGTGTCTCAGCATCAAGTACAAAGAATAAGAAAAAGATCTGAAATGACTGGAGATGTTTTTGACAAGCCCAGGTCCAGGCAGACGCCGCAAGACAACTGCTCGGGAGGACGGTTTGTTGATTCGAAAATCCAAGGCCCCTTTTCCACTGCAGCAGACTCCACCAGGCCTGGTCACCTCAAGTCCCTGTGTCAACCACAACAGTTTGTACAATTCTGTCTGGAAATGGCCTCCATGGTCGAATCAGTGCACAGAAACCAGCACTAAAACAAAAGGCAATTAAAAAAACCGTGTGGCATTTGCCAAGGCCCACAGTCTGCTAAAAGGATGGACACTGGAAAAGTGGCAGAAGGTGGATTTCTCAGATGAATCCTCAGTTGAATTACATCACAGCCGCCGCAAATATTGTAGGAGACCAACTGGAGCCCGCATGGATCCAAGATTCACCCAGAAAACAGTTAAGTTTGGTGGTGGAAAAATCATGGTCTGGGGTTCCATCCAGTATGGGGGTGTGCGAGACATTTGCAGGGTAGAAGGCAATATCAATATAGTCTAAAATATCAAGAAGTATTAGCTCCTCTTACATTCCCAACCATAAAAGGGGTCAAATTTTGCAGCAGGATGGTGCTCCATCACATACTTCTATCTCTACATCAAAGTTTCTCAAGGTGAAGAAGATCAAGGTGCTCCAGGACTGGCCAGCCCAGTCACCAGACATGAACATCACTTGAGCATGGTCTGGGGTAGAATGAAAGAGGAAGCATGGAAGGCAAAACCAAAGAATCTTGATGAACTCTGGGAGGCATGTAAGACGCTTTCTTTGCTATTCCTGATGACTTCATCAACAAATTGTATGAATCATTGTCGAACCGCATGGATGCGTCCTTCAAGCTCATGGAGTCATACAAGATATTAAATATGGATCTCACAGCACCACTACTTCATTCACTGACATTATGCAACATATTTTTGTATTTGAAGTAATTTGTTCAATTTTCTGTAGGCGACAAAACTTTTGTCTTGCCAAAATCTGACCTTTCTGTGTTCGTTAAATTATCAATCTTTCTTCAGTGAAGCAAATTTATTTTAGTATATTGAGCATAATTTGGGAGGGTTTTAGCTTTCATATGAGACATTTCTAAAACCAGTCGATTAATTTAAAGTCAGGTTATAAGCTTTTGTTTCTACAAAATGGATAAGCGACAAGACTTTTGTCAGGGACTGTATATGACAACTCGCCTTAATGTAACAGATAATACTCCCTACAACCGTACAACAACAAAGTTACATCAAAAGCACAAATAATTCAAAAATCACCTGTCTGACCTTTGACCTGGTTATTAGATCAGATAGAGTATTCTTCCAGTTGCCCTGGCCCTGGCCCTGGCCCCGACTGTTCAAACCCACGTCACGGTCCCTGAACAAACACAAATGAATGCGGTTTATTCAAAGTCTCGTCATTGAAATGCTATGCAAACATGCTACTGGTTTAAATATGTGGTGAGCACCGTCCTCCGGGCCCGCAGCCCTGCCCCACCTCGTGATGTCATGTCGTGGTAGTTTTCATGTTAACGACTACCTTTTACCTTTAGTTCAGAGACAGGCGGTTCCAGGTCTGAAATCATCCAACTGTTTTTAGTGAAGGTGTACGGAGTTTAAAATCACAGTGGAGCACTTCCTGTATTACTCCATGACATCACAAGGTGGTACAGAGTGTTGAATCTGTTTGTGAGCCTAAATGTGCAGGATAAGTGTGAATGAAACAAAACACAACTCCAAGTATGTTTTTGATGAGGAGGAAGGAGAAAACAACATTATAACAGATCAGAAAATAGCACATAGCACAATTCAACTTGGTAAACAAAAAGAGGGAGTATTACACTTCTATGGGGTATAAACTTAACACATATTTAGATCACCAAATTACCTTGTATTGCTTTGAACATGCTATATTTGCTAAGAGTGCTAACAGCGCACTTCCTGATTATTGGACAGTAAAAAGCTTTATAATTACATGCAGACAGAACACAGTGGACATATTGTGACCTCAAGAGCTGCTTATACAATATATTTGAACTGGGGCAAGACAAATTTGGCACAAATACACAGGAAAATAAAAACTAAATCTGATACAGGTCCTTGCCTGCTTCTATGATTATTTCATTGCACTGCCTGGAATGTTCCACAGTATGACATTAAACAGCTCTACCTTACACTTATTCAATTATGGGTGATTTTATAGTTCAAATAGCTGAAAGCACGCCCATGCTCACTTCCTATTTTTAATGTGGCTGTTAGTGGGTTATCGATGTCCATTTACACACATCTTGAGATGCACATACAGTATATATACAGTCTATGATATAAACTTAAAAAGAAGGGCACATTTGGACCAAACTTGTGGTGTCCTGTGGTGAATATTTGACGTCAGTTAAGTGTCATTTTGTCAAAACGGTCAAAAAGAGGTCGCTGTGAGTTCTAAAACAAAATCCCTCTCTCTATGTCATCAGCACATAACAGCATTATAACATGACTTAAAGTTCACAAGAGTCAATTTTAAACAATATCCATAGGACCTTTAAAACTGGAGACAGAATGAGCCTTTGCCAATATCTCTAAATTATATTTTAACTCCACAGGACCCCGCCTGTCACCAGAGAGGAGCTTGTGTACCACTTGTTGAACAGTTTGAAATCTGACATACTGATATACTGTATGTATTGTCAAAAATCTGATACAAATCAATACTAAAACTAGTATCATAACTTGATACTCATTTGAGCAGGTATCGATACTAAAAAAAAGTTCCATTCACAGGACAGAAATGAAGCTTTTCTGAATGTCTTTAGAACACGGGTCTCCAACCTGTAGCTCAGGAGTAACCAGTAGCTCTCCACCCTCTTCCAAGTAGCTCACCAAGGGATTTCAGAATTATACCATTTTGCTGAATAACAAAAATGTTAATTAATGTGATGATACAGTTTCAGTATCATAAGCTGCTCTATCAACATATCGCCAAGAGTATTTTTTGGTACATTTTACTCAATTATTTACCACTTTTTTTTTGCTTATTCAGAGGAAGGACACTCTTTTATGCGGATTTGCACACATTTGACATATTCACAGTTTTATGATTAAAATGTTTGTGTTTCTTATGAACTTTGCAGAAGAAGTGATTTAACAAAGACTTTTAGTATCACAGCCATGATTTAGCCTTTATTTTTATTGAACCATATTGAATCGATTTGAAATATATTGTATTAAATCGAAAGTGCATGTATCGAGGTATGTATCCTATTGGCAACTTCTTAATGATACTAACCCTAATTGTACCGTATTTTCCGGGCTATTAGGTGTGCTCTTAAGCCTCCAAACCCATCAAAAAACAACTGCGCACCCCACAATCCAGAGCGCCCTAAACATGAATCCACTCGGGTGTCCCATCACGACTTCAGTAAACTACAAAGCCGCACCACCCGCAGAGCACGAAAACACACGGAGCAAACAGCGACCGCACAACGAAAAACACCCACAGACACACTCATGACTCCATGTCGATGACGAACGTAACGAAGGAATGAACCAAAAAAGCGAGTGCAATGTGCCACTTCTAACCACAACTGAACAACTGAGTCACTGCGAACACTCCGACAAGCCGTTGGTCCCAGACAGCCCCCTCCCTACACGCCACAACTGAACAAATCCCAGAGTCACCGTGAACGCGCCAAACAAAGTCCCACTGACCCATCCAACTGTTGTGTTTCGTTTAAAGTCCAGTGCGGTGTATTTGTGAAAAAAGTTCGAAAATAGACCATTTAATGAATACCTCGCCGTTTTAGGATTTGCTCGCTCGACGGTAGACGGGTACCAATCAGTGCTATTTGGTTGTGACGTATGTAATACGCTGCTAATGGGGCTAACTGGTATATTAAGCTTTTCCCAAATCTCCTAGGAATAATGGCAATAATAATAATCTTTCCCCTTGATACAATTCACCAAACATTCTCTTTGTTCTGGCTTTAAATCCTCGAGCTCATAAATCGTTGACAGCACAGAATGTATGGCTCTTCTCTGATTGGCTGGTTCCCGAACTCGCACTTCCAGGATATTTATGAACCATCTAGGCAGGTGCCAGCTTGGCTAAAACTCAGGACCCTTGCAGAGACTATCCACGCCGAAGACAGGGGGGAGCACTATTTAATTTGTTTTACTAAGTTCGTTTGTCTAGTTTGTTCTAAGGTCACTTTATTATCACTTATTTTCTGCATTCGCCTTTTTGTTACTTTGATTAAGTTAGTAGTTTAGTTCATTATTTAGTGTAATTCTCTCCTCTTGTGTTCAGTTTTAGTTGGCCCTCATGTATTTAAACACTTCTGTTCTTTGTCTGGTTGGATTAGTTTTGTTCTGTTCAGTTTGATTTAAGTTACCCCAGTTGGACCCAGCTTTTTTGTGTTAATGACTTACCTAATTGAGACGTTGTTAAATTACATTTGACTTTATTAAATTTAAACTAGTGCAGAAAAGCCCAACTTTTTGCACTAATGAATGAACAATGGTTTATGTTTTATAGGCGTCTAACTGTACCCAAAGGCTTCCCTTCTTTCTTATAATTGTCTCAATTTCTTGCGGCTGTTAAAATGAGTAGCTGTCCGGCATTTTCATTTTGTAAAGGCAGCACACCAGAGGAAAAAGGTTGGAGATGCATGACCCAGAAAAACAGGTATTGTGACAGAACTGTGACTCCACAGGTCTGGTTTGGTCTCCATGAAGCTAGAAAGGTTTAATACCATACTGTGAAACATTTCAGACAAAAAAATAACAGCTTCATGGAGAAAAGCATTTGACGGACCCGCCACTGGAAAAGTTACACAATGCACCTTTAAGTAAAATTAGTAAACATAACCATAACAATCATGTAACTTATTCTAAATGATCTCAGACACATTAGTCTCTCTTCAGCCTTCAGCGCGTCTTTACGTCTGTGCCTGGCTCTCCTGTTTGCCCTGGACTCCCGCCCCTCCCCGTCCTGTTTGCCGGGGTTAAAAGCGGTCCTGGCCTCTGATTGGCTGCACCCGGTGCTGTTTGAGGAGGGGATGGCTGCAGGGTGCGGTGGCTCTTTGGGAACACTGTTGTTTAATGGAGTTTGTTGACAGAGGGACGTGGAGCTGTGTGTCTCTCTCAGGAGGACGAGCAGGACCATAAATGATTCAGGCCTCATTCAGAAGAACAGCGAGAGGAGAGGAGAGAGAAGAGGAGAGATGGGGAGTTATAATGGGCTCACTATTACAGCTCTGATTCACTCCCAAACTGTTTAGACAATCAGCCTCCAAAAACACTCTTTCGGTGCACAACATTAGCAATTTCTCTCTCGTTATTTCCAAATTTTCAAGTGAAAACTTTTTTAGGAGAAAAATTATGTCAGGATAATATGTTTTTTCCTCAAAAGAATGGCTCATCCAGTCGAATAGTTACAGGGCAGCGGTGTTCTGAACTTCCCTCACACGAGACACTTCCTCCAGCTCCATCAGCAGAAATTACAATGTCCACAGGCCAACAAAGCCCATGTCTTGGCACCGGAAACCCCTGTCAAGGAACACTTAAGGACACTCATTTGACCATGTGCTGGATACCTCTGCCACCATAGTATTATTTCAATTAATTTCAATTTCATTTACATTAAGTTAATTACAGCACACATGATTTAATTTCTTTCTTTAGACTTGTATTCTAATTTCTGTAGTCTGTAGTCTGGTTCATCAGACGGTTTCACTTCATAGAAACGGTCTGACCTCGCCGTTTTAGGATTTGCTCGCTCGACGGTAGACGGGTACCAATCAGTGCAGTGTAATACGCTGCTAATGGGGCTAACTGGTATATTAAGCTTTTCCCTAATCTCCTAGGAATAATGGCAATAATAATAATCTTTCCCCTTGATACAATTCACCAAACATTCTCTTTGTTCTGGCTTTAAATCCTCAAGCTCAGAAATCGTTGACAGCACAGAATGTATGGCTCTTCTCTGATTGGCTGGTTCCCGAACTCGCACTTCCAGGATATTTGTGAACCATCTAGGCAGGTGCCAGCTTGGCTAAAACTCAGGACCCTTGCAGAGACTATCCACGCCGAAGACAGGGGGGAGCACTATTTCATTTGTTTTACTAAGTTCGTTTGTCTAGTTTGTTCTAAGGTCACTTTATTATCACTTATTTTCTGCATTCGCCTTTTTGTTACTTTGATTAAGTTAGTAGTTTAGTTCATTATTTAGTGTAATTCCCTCTCTCTTTTCTTCAGTTTTAGTTGGCCCTCATGTATTTAAACACTTCTGTTCTTTGTCTGGTTGGATTAGTTTTGTTCTGTTCAGTTTGATTTAAGTTACCCCAGTTGGACCCGGCTTTTTTGTGTTAATGATTTACCTAATTGAGACGTTGTTAACTTACATTATTTTTGACTTTATTACATTTAAACTTACTTTTATACCTTGTCTTTGCCTTTCTGTTTGGTCCACTACAAGTCCATTCTTCACTAGGGCAATCTGTTAGTAATCAGGCTGGTGCCACCTAGTCCCCCCACTCAATTTAATTTCTCTCCAATGACTAAGTCAGGAATCAGAATACACTCGATCACAGGTGTCAAACATGCGGCCTGGGGGCCAGATCTGGCCCTCCAAGACCTTTAATCTGGCCCTCGGCTGATTTTCTATTGTTATTGTTATTTTGGGGTTTATATGTCATGAGTTTTCTGATCCGGCCCCTTTGGGATCAAAGTCGGTTGGATATGGCCCCCGGACCAAAATGAGTTTGACACCCCTGATCTAGATGGTTTGCAAAAATCGTGGAAGTGCAAGTTCGGGCACCAGCCTGTCAGCGAAGAGCCATACATTCTATTTTGGCAACGATTCCCGAGGATTTAAAATAAATGTTTGGTGAATTTTATCAAGGGGAAAGACGTTATTGGCCTTCTTCCTGTGGGATTTAGGAAAAGCTTAATTTACCAATTAGCCCTATTAGCGGTGCATTACATACGTCATGACCAAATAGCAGTGACTGGTTAAATGAAAAAAGTACCCACCTACCATCGAGTGAACAAATTCTAATGCTGCGAGGTCAGACGGTTTCCAAGAAGTGAAACCAGCTGAGGAATCAGTCTAGGTATTAATGGCACCTGTAGTAAACCTGCTTAGACACAGGGAGAGTCTTTCTTAGCTGGAGTATTATTGTGTATTTTTTTGGGTTGATGGTGAAACCAAAATGCCCAGAGGAACCCACCCAGAAACATGTAAACTCCACACAAACCCTGGAGACACAAGAGTTGAACCTACAACTTTGTGGAGAGAGTGTGCAGCACCTGACAGCCACCTGTCAGCATGTTTTAGCTGTAACCTCGGCTGATGGAGTAGTGACATGCACAGACAAACCTACTACTCCAATTTCGTTTGCTCATGGACCAGACCTCCTGTGGGGACTTTGTAGACTCAGTGTAGAAGGAAGCCTGAGAGCACTTTTTCACTGAAAGATTTACCACCATTATCCTTTGACTCTGTGGTTCTGAGTTTCTCTGAGGGCTCCTACAAAGTTCATAGTTCCAAAAGGAAATGAGAGATGTGTTTTTGATTTGTGTTTCAACATTTCTTACAACAAGGTGCACTTTCAATGCAGCAAAACGCCAGGCCTGAAGCTCCCTGAATGATTCAAAATGTCCAGGAGAGAAATGATAAAACAGATGATCAGAGAAAAGTCACTTCCGATGTTTAACAATGACTTCATTCGTCCCGCTCAAACCCAAAGTGCACATGCCTTCATGTTTTGGACAGTCTGTGCTCTGAGCTGGTGCAGAGGGGGACTCCTATGTTCATTATTGTGTAGTATGGATCAAAGCCTCCTCCTCTCTCTCTCCTGTAGGCCTACACAGTGTACACTCAGTACTTTTCATGTACAGAGACCTCAGAGTGCACTAAACAACCACATTCAAATCCTCTTTGACCCAAAACCTGTCAGACCACTGTTGTCCAGGTCTACAGAAGGTCAAAGAACTGAAAGAGCAAAGTAGCTATGGGCTATGAGAAGTTCATCTAGGAATATAGAATTGGCACTAAAACTTAAACAGCTATAATTGCTAATAAAAACAGTTATCATACATGTAACCTGAACTTTGGCATTTCATGTACGTTGAGCATTTGATTTTCAGACATGAGGAGCTGCGTTCCTCACATGTGATTTACTCTCTGCTGCATAAATGAGCACATTGAGGCTCTGGTTGTTTTACTTTCACGTTAACATAGCAAACCAAAAATGAGTTCAAGTCCAAACACATGTCAAGTGTTTTCCTGGCTGTTTCTTACCCAGTGCAGTTGAACGCCTCTCCTAGTCTGTTCCTAATGAAAATCTGAATGCTCTGTTATGTGTATCTATGTGTATCAGAGAACCAGCTTCCCCAGACGTGTTGGGACACCTCAATTGTAGTTCCCCCGTTTACATGGATTAAAAAAAAAAAATAGTAATAACTAGGCCATTTATCCAGTTTTCTTGACCTGTATGTAAACATAGTGACAGTAACAGATCGGAGCTCAGGGTTGGAGCCAGTGCAGTCTAGACTCTTCTGTGGTTTGGTTTAATCCCGTCATGGAGAGAGGGGAGCAGGCTAACAGGCTAACTGTGCCTGCAGGGCCTGGCTCCTCTGCAGGAGCTGTGAGCCTCACACACAATGTCCCCACAACACACCAGCGACGAGCTAACTCACATTCTTAAACATTATAACTCAGGTCGATTATGGGCTGCTCATGGAGGTACGCTATTAAAAATGCATTTACAGGAAGGAAGATAATACAAAGAGAATTAGACTTTTTAGTGATTTTGGACTGTAAAAATTTTTTGACAATTTTGCATTTTGTAAATTTTAGAGCTCATCTTGATCTCAAATATTAGAAACAGGTCAGACCGTACAAAACTGCAGGCCCTGCTAACCTTTCACAGCACGATGGATTCTCACAGAATTTGTGAGTTCACAAACTCCTGCTGGGGCCCGGGGCCCAGCCACCATATGGGCCGGACACTGGACCAATCACAGCCAAATGTGAAGCACCCAAACAAAACAAACATGGTGACACCCACAACAAGCAAACTCCCCACAGAAAAGCCCCAGAGTCTAATCTGGAACCTTGTTTCTGTGAGGCAAGAGTTCTGCCTCTCAGTGACTGTGCCAGCAGAACGTAATATGTTCCCTTTAAAAAAACAAATATACCTTTATTTGTCTCACCATGGGAAAAATGCAACTGATCCATCTCCATGGAGACAGATACATTTAGTATCATGTAACATTCCAGGCAAAACAAACATGTCAGACATGTGGAGACAGAGGGTGGTGGACCCTTTATCCAGAAAGTTACTGTGGTGAATTTTTAAATATTGTGAAATTCTCCAGTCGAATTTTTTTATTTGAACAAATTTAAATTTTTGGAAAACTACATGAAGCAAAACCAGACAAACTCCAGCACATTTGCAGCAGTATTCCAGTGACAGCTGATATCACAACAACAATAACTTTACGACTATATTTCTCAAGCGACAAATCTCCACGTCTAAAGTTGAACGGTGCGCGCCTCCCACACGACATCACATAAATCACAGCAGATCCACGCGCGCCTACAACATGTGAACAATCGCTTCCATTAGGGTTAGCTGCAGAGCCACAGATGCAGGCTGCTGGTGTGATGAACAGTATGTATTTAAGCACACGCACGGGTTTGACTGACAGGCTGAGTGATGGAGGCGGGCTCTGACTCACACACATTCACACACACACACAAACATAGAGCCCCCCCTTCGTACTATGTGTGTGTGTGAGAGAGGCAGACAACTAGCATCCATCTGTCCCTTCGCTCGCTGAAACCCGGGGTGTCACAGGCCCCGCCCCCTCACCCCCGTTGCCCCTGACGCCCCCTCCCAGGACCATTAGCTCTCTTTAATGCCCCCACTGCAGGCTCAATATGGCACGGCTCAGAACAGTCACATGAAGTGGCCTCCCCCCCGTGCGTCGAGATGGCCGACCGGACACCGGACGCTGAGCGGGTGGAACACTTGTGGCCTCCAGAAGTAAAATCGACATTCTTTTTTCCCATAGAGTTCATGTAAATTACTCACAATATTAAAGGTGAACGATATAATTTTTTTGACTGTGAGTGGGGTCGCCTCTCCACGGATCTGACCTGTACTGTAACTTGGTCTGGCTTTTCCACATTCAGAGCAGTCAAAGAGGTTTACAACAGAGGTTTTCAACAGGGGGGTCGCGAAATCTTTGGTTGATTTGAGTTTTTTTATATATATTTGTTCATTTTTGAAGGATGAGGATGAACTGTTCTCTTCTGTCTGTTCGCTCCTTCATCACGTCTGTCTCTCTTCTTCATTCCCTCGTCTCTCGCTGCCTGTCAAACACGGCCTGGATTTTTAAATTTCTTCTAGACTATGTGAAGAGGTCTGTATCAGCTTTACTTTTACACACAGCGGAATTTAAACTCCGCACGTACTACCGCGCATCGGGAAGGGGTCAGGCATCTTCATTCCCCACTCCACAGCCGCCTCCTCTTTATCTCTATAAGTCATTTTCCGTGATGTTGTTGCTCCATTGTTCTGGTCTTCTCAGAGTCACCTCGAGCACAAAACACAGCTTAAACTTTGGGCCTGAATTAACTTTGGTCACACTCATTAACCCGGAAGGATCAGCCAGATGTCTAGAATTAGTGTGCTTTATTGAGTATCCAGTATTAGCAGAAAATGGTGTAAGTGTGTGGTTCTGTGGAAAACAAGGCATAACAAATTTCTATTAATTAACTATACAACTATACATAATAAAACACATGGATATATTAAATAACTCTAAACATAAGTAACAAACATAATATACATTAGTTATGCAGCCATAATAAATTGAGCCGCTCTGACTATACTGCGCCTTTAAGAGGTGCCGTACCCAGACACATGCTACCTCTCCGTATGACGCATGCAAATGAGGCCAAAATGGGCCGAAACACAATAAAGAAAAGTTTATAGTAAACAACAAAACATAGAGAACATCTACTTACATTTATATTACGCACACACTACCATAGATGAAAATAACCTCTAAAAAAACACAACAACAAGAGCACACTCCTCGCAGTCTCTTTGCTTACAGTTCCGAAAAAACACTGAACCCCAATACCTGGCCCCAGCCAAATTTACCACCAAACTGATGGAGAGGTGAAGCAGGGACCCCCACAATATATATGTCATACAGTTGTGCTTTATAGTAAATTGGGACTCTTTTATTGTACATTCAATACTACGGAGCTGAAACTAACTCCATCTCCAGTTTAAGCCTCAACACGTTCCATGACAGAAATAAGTCTGAGTGTTAAAAAGGCCTTGTATTCTTGGTCTTCCGCATGGAGACTGTCACTGCTTACAGTTCTGAAAAAACACTGAACCTCAATACCTGGCCCCAGCCCTGCATCAGTTTGGTGGTCCCTGGTCTGAAAAACGCTGAAGACCCCTGCTTTATAATAAGGAAACACTCACCCATTCATACATCAATGTGGAATTGCACCGCCAACTTATGGGACAATGGATCTGACCCCCATCAATCAATGATATTTATGTTGAGAGCAGGATTCGAACTGCCAACCTTCAAATCAGTGGACAAACACTTTTACCAACTGAGCTGCTGCCACCCCATGAAGATAGAAAGGTTTAATATCATACTGTGAAACATTCCAAACAAAATAATATCTCCACAGAGAAAAGCACTTGACAGACCCTCCACCAGAAAAGTTACACAATGCACCTTTAATGAGTTGGTAAAGACTCATTCTGTTTTCAGTTTTAAAATTTGAATTAGCTATTCTTTTTGTCAGACAGGAGAGTTTGTTTACCTGCTTTACATGTTTTGTCTAATTCCTTTCTCAAAAGCGTCTACTGTCTGGCACAGCTGAAATTACCCAAATGATTCTAGTGAAGGTGCATGGAGTTTAAAAACACCGTGTAGCACTTCTGGTACTACATCATGACATCACAAGGTGGAACAGAGTGTTTTCTGTTTGAGAGAAGAACTCAGTCTAAATTTTTGTTGTTAAGTTAGAGTCTGTCACCTGCTTGTTTCTATGGACATGTCATTTCTCTGTCTGGAATGTTCCACAGTATGACATTAAACAGCTCTACTTAAAATAAAATACTAAAATACCTAGAAAAACTGGATACTGACTGTGAGCGGGGTTTTCTCTCCACAGATCTGACCTGTAACTTGGTCTGGTTTGGTCTTCATGATGATAGAAACGTTTAATGTCTTTCTGTGAAACATTCTAGACAAAGAAATAACATCTTCATGGTGAAAAGCGTTTGACAGACCCTCCACCAGAAAAGTTACACAATGCACCTTTAAACATATTTTAACATAAATTGTTTTTGTTTTTTGTTTGTTTATTGTCTGTTTTTCGCCATTGTTCTTGACACACACACATCTCTATTTGAATTATGGTGGAAGGGAAACTTATTAGTCTTATTAGTTCGGTCATCCACTAGATAACCAAAGCTCAAAGTAGTTTTATTTTTTTGCTAGTGCAATTACATTTTTGTTTACATCCATTACACATGATTATGATTATGATTATGATTATGCTATATGCTGTGATTATGTTCTAATCAGGGTCAAGCTGACTAGTCCATTCTAATGTGAAAGGGGGGAATGCTTTTGTGTGTGTGTGTGTGTGTGTGTGTGTGTGTGTGTGTGTGTGTGCGCGCATGTGTAAAAGTAAACTACTCTCATTTAATGCCATATTGAGAGAAAATCTAATTGCTCTGAGGCCTCGGCCATTAGTGGCACTGAGGGCAATTCATTGGGGGCCCCTTCAGGTTTGGGGCAGAGTCCTGCTCCAGGTCGGGTACCCGTGAGTACCCAAAGGGTATGGGCAAATAGTTGCTGACACGGGCAGGTTTTAATGTTCTGTAATGTTACGGGTGAGTAGTGATTACACATGGGCGGGGCAGGACTACACCAGGACTACACCAGGACTACACAGGACTACACCAGGACTACACCAGGACTACACCAGGACTACACCAGGACTACACCAGGACTACACCAGGACTACACCAGGACTACACCTAGGACTACACCAGGACTACAGGACTACACCAGGACTACACTAGGACTACACCAGGACTACACCAGGACTACACCACTACACCAGGACTACACTAGGACTACACAGGACTACAGGACTACACTACAGGACTACAGGACTACACTAGGACACACTAGGACTACACAGGACTACACCAGGACTACACACTAGGACTACACCAGGACTACACCAGGACTACACCAGGACTACACTAGGACTACACCAGGACTACACTAGGACTACACAGGACTACACTAGGACTACACTAGGACTACACCAGGACTACACTAGGACTACACCAGGACTACACTAGGACTACACCAGGACTACACTAGGACTACACCAGGACTACACCAGGACTACACTAGGACTACACCAGGACTACACTACGACTACACCAGGACTACACTAGGACTACAGGACTACACTAGGACTACACTAGGACACTAGGACTACACCAGGACTACAGGACTACACTAGACTACACAGACTACACTACTACACAGGACTACACCACTACACTAGGACTACACCAGGACTACACTAGGACTACACTAGGACACACTAGGACTACACTAGGACTACACTACACTAGGACTACACTACACCAGGACTACACTAGACTACACCAGGACTACAGGACTACACCGGACTACACTAGGACTACACTACACCAGGACTACACAGGATACACACTACACCAGGACTACACTAGGACTACACCAGGACTACACTAGGACTACACTAGGACTACACCAGGACTACACTAGGACTACACCAGGACTACACCAGGACTACACCAGGACTACACTAGGACTACACCAGGACTACACCAGGACTACACTAGGACTACACCAGGACTACACTAGGACTACACTAGGACTACACCAGGACTAAACTAGGACTACACTAGACTACACCAAGATTACACTAGGACTACACCAGGACTACACTAGGACTACACCAGGACTATACCAGGACTACACTACTACTACACTAGGACTACACTACAACTACACAAGGACTACACCAGGACAACACTACGACTACACCAGGACTACACCAGGACTAGGACTACACCAGGACTACACCAGGACTACACTAGGACTACATCAGGACTACACTACGACTACACCAGGACTACACTAGGACTACACGAGGACTACACCAGGACTACACCAGGACTACACCAGGACTAATCTTGGACTCAAGAGAACGAGAGAACCCCAAACTCGTGGAGCAGGTTGTCCGCAAAGCGTGATCGGGTGACAGCTGCACTTACCTCCATGCGGCGCAGAGCTTTGTGTCGGTGCTTTCGCCTGCGGTCACCCAGCGGTCTACGCTGGTGCACTTGAGAGAATCCAAGCCTGTCCCCTGGTTTAGTCCTGTTTTAGTCCTGGCTCAGTCTTGGGTTAGTTCTGAGTTAGTCCTGGGTTAGTCTGGTTTAATCCTTTTTCTGTCCATGGCATGTTTCTTCTGCTCAATAAATAAAGCCCGTGAAGTTATGACAGTTGAGTTGCATTGTATTCGTACTGAGGAAAGTGTAACCATTTCATTTCATTTCGTGTTTGTAATTCTTAAAGTCGAAACTTTTCAATTCATATTCTGATGGATGCTTCAGTTAGAATGCTTTTAATTTGTGTCTGATTTATCACGGACACCGGAAGGTACTGGGTGAAATGTTAACGGGTCCGGGCGGGTGCAGTTTTAACTTTGATATAATCAGGGGTTAATGGGCGAGTGCGGGCGTGGGCGGGTGTGGGTCTCCAAAAATGGTAGCGCCGCCTCTGTGAATGAAACAAAACATGACTCCAGGTCTGTTTGTGATGAAGAAACATAATAACATAAATCAGAAAATAGCGTAATATGGGTCTTTTAATGCCATATTGTGAAACATTTATTCTTTTTGGTCAGTTTTCTGGTTAAATTATCTCTTTGATTAATCCAGCGGTGAAGGATACCTGCGTATATATTGAGAAAAGGTGAAAGGGATGAGCCTGGAGTCTGTCATGTGGTTGAAATAGTCAGGAGAGGTCTGCAGAGGTGGGCTGAGTGTACTCATATAGTCAGGGTAAGACAAATGGGCCGGGTAAATTTAGAGCGCTACCATTCATAATACCTAATTCACTTTAAATGGGCTTAAGAGACCACTGAAATAGTCCCGATCGCTCATAAGTCTGAGGAGTGCTCCAACCTGCGCTAGATTCCACAGGCCAACAGCTACAGATCGTGTGCTCAGTAACGCACCTGCGATACTCCTTCACTTCTATTTTAATTAAAACTGCTCTCAGTGTTAGTAATGTTCAGTCCCCGGTTTCTCTTAAAGCAGGTCTATTATGCAAAATGGACTTTTCAGAGATTTTGACCATGTTATAGTTCTTTCCCCTCACCGTTTACTCACCTGAAGTTGTATTTAGATTTGTGCATGTTAAATTTTTGACAATCAGCTCCAGTTTTCACCTCCACGGTTCACGTTCACTGCTCTGTAAGTTGTTCTCCAGTTTTATTTTCTAAATTTGAGAAAGAAAAAAAATCTGCAGCTTGCTAGTGTCATGCGCAACTATCCACAGGAGGTACTGACGACTTCACAGCTCTTTGTTGTGATGATGTTTACGCTCCTGTTGACTTGTTTCTTATGTTAAGTTGTATTAGATGAATATTGCAATTTAAAATTTCTAAATTATAACTTAATGATCCATGGCAAACACAAGAGGGTCTTCTTTAAAGTAATACAAAACATTAGCCCCCTAATGTCTGAATTTATATAGTTGTATATTAAAAAAAAAAAAAAAAAAAAAACTGGTGTGTGTGGTTTTTGTCTTTAAGTAGATGGTAAATTAAGTTGAGATTATTCATTTGACATTTGAAAAAAAAAAAAAACAATTATAATAATAATAAATAAATAGAAATTTCGAAAGTTGGAGTTGCAAATTTGTACACACACAAGGAGGACACACACACACGAGGAGTATACACACACACACACACACACACAAGGAGCATATACACACACAAGGAGTGCACACACACTCACACAAGGAGTACACACGCACACATGAGGAGCACACACGCGAGCAGTACACACTCACACACACACGAGGAGAATACACACACGAGGAGTACATACAGACACACACACACCCACATATGAGGATTACACACACGAGGGGAATACACACACGAGGGAGGAGTACATATACACACGAGGAGTATATACACACACACACACACGAGGAGTATGCACACACACACACACACACACAAAGAGCACATACACAAGGAGCACACACACGAGCAGTAACACACACACACACACGAGAAGTACATACACACATATGAGGAGTACACACATGAGGAGTACATACACACACAAGGAGTATACACACACACACACGAGGAATATGCACACACACACACACACACGCACACACACACACACATGAGGAGTACACACACACGCGAGCAGTACACACACACAAGGAGAACACACACACGAGGAGCACACACACACGAGGAGTATACACACACACAAACACACGTGCACACACACGAAGAACACATACACGAGGAGCACACACACACAAGAAGCACACACACACACAGAAGCACAGTAACTTCGCAAAATCGCACACAAAGACACAAAGTCGGGTCATTCCTCCTCGAATTTAGGGAGAAACAAACTGCAGCCTAAATCGGACAAATTCTTAAATCACAGTGGAGCACTTCCTGTATTAACACATGACATCACAAGGTGTAATAGAGTGTTTTTTTTTTTTTTCGAGAGAAGAACTAAATATGCTACGTTGTGTGTTAAACATGTGAATGAAACAAAACTCCATGCGTGTTCGTGATGAGGAAACATCGATTAGAACGTGGATCAGAAAGTCGCGTAACGTGGGCCCTTTAATTCTTTCAGGCGAATTATTTACACACGCTCTAATCCCGGCTCATACGCTCATACAAACTAACACAAACATTCAGTGGGAGTTCACAGCCACCAAAAAAAGAAATCAAAACAACAGAAAAATAAACCCGCCGGTAAACAAGCGTATTTCGGGCTGCGTCTGAAAACATATGTCAGAAATAGGCGCAAAAGGCGAAGCTAACTGTGGCTATCACCCCAAGTGCAAAACCGCACCCACAAAAGCTGCCTTCTTTAGGGAGACAAAGGCGTAGTGTGATCGTGGAGGTGGCACGGGTCCAGGAGTTAGAATGAGTTAGCGACAGAAGCTACGGTAAATGCTGGTTAAAGGTGCATTGTGGAACTTTTCTGGTGGAGGGTCTGTCAAATGCTTTTCTCCATGGCAAAAATCATTATCCCGATTATGTTGGTCAATATTAAAATCACAGCTATTCAGATAATTTTTTTTGTTACATGATGCATTTCTTCAACATAAACACACAAAATAAACTTTGTGAAGCTAAACCATTTCAACTTGATTATATGAGTTTGGAGATCGATTAAAATTCGATTAATTGCACAGGCTTAGTTATTACTTTGTCTCTAATGTTTCACAGTATGCTATTAAACCTTTCTATCTTCATGGAGACCAAACCAGACCAAGTTACAGGTCAGATCTGTGGAGAGTAGGGTGACCAGATGTCCTTATTTACCCGGGACAGTCCCAGTTTTGAGCCCTGTGTCCCCTGTCCCAGCAGATTTATACAAAACCAGTGATTTGTCCCAGTTTTATACAAGAAATGTCCCAGGTGTCCCTATTTTTGACCAGTTTGATCCCTGCTGATAGTAAAGAGAGACATACATTGTCATTTGTTAAGGTAAAATACAGAAAAGCTGCTTAAAAATGACCAAAACACAAAGAAAATGTGACTAAACTGACTCATTTATTCATCATGAATTGTCTCTGCATAACAAATTTCCTTAATTATGCATTTGTTTTCCAATCTTATGATGACCAACCAGTGGTGTAGTAGGGATTTTTAAAGTGGGGGTACGCGATACGTGACGGCATCGATGTGATGAACCCCCTCCCATCCACCTCCACCCCAAAAGCCATGTACTTAACTTGACCTGCCGTAATACACACAGATGTCATACAGATTGTATTTTTATCAAAAATATATAAATAAATTAATCATCACTGAAAAAAAGTTTGTAATGAAAAATAATTTTTGGTACACACATAAAGGTGCCAGCCCAGTAAAATGAGTAATATTAACGCCATTCATAATCGCCTACAGAACATAAATCATAGACTACAACACATCTGGACTAAACCAGGACTAAAACAGGACTAAACCAGGTCTAAACCAGGTCTAAACCAGGTCTGAAAGAGGTTTGAACCAGGACTTATCTTGGACTTAGGGAGAGAGAGAATCCCGAGCCTGCAACGTGCGATCGGGCAACAAGTGCGCTTTTTCTTGCGGTCACCAGACACTCAGCCTTGATTCAGTTCTCTTTTAGTCCTCTTTTAGTCCTGTTTTAGTCCTGTTTTAATCTTGTTTTAGTCCTGGTTCAGTTCTGGTTCAGTCCTGGTTCAGTCCTGGTCCTTCATGTCTCAGGTCACTATAGGACGGTAGTGCAGATATCATGAGTCTGTGCAGGTTGTTTTCATCATTGTCAGTAGCTCCAGATTGACATTTAAGTTGTAGCTATTTTATATTTGTTATTTTTTAATATCTCACGTTGGGAGAAGTGGTTGGATGGTGTACCCCTGCATACCTCCGCGTACCACACCCACCACACCCCTGACCCCAACCACCAAAAAAACGGGATGTCCCAGTTTCTATTTTTTATCTCTGGTCACTTTAGTGGAGTGAACGCCTGTTTTTCTAGGTATTTTTGAGCTATAAAACCACATGTAATTGAATAAATATAAGGTGTAAATGTAATGTAAGGTTTAATGTCATACTGTGGAACATTCCAGGCAGAGCAATGACATCTCCATAGAAACAAGAAGGTGATGGACCTCAGTTTTTAAGGCGTACTGAATAACTCTTCTGGTGGAGGTTCTGTCATCTGTTTGACTCAACGGAAATATTATTGTGTTGGTTAGAATGTCCTGCAGTGTGGCATTAAACTAATAACATCGCCATGGAGACGAGCTGGTGGCACCATCAGGCTGGATCGCTTACAGGTTACAGGTCAGATCGGTGGAATGGCAAAAGCATTTACAGCATGTTTTCAATGCATTTTTGAGCAATAACAGCACAATTTTGAAATAAATAAGTGTAAATACATGCACATCAGTATCTCGGTTATTAGTCATATCCCGGTGATGTCAGTATTCGGGATACTGCATATACATGTGCACTGAGAAACCGGGACACTCATATCCCCATATACATGATCAAATATAGTAAAAGTAGTAGTAAAATGTAGTTAAAAAGACTCGTGATGGCCCAAGATAAGATAAAAGGAAATAATAGTGAAAAAAAGGTAGCAAAAAACATCCTGAGGAGTGAACCTGGCTCCCGGCCTTTAGTATCCCGGTTTCTTGACATAATCTTACAAATGTGCAAGCGCAAAAATGAACTTAAATCAATTTATTAAACCAGGAAAAATACAAACCGTGAGCTCCTTTAGCATAAGAAGCTCAATCCACTGCACAGATCAAACCGAACAGATTCTTCATTAAAATATTATGCATAAATAAACTCACCTTTACAACATATAAACCATAATCACTCCAGAGCCACATCAGCCCGTTTGATCATATAATTTAGCTTTGATCACATTTGTTTAAGTTTTACAGAAACAAAACTTAAAACCACATGGCTCATTTGCATAAACTGTTAGCAGTGATAAAAACAGCTCGCTCCTTGTGCCGCTGATGCGATCACCTTCTGTCTGACTAAAAGACACGACTCAGAAGATTATGTGTGTTCTTTTTGTGACAGAAGAGATGCTGATGATGGTGTATATCGTAGGAGATAGTTCATGTTTTAGATTTCAGTGATCATACGTGTCATTTCACTCATGTATGGTCACTTTATTCATGTTGGTCACTTTATTTATGTTGGTCACTTTATTTATGTTGGTCACTTTATTTATGTCGCTCCTGTTGTGGTGAAAAGACTGGAAAGTGTTTGTCTTTTGGACGCATGCACACTCAACTTTATGGTTACTATTAGAATATACCAGCTACAATGAGTGCATATACATGCACATGAGTATCCCGGTTATGATCGGGTTTTTTGAGTATCCCCGTTTCATCATAATGCATGTATACGGGTTCAGTATCCCGGTTATTAGAAACTGAGTTACTGTAGCTGGTATATTCCGATAGTAACCGGGATACTGTGGCATGTAGTGTCCCGGTTACTGCAACATAAAGTTGAGTGTGCATGCGCCCAAAAGGCAAAAAATTTCCAGTCTTTTCACCGCAACCGTAGCAACATAAGTAAAGTGACCGTACATGAGTGAAATGACTGTAAAATAAAGAGCTGCGCTAAACCTGCACACGTGCAATCTGCACTCGTATGATCGCTGAAAAACTAAAACATGAACTATCTCCAACACGATATATACACAGAACAGACTCACCATCATCAGCACCTCTTCTGTCACAAAAAGAACACACATATAATCCACTGAGTCGAGTACTTTAATCCGACAGAAACTGATCGCATCAGCGGCACAAGGAGCGAGCTGTTTTTATCAACGTTAACAGTTTATGCAAATGAGCCATGCGGTTTTAAGTTTCATTTCTGTAAAACGTAAACAAATGTGATCAAAGCTAAATTACATTATCAAACATGCTGATGTTGATCTATAGTGGTTATGGTTTATATGTTGTAAAGTTGAGTTTATTTATGCAGAAGATTTTAATGAAAAATCTGTTCATTGTTGTTGTTTGATCTGTGCAGTGGATTGTGGGATATCTCATAGCTCTAGCTCCTTACTGCTGGTTAAACCCTGGTTTATTAATTAATTGATTTAAGTTTATTTTTGCACTCGCGCATCATGTATACAGGGATATGTGTGTCCCGGTTTCTCAGCGCGCATGTAAATGCAGTAACCCAAATACTGACATAACCGGGATATGGCTAATAACAGGGATACTGAGCCCAGGATACTGTGTATACATGCACCATGAAAAAACCCGATCATACCCGGGATACTGATGTGCATGTAAACGTACTCATTGTTAGACAGAAATGTTTAGAACTTTCCCGGCGACGCAACGACATCTCCACGGAGACAAGCGTAGCGTACCCTCCACCAGTAAAGTTACACAGTGCATCTTTATACGCAGGCCTCAGAGACAAAGAGCCCATGGGTGAAGGGGGGCTCATGGTTGCCTGGTGCGACCCGCTGTGGACCTCCAGAGTCTGGGTTTGGCAGTCGGCGGCGCAGGGCGGCACGGGCCAGGGACTATGTGTGTGTTGAAAATCCTCTTCACTAATGTTTGTTTAGCTCCAGGCTGGCATCAGAGGAGGAGCCGGAGCCAAAGGAACAGCGCCCTATGTAATGTGATTTTATTAGTCAGCAGTAGTATTCACAGACTGTGGCCAATGCTCCTTGTCAAAGCCTGTGTCTATGTTTTTGTGTCTAGCATTTGGAAATATCAGATTTTGTGCATTTTTTAAAGTTTTGTCCTTCAAATTACATTAACTATAAAGGTCCTGTATTACATAAAATGGATTCTTGTGAACTTTAACCCACATTATAATGTTGTTACCTCCTCAAATACAAATACAACCCGAACACTTCCTCTAGCTCCTCCAGGTGGACCACGAGGCGTTCCCAGGCCACTTCTTATTCCACGTTTAGACGAGCGTTTTCAGGAGGAAATCTGCGTACATACGGTGATGCAAAAGTGTGTGGAATTGGATTGTGTATGCATGCCAGGTGGTGATGTATGTGACGTAAACGCATATGCGGCGTGAGCAGATCTGACCAGAGTTTTGCGTCTTGGGCAGTGTAGACGGAAACGCTATGGCGGAGTGTATTCAACTTTTCCACTCTGGAGGGTGGTTTCAGATTTTTGCATTTTTAAACCCCAAAAACACCATCACTGTCTAAATGAAAGGCACTTCTGATTAAATATTTTGTCATTTTTTTCCAGCAGGTGTAAAATGTATGTCAATATGTATGTATGTAAAATGTCATGTAAACAGGCCCGTAGTCCCTCCTTCCTTGGGGCCTCTTTCCGGTGGGACATACCCGGAACACCTCCCGAGGGACCTGTGTGACTGAACCCTGTCTCTAAGGGAGCGTCCAGCCACCCTGCGGAGGAAACTCATTCTGACCATTTGCATCCACGATCTTGTTCTTTTGGTCATTACCCAAAGCTCATGACCATATTTGAGGGTAAATCAAGAGTTTTGCCTTTCGCTGTATCGTCCGATACAGCGACCGCATCACTGCAGACGCTGCACCGATCCGCCTGTCAATCTCACGCTCCATCCTCCCCTCACTCGTGAACAAAACCCCGAGATACTTGAACTCCTCCACTTGAGGCAGGGACTCTCCTCACAACTTGGAGATGTAGACAGACTAAAAACGGATTACTCAAGCATGTGCGACTGAAACAAAACACAACACCAGGTCTGTTTTTGAGGAGGTAACAACATTATAACATGACTTAAGCCGGGCATACACTGTGCAATTTTTGACTCTTTGTGAGCCGATTTTGAACTGAACTATTTCAGGATCGGGCCGAGTTTTACCGAGTCGAACTTCGTGTAGTAAACATGGGGTAAAGAGAAGCGACTTATACCTCACGACCAGCTCCCGATCAGCATTCGTAGGTCACAAGAGTATCAAACTTTTTTGAAATCCAGTCGCCTCTCGTGAGGGTTCCACCAGCCGATTTGCCAGAATCTGTCAGACTGCTCATGCGCGGACACAGAAGCGGAAGCAGGATACGAGGTTGTGGAGGACGATGGCGCCGGCGAATGTTTTGGACACAGGACATGGAGGCGCAGCTAATCGAGCAGAACAGAACAGAAGTTTGGTGAAAAACTTGATGCTACTTACCTCCAGTTCCCTCTGAAGAACTGACAACCCGTACTGCCCACGTCTACGCAGCCATTTTTTTGACCAGATTCGTCGCCTCTTCTTTTTGGGCTTGTCTGCGCAGAGAATGGCACAAATTGCCAAGGCAGTGCATCAGTTTTTTGCCTGGATCAGCATTGTGTCTCCGCACGTCGGTGGTTTTCTACTTCCGGAACAATAACTCCGGTTGTTATGTGAACGTACAGTGTGCGCAGGCAGGTCGCATCAAAGCATCGGTTCGTACAGTGTGAGAACATGATTCGTGAGCTGTGAACTTTTAAACCCTGAGATTTGGTCGTACAGTTTACGCTGGGGCTGAGTGACCCGACCGAAAGTATCACACAGTGTACGTCCGGCATTAAAGCTCACGAGAGTCCCTTCTGCGTAATATAGGGCCTTTACTTTCAATCCATTTCATCTTTCATATAAAATAGAAGGCAACACATATACACACTGCAGCCGATCTCGCTAAAAATATCAACTCAAATATTGACACACACACACAACATAAGCACAAAACACATCTCGGGGGGAAAAAAGTGGGAAAATAATCAAAATTCCCAGCGTCTAAATTGACAGTTATGCTAAAAAAAAAAAAAAAAAAGGAATTGTTTTTCAAATTGCACAATTATTACTTTTCATTCGGGTCCAATTTAAAGGGCCAGTACGGGGCAGATGGGGCGCAGACAGTGCAGTAATTGTAGCCTCCTTAAATAGCCGGGTTTGGGTTAATAGCATAGTCCTGTGTGTAGCATTCAAGTGCGTGATGGAGGGAGAGAGGGAGAGAGGGAGAAAGAGGGGAGGCCATGTTATTTTTCTTTCAGCTTTTAAAACAGATGGTTCGGTGTGTGCGGAGCGGAAGTGTCTGTTAACAGGCTTGGCTCCTGGTCGTGGCGAACGGCCAATGACAACACGGAGATCTGAGTGTGAGCGAGGGAGGGACGGAGAGAGGGAGGGAGGGAGAAAGGGAGGGAGAGAAAGGAGGAGAGAGAGGGAGGAAGACAGAGAGAGATAGAGGGGGAGGGGGAAGGAGAGAGACAGGGAAGGAGAGAGGGAGGGAAGGAGAAAGAGAAGAAGAGAGGGAGGGAGAAAGGGAGAGAGAGAGGGGGAGGGAGAGAGAAGGACAGAGGAAGAGAGACGGAGAGCGAGACAGGGAAGGAGGGAAGGAGATACGGAGAGACGGAAGAAGAGAGGGAAAGAGATAGAGAGGGAGGAAAGGAGAAAGAGAAGGAGAGAGGGAGGGAGAAAGGATGAGAGAGAGAGGGGGGTAGGGAGAAAGATGGAGAGAGAAAAGAGAGAGAGCGCGAGACAGGGAAGGAGAGAGGGAGGGAAGGGGATACGGAGAGAGGGATGAAGTGAGGGAGGTACAGAAAGAGGGAAAGAGATGGAGAGAGAGGGGAGCGAAGGAGAAAAGAGAGACAAATAGAGGAAGACAGAAAGGGAGAGAGAAGGAAGGAGAGAAAGAGGGACAGGGAGAGGGAAAGAGACAGAGAGAGAGAGGGAGGGAGGGAAGGGACAGGGAGGGAGAGAGAGAAATGGAGAAAGAGAGAGGGAGGGAAGGAGAGATGGAGGGGGGGTTACGGAGGAAGAGAGAGGGGGTTATGGAGAGTCAGAGAGAGATAGAGATTGAAGGAGAGATGGAGAGAGAGAGGGAAGGAGAGAGGGAAAGAGGCGGAGAGAGAGGGAGGGAAGGAGAAGGAGAGAAAGATAGAAGGAAGAAGAGAGGGAGGGGGAGGGGGGAGAGAGATAGACAGAGCGAGAGAGAGAGACAGAGAGTGGTAGAGAGAGAGAGAGAGAGAGAAAGGGGGAAGGAGAGAGGTACGGATAGAGAGAGGGGGAGGGAGAGAGAGAGAGGGACAGAGAGCAGTAGGGGGAGAGAGAGAGAGAGAGAGGGAGGGAAGGAGGGAGGAAGAGAGAGGGGCAAAAAGACAGAGGGAAGGAAAGAGGGAGGGAGAGACAGAGAGAGAGAGAGAGAGGGGCAGAGAGCGGTAGAGAGAGAGAGGGAAGAAGAGAGAGAAGGAAGGAGAGAGAAAGATAGAGAGGGACAGAGAGAGCGGTAGAGCTGTGGAAGGTACTGCTGCATAGGTTTTATTCACAGCACCCATGATAATACCCAGGATAACACCCATAGCACCCAGGCTGGTATCAGTGTCACCCATAGTAGCACCCAGACCGGGAAGATGGCAATCCGAATACGAGGGAGAGAGAGAGAGAGAATACACTATGATTTTCTGCAGTCCAAAGAGAGAGAGAGAGAGATGCCAAAGATACTTTATACTACGGCCCTCTGGATTACAGCACCCAGGATAGCACCCATAGCACCCAGGCTGATATCAGTGTCAGTCATAGAAGCACCCAGACTGGCAAAACGGCAATCCAAGTGTGAGGGAGACAGAGAGAGAGAGACGAGCCTCCCTAGATACTTGTACATACTATGTGTGAAGAAGGACACAGTCTATTTCTGTCGGGTGTTTGATTGACAGACATCGTAACCAATCAGAAGCTATTCTCTCCGTTACATCTGTCTATGACTCACTCTTGACGCACAAAATACAACGGGTTTTGTGTTGGTCGCATCATTTTATTTTGTCGTATTTATCCACAACACTTTAAAGGCCGGTCAGAGAAAATATTGTTTGACATTAACCCGGTCCATGGCGCAAAAAAAGCTGAGGACCACTGTTATAATTTTTTTTTTTTTTTCTCTCTCTGTTTTTATGTTTCAGGAGCACACCCACAGACACACACACACCCACAGACACACACACGAAAAGCACACACACACACACAAAGTTCAAAGTTTTTCAGGATTCCCACTCTTTTTCACTGACAAAATTTCAAAACTTTTCCACGACTGTCATGACCTAAAGTGAATTTTCCATGACTTCACGGCACCTACATGTGTACAAAAAAGAAAAAAAACAACAACAAAAAAAACAATATATACGCAAGTTAAAATGTTAAAATTGATGAGTCGACTCAACTTGACAAGTAAAATGATCTACAAATGGAATAAGTTTGTTTTTCAATTTAATTCAAGCAACATTTGATTTTGTTTCTTATTTTAAGTGCAAAAAGTTGTTGCAAGATGTGTTTTCATATTTTAAGTAGAAAAAGTCTTGCTCCACTGACAGATCATTTTAAGTGAAAGTGAATTTTCAAGTGCAATTGACTCAAATCATGATAAAACTTTCTTAATTGAAGTCATCTTAACTTTACTATATTTTGTTTTTTGCAGTGTAGAATTGATCAGACTTTTAATAATGAAATGTTAACTCTTTCCACTTACTTTATGGTTTTGGTTTGGGATTATAGTTTTTGAACATTAAAAATACTGCCAGTGCATGTATTGTTGTTTCTTTTAAACAAAAGGTGCAGACTTTCAGAAATAACCATAATAGTCTAATGAGAACTTAACAGAACACTATAGTTGGGTGAAAGAGATACTAAAATTCCATGACTTTAATAAAACTTTCATTGAATTTACAGAATTTGATGACTTTTCCAGGCCTGGTAAATTACATTATCAATTTCCATGATGTGTTTCAGGATTTCAACAAAGGTGAGAACCATGGTTTTTAATAAAATCATAAAACTTAATGGAGTAATGGGAGTTGTGAAAAGCTTGAAGGGCGAAAATAGACCATTGAAACAAGTAAAAATTTTCTGCAACAATGTATACCATATTTTCCGTACTATTAGGCGCTCTGGATTATAAGATGCACTGTCATTAAATGGTCTAGTTTCGAACTTTTTTCACAAATAAACCGCACTGGACTTTAAACAAAATACAAACAGTTGGATGGGTCAGTGGGACTTTGTTTGGCGCGTTCACGGTGACTCTGAGCTTTGTTCAGTTGTGGCGTGTAGGGAGGGTGTGTCTGGGACCAACGGATTGTCGGCCTGTTCGCAGTGACTCAGTTGTTCAGTTGTGTCTAGAAGTGGCACATTGCACTCACTTTTTCGGTTCGTTCCTCCGTTCCGTTCCTCGTCGGCGTGGAGTGATGAGTGTGTCTGCGGGTGTTTTTCGCTGCGCGGTCGCTGTCTGCTCCGTGCCTGTTTGTGTTGCGTTGTTGGCTTTGCAGTTTACTGAAGTCGTGCTCGTGCTCTGGATTGGTCCTATAGTCCGGAAAATACGATAAATGGTTTAGATAGGGAACAGTGCGCTCTTAAGTACTTCTATGGCAGGGGTGTGCAATATGTCGATCCCGATCTACCAGTCGATCGCCAGGGTTATGTGGGTAGATCGCCGTGTCTTAGTACTCGTCTCGGACTCGATTGCGTTTGGACTCGGTCTTGTCTCTCACTCAAGGTCTGACGCTCAACAAGTGTGATCATATTTCATTACGGCCGCTGCTGTTGGCAATAAACTTGTAGCGGGGTGCAGGAGCGTGTGGGGCGTCTCAGTGCAGCCTGTGCGCTCATTTGAAACCCGCGGAGACTCTACGGCACATCACAAATACACACGCTCCCTATGCACGGCTCGTCTGCAACAGCGTGTGCCCTCGTGTACCAGTGTGCGTCATAGGGCAGGTTAAACTTCCCAAACATCCTGCCTGTCCATCTGCCTCACGTCAGCACGCCGCCCCTCGCCTTTTCACGCTCTCGCTCCTTCCTGCACCCAAGATAGCACCCTGGCTGACAATGCTATAGCACCCAGAGTATCAGTGGCACCCGGGCTAACAACATGAAGATTCAAGCGTGAGGGAGAGACAGAGACAGAGGGGCTATACTTGTCTGCAGCCCCAAGAGGGTGAGGGTACTGCACGAGATACTCCAGAAAAGCACCCGTAGCGCCCATATCGTGTCAGTGTCACCCACAGCGGCACCCACCCAGATAACATGGCAGTCCGAGAGTGACAGAGGGAGAGAGGCTGAACTTTTCTGCAGCCAAATACAGAGGAGATCGCACAGGTACAGTATATCAACATGGGTCTTCATCACAGCACCCAAGATTGCACCCATAGCATCACTAGCAGTATTAGTATTAGAGAGTTGTGTATTCTATATCCCAGGCAGCGAAAATGCGTCTGTCTGATCTGAATGGTCACTAAACCTCAGCATCTGCAGCTCAGAGAGGGAATTCTGGAGGTTCTGAGTTTTCACATGAGGCCTGAACATAAACTGAGAATGATTAAAAAAAACAAAAAAACTTGTGTGTGTCTTCTGTCTGCAGGTTAAAGCTCTGGCAACACAAGTTCAGTTGGGATTGTATAGTAGCTTTTTAAACTATAAGAGCTGGGGATGGATCTCATGCCACAAGATCTTGCAAGACAAGATTGTGCACACATGAGAAGAATGATCTTGTGAGATTTATTCCCCCTGAATTTACCTCTGACTTGGATAAGAAAGAGTTAAGAGCTGGTGAGTAGGGCTGGGTATTATGAAGAAGTTGCCGATACAATACATAGGCTACGAAACTATAAGTGTCTCGATACAGTGCACTTTCTGTTTGATATGATATATTTCAAATTGATTTGATACGGTTCAATAAAAATAATGGCTAAATCATGGCTGTGATACTAAAAGTCTTTGTTAAACCACGTCTTGTGCAAAGTGAATATGAAACACATACATTTAAAGCCCCATCCACACTAGAATGTATTTGAGTCGTTTTCGTTGGGGATGCAGTGTTTGTCCACACTAATCTGATGGAAAACGGCTCCAGAGACGGAACGATCTGGTGCCACCAGCTCCCACGATTTCATCTGAGTACGGATCTGATCCAGCACCGTGTGGACGCCTGGAAACATTCATACACTGACGTAGGAACTCTAGTTGCGTCCTTATTGGACCACGTCACTGTGACTTGTGCCTTCCTGATTCGCTGGATTCATGGCATCGGTTAGGGGTGGGCGATATATCGATATTTTAAATATATCGAGAAAGTTTTTAAACTCGATATGAATTCTGACATATCGTATATATCGATATAATGTTTATATTCAATTTTGATTTCGCCGCTTCACTTGTTTGTCTTCTCTCTCGTCGCCTCCGCGCGCCCCCACCTCCCTGATTTTGTTCGCTCATGTCTCCTTCACTCCTCACTACCTCCGTGAACGCCGAAAGTTGGTGCCAGTGAAAAGCTTCAAGCACCACGAACCTTTTCCACCATTTACAGACAAGACCACCAGCAGCACATCCTCATATTCCACCGAGTCGCGTCCTTTAGCCCGAAAGAAGCTGAACGAGTTGAGCTGCATGAGAAGTGCTGTTCATGCAAATGAGCCATGAGCTTAAGTTTCGTTTCTGTAAAATGTAAACACACGTGCGCAAAACTGCATTAAACACATTATTATCTCAAACGGACTGATGTGGCTCTAGAGTCGTTATGCTTTATATATTGTAAAGTTTATTTATGCAGAAGATTTTAATTAATAATCTGCTGCAGTGTAACTTGTACAATAGTGTTTGGAAACGTTGGGTTTGATCTGCAGTGGATTGTGGGATTAAACCTCAGAGCTCCTTACTGCTGGATAATAACATGGATCTGTTAAAATAAGGAACATCCTGAGCTTCTTCTGCTGAAGGAGCTCATGGTTATGATTATGGTCTGGAGAACAGAGTTAATGCAAAGATGAGCTTGTGTTGAGTTGTTTTATTTATGAATGAAAAGAAGGAAATATGTATTATTTCTTTTATTTTACAGTTAAATTATTATTTATGTAATCAAGGATTTTTTGTCATCTTAAATGTTCCTATATGAACTGCCGACTTCTTACACTTAAATAAAAAATAAAAAAAAGACCTTGTGGAATTTGGCATATTTGTTTTTGCATTTTTCAGTTTTAGGGGGGTTATTTTTTCTTAAACATATATCGAGATATATATCGTATATCGAGATATAGCAAAATATATCGAGATATATTTTTTGATCCATATCGCCCAGCCCTAGCATCGGTCATGAGAAAACAGTTTAAACAAACCATAGAGAATCTGAACCTTGTCGTCGGTCCATGGAAAGACTGTTTTCACACTTGCCATCTTCCTCGGTGTGAAATCGGCTGCTGCAATTTCAGACATGGTGCTCCACTTCCTTGTATGTGACGTGACGTTGTGGCGATGTGACGCCAGCCTAGTCATGTGACTATCGTTTCAGGCGGTTTTGTGTTACTGTGTGGATAGGGAAGGCTTTGATTGCGGACACAGAAACAACGTGTCTGGACGCAAATCATTTCCGATACTGTGATTCGTTTCAGTGTAAACATAATATAATAAATCATTAAAATGGTGACAATGTCAAATGTGTTGCATAAACGAGTTTCCTCTGAACAAGCAAAAAAACTGTAGCACTGTAACAAAATAAATGAGTAAAATATACCAAAAAATATATATCGATACAGCAATCCACAATACTGATACTGTATCATCACGTTAAAATATATCGATATATTGATATTTTGCACACCCCTACTGGTGAGTTATCCAATTTGAGAAGCTGTAGTTCCAAAAAGCAATACTACAATAACCGTTTAGGTGTAAAATAAATCAAAATACTGGAGCCAAAACTGTGAAATGGATTGCACTACTTATTTCTTACAAATTGTGTCAAAATCTCATTTTGTCTCATTCTTGTGGACACCTTCTCGTGGTGTGTTTTGTCTCGTCAAAACTGTGTCCCGTCCCAGCCCTAATAAGAGCACAGGCTACATTCAGTCCTTTCAAATGAAAAACGCGTCCAAACTTTTGACGTGTAGCGTACGCACAAAACTTCTCGTCTAACTTGTTGTTGATCACCTCTGACTTTGTTTAGCGTGTGTGCGCGTGTCCTCTCCTCCACAGCCACAATAATGAAATTACCCATGCGCTCTATATGTCTTCACACCACGAGCCCGGCGCGCAATCAGCCTATAGGAAATCTCTCTAATTAGCCATCAGATTCATCAGTATGCTAATGAATCCTTATTGATACAGTTCCACCTTTGGAGCGAGCGCGAGTGAGGGGCCGGCGGTGGAGAAGCCGACGACTCTGCCAATATGCTCTCTCCATATGGCCGCGTTCGGTGCATCTGGCACTCTCATACAGTTACCGTGCAGTTGCCTATACCTCCAGTTGTATTCGCACCTCCCAAAGTGCAAATGAAAGGCAGCCGGCTCGTGCGACCGGGTTAATTAGAGCCAGGCCAAGTGAAGTCACACTCCTCGTGGCAAAGGCGCCGCAACCCTCAATTACGCGCGGCGAACGAGGCAATTAAAAAGCCCCCGTCGCGTGGAGCCGTACCTGGGTCCGTGAGCAGCCCGCCCCCCCTCCAGACCTCCGCACCTCCTCCAGACCTCCAGGGAGCGCAGCCTGGTAATGAGTATTGATCAGACAGTGTTAGAGCGTGTCGAACAACACTGTTATTTTAGATACTGACTCTATGTGAGGAGGCACACGCAGGTCGCCCTGGGATCAGGAGGGTGATGAATGAGAGGACAATGGACGCTGTTTACAGTGTCTGTGTCAATAACAGTGTTGTTTACGTCGTGAGATGTAAAGCGCTGATATTATTGCAGCGATGGGCAAAAATCTTTTAAATCATTTAATTGAATTTGAAATTCAGATCAATTTATTTGGAAGAAAAACATTTTTATTTTCTGCACTTTCTTGCATTGGAAATTGCACTGAGGTCTCTGCTCACTTTGGTCACAGGAGGAGAGTTGAGCTCAGGGCCACAGGGCTATGCAGCACTGAGGCTTTGAAATAAGTGAAGTCAAATTAAATGTTGGGGCTGCAGGTTTAATGCAATAGTTGGTTTTATCTCGTTCAGATAACGATGTTAAATGGATTATATAAGATCACTGAATACAAACTTTTCAATTTTGACCATTTAATGAAGTTTGCAGAACCTTTTTAGTGGAGCATCCTGACATTCCACCTTCTCCCAACTACTTTTTCCAGACTGATATGGGTCCAGTCAAGTGGTAATGGAGGGAAACAGGGGCAGATTTTTTACATTCAAATAGCTCTTATTCAGAAACTAGAGGGACTTTTGGAATAAGTAAAGTATCAGAATGTAGGAAAGAGTTAACAGTCCAACAGGGTAAAGTTAAACCTGTGATATTCTTTCAAGTTGTTGACAAAAAATTTAAAAACTCATGTCGGTAACGGAGGGAATGAAATATGCAGCACTTTTTGGGCAATAAATCCAAACAGTGATAACTCTTGGTTCTCACTTCCATATCCTTAACAAACTGGTTTGAATATTTGCTTCATATAGTTTTCTACCATATGGTACAAGATTAGGTTGAAAAACCTCTTACTTTTTGAGTAATGAGATTTTTTATTAAGAAAGGTCATGGTAACGGAGGGAAAAGTAACGGAGGGAAAATTGTGCAAACAAGTAGAAGGTGCAGGATTTTGCAAAATTTGTCAGTTTTTTTCTTCCGAATACTTTAATATTACTTCAAAATGAAAGGAAACTATTTCTATAAAATATGTCAGTCCTTCCAAGCAAATTTTTATCATTTTAAATATTATTATATATATATATATATATATATATATATATATATATATATATATATATATATTTATATTTTTTTTTTTTTTTTTTTTTTTTTTTCACAAATCATGTACCTTCATCAACAGTTCAAAGATGGAATAACACAAGATATGATGAAATACATCCATGTATTTACATGATTTGCAGGTCTTTGAAATTTGGGAAATAATTTTTGTTCCATGTTTTATACATGGTCTGTTTAAAACGTATGTAACTTTAGAACCAAAAATGGTACAGAAAAAAAGGTAAACAAGTTTGATAAACTAGAGTACATATGTATCTGTTGAACACATTTTTATATCAGATGCATTAACTTGAATTTTTGGCCTTGTTGTTTACTTCTGCATGACTGGGCCCATATATAGAACTCAATTTATAGTGTCTCACATATCCAACCTGTCTGGATCTCGGCCCCAGGGTTTACAGCATAGATCATATAAAAAAGTGGACTGAGGGACGTCACCTATAGCATTCGACTCCAGTCAAATGAAGCTCACAGTGGCTGGGAGTAATACGTTCAAATTTGAAGCCAGTTCCATATTAGGTATAGGGATTGATTTACGGACAAAATATCAAAATAAAAACACCAGGAGCATGTAGTGAGTGTTAATAACATTTTAAGACCAAAATGAGGAGCCTGACAGCAGCAGTTACAGAGAGAGGAGCAACATTGATGAGTTGAAGGAACCAGAAGAGTGTCCATGCTCACTTCCTCTTTGGAAGCTAGTTATGTCCATTTATACATACAGTAAGGTGACCGGATTTTCAAAATTCTAAACTGGGATACACCTGATTTGGGATGGTTGGTATAAATGAAATAGTGAAAAGAGTGTGGATTCTCGTGTCAGTCATAATCTGATGGACTTCTGTTACTGCATTTGTTTTTGTTTGTTTGTTTTATGGTCATTCACAAACACCAATTTCTGTATTTTGGCAAAACAACTGACAATTTATTACTCGTCTTTGCTGTTGGCAGGGATCAGATTAGTCAAAAATTGTGATAGTCCTGTTTTAGTCCTGGTTTAGACTTGATATAGTCCTGATTTAATCTTAGTTTAGTCCTGGTTTAAATCAAATTGTTCAAAAATAGAAACACCTGGGACATTTCTTGTATAAAACTTGGCCAAATCACTGGTTTTGTATAAATCTGCTGGGACAGAGGACACAGGACTCAAAACTGGGACTGTCCCAGGTAAATAAAAACATCTGGTCACCCTAATATACAGTCTACAATTTCCAAGTGCTACCTCAAGTTCACCTCTTGTTTATCTGTTTATAAATCAGTCTTGACAGAATCATATTTTTATACACTCTTCCACACGTCCGTCCCTCCCCCTGTGCTGGCTGCCTTACCTCAGTAGGTGCACTGTGGCCGTCCTGGAGCTGTGCGGAGCTAGGGGCTGTGTGCTCTGCTTCTCCCCAGCTCACAAACACCGAGCCCTGGGGTGGAGTGATTAGTATACGGGCTCATAGCTGGGAGCGCAGAATATCTTAGGTTCTACGCCAAGTGCCTGTGGTAAACCTCCAGCGGCCCTTCAAAATTTAATGTGCTGTAATAGAAAAGGGAGCAGAGGATTCCAGGAAAATATTGCAAGGAGGTTTGGAAATTAAAAACTGCTAAGCTTTCAGAAAAGGTTTTAAATATTTTAGTAAGAAATGTGAATTTGAGAAGCAGAATAGGTGCAATAAAGGAGAGGTATCAGTAATGTGATGGAAAATATAATACATGGGGAAAATTTGCATATCCCTCTGTATTTTTATACAGATTAATATCAGTCTGGTCCCCACGCCCTCTGTTGCAAACATAGACTGTGTATAAAAATCTGAAAATATTCATGTTAACTTGTTCTATGTGATCCTGATGTATTTATGTAACAATCTGTTGCATGTCGGTAGTTGATAAATCAGATCAGTCAGATCTCCCGACATCTGTTGTACACGCGTTCCATTAGTGTTGTAGTACTCGAGACTGGTCTTGCGACTGCTTTTTTTCGATCTTGGTCTCATCTTGTACTTGAGTGGGTAACGGTTTGTTTTTTCAGTTTTTGATTTTGTGTTTAAATGAATAATGGAACGATGCCGGACTTTTGCAATGCATATGGACAGAACCAGGACTAAACCAAGTTTAAACCAGGTCTAAACCTGAACAGAACCATTACTAAACCATGTCTAAACCAGGACAAAACTGATCTCAGTCCTGGTCTCAGTCCTGGTCTGGTTCAGGTCTGGTCCCAGTATGGTCCCGGTCTGCTCCTTGTCTCAGTCCTGGTGTAGTCCTGGTTTAGGTCTGGTTTAGACCTGGTTTAAACCTGGTTTAGACTTGGTTTAGTTCTGTTTTTGTCCTGTTTTTGTCTTGGTTCAGTCCGTATGTGGTGTAGAAGTCTGGCATCTCAGTTTAAGTCATGGAAACGGGAAGTTATCTGTTTTTTTGTTGTTGTTTTTTTTTTTCCATTATTCATTTAAACACAAAATCAAAAACTTAAATCTGAAAATATTCATATTAACTTGTTCTATGTGATCCCGTTGTATTTATGTCACATTCTGTTGGATGTCGGTAGTTGATAAATCAGAGTCAGCTCTCCCGACATCTGTTGTAAACATGTTCCATTAGTGTTGTGGTGCTCGAGACTGGGCTTGAAACTGCTTTTTTTCGATCTTGGTCTCATCTTGTAGTTGAGCACATTTGGTCTCGGTCTTGTCTTGGACTCGAGGTCTGACACTCCACAAGTGTGATCATATTTCATTACGGCCAGTAAATGTGCAGAGGCTAAATATCACTGCAAAACCAGAAAGATAATGTAAGTGTAAATGTTATGAACTTGAAAAACCACACTTGATTCACTGTGAAGTTGTTTTCTGTAATGTGGGATTAAAGTAGCGGTTCTCAAACTGTGGGCCAGGGTCAAAAAAAGGGGTAGAGTATTTAAGTGCAGTACAGTTTGCTTGGTTTTGGAATTCCAAATAAGGAACTCAGCTCCAAATTCGCTCCTCGAACCGCTAGAATCTGTGTATCATTCGTTCATTCGTTTTTCAAAATAAAACCAAAAATTAGAAAACATAAAAATATTTTCTTCATTATTTGTCTCCAAACCAAACTGAAAAAAATGTGACAGGATTTGTTTTGTCAGTTTCTGATTTTGTGTTTAAATGAATAATGGGGAAAAAAAACAAAAAAAAAAAAAAAAAACGGATTAAGTCCTGTTTCCGTGACTTAAACTGCGATGCCAGACTTTTGCACCACATATGGGCTGAACCAGGACAGAACCAGGTTTAAACCAGGACTAAACCAGGTCTAAACCAGGACTGAAACCAGGTCTAAACCAGGGCTGAACAAGGTTTAAACCAGGTCTAAACCACAACTGAACCATTACGAAACCAGGTCTAAACCAGGACTAAACTGGTCTCAGTCTTGGTCTCAATCCTGGTCTCAGTCCTGGTCTGGTCCGGTCCTGTTCTCAGTCCTGGTCTGGTCCCAGTCTGGTCCTGGTCTCAGTCCTGGTCTGGTCCCAGTCCGGTTCTGGTCTCAGTCCTGGTTTAGTCCTGGTTTAGATCTGGTTTAGACCTGGTTCAGTCTTGGTTCAGTTCTGGTTTAGTCCTGGTTTAGTTCTCCTGGTTCAATCCTGGGATCAGTCCTGGTTTAGTCCCGCTTCAGTCCGTATGAGGCGCAAAAGTCCGGCATCTCAGTTTAAGTCATGGAAACGGGAAAAGGCCGTTATCTGTTTTTTTTTTTTTTTTTTTCCATTATTCATTTAAACACAAAATCAAAAACTGAAAAAAAAATCATTATCCATTTTCTCATTTTGGTTTTGGAGACAAATAATGAAGAAAATAGCTTTATTTTTAGCTTTATTTTGAAAAACTAATGACCGAATGATACACGGATTAACTGAGCTTCATTTAACCGGAGTCGAACGCTGTGGATGAAATCACTCTCACTTACTCCGCTTCTTTACACACTCTATGTTAAACAGTCTTGTGGAGTTGATGAGCTCCAGAAGTTTGCGTTACGATTTCCAGCCCTCGCACCCAAGAGCCACGCGCCAGCCCCTCGTAATCCTGCACACGGATAACCGAATCAAGCTTTCCTGGACAAAAACAGGCCCGACTCCCAACCACCCCGCGCCTTCATCCTCCCACGGGCCGCAAATTGACATGTCTCCCTTATGATCTCGACATATGATTAAGATTTAATGCTGGAATTATCGTCATTAAAACTACATGACTGATACAGGGGGCAGATGACGAGCTATTCATTTGAGCGACTCTTCCTGTAATAATATTGAAACAGACAGTCTGCAGCGGCTAATTATCATCTAATAACTGGCAATCTGTACCCAATCGGAGGAAATGACGCCAAGTTAGCGACACACACATACACACGCACACAGACGCACAAACACACGCACAGTGAACAAGTACGATCCATTTTCTATTGTATGAATATTAATTCGGTTAGGAAAAATAATGTTTTTGGTAACATGCAGTACAACTACATTTTAATTAGCTTTAATGAAGTATGAAGAAAGATCAACAAATAGTTTAACAGAGCGATTCAAGTTTAGTAACGACTGAAAGTGGAGTTAGGATTAGGATATGAATTAAAGGTTCTGTCTTATATAAAATGGATTCTTGTGAGCTTTAAGGGTCCGTGTACCATTCACTCTTTTGAATTTTAGTTAAGGATGAAAAACAATAAAATGTGAAAAGAGTTTGTTATCTAATTATTCCGTTTTAGTGTCAAACAAAAAAACTGTTTTCGACCTCTATTTCCAATATTTAATTTAAAGTTTATTTTAAATAAAACTGATCATTGGTGCCTATTTATTACTATTGTTAGCTCGTACAACCATAAATGAAAACAAAAATTCTTTATTTTTTTATTTTTCTTACTGTTTGTTTTGTACAATCATAAAGATAAACGTTTGTGCCTTCATCAGTAATACTATTAGTTTGTATGACCATAAACAAAAACCCAAAAAATCCCTAAATTTTTCATTCTTATTACTGTTTATTTTGTACGATCATTAAACGATAAACTCTTTGCCTTCTTCATTGCTGTTGTTGGTTTGTATGACCATAAACGAAAACAAAAAATCCTTACATTTTTCATTCTCATTGCTGTTTATTTTATATGATCATAAACGATAAACTTTGTGCCTAGATTAACAGTATTATTAGTTTGTACGACTACAAATGGAAATATGTTTCTGCATGTATGTATATGTTGATATGCATATGTGTGTAAACATTTATACTGAGTATATGTACTGGATATCTATGATGTGTATATGTATGTATGTATGTACATATGTGTGTACAAGTGTGTGTACTTGCATATGTATGTAAGTATATGTGGATATGTTTTTGTATATATGTGGGTATATTTTTTTGCAAATGACAGGTAAGCACTCCAAAGGTGATTAAAAAAAAAAGTGAACCACGTGATTATTGGGGTAGGACTCCATAAGTTTTTTAAACTTCATCCTACTCCTTTTGAGCACCAGGTCCCAAATATGTCATCAGAATCAGAATCAAATTTATTTGTCATTCCAGTATAAAAAATACACAGAAACGAAACAATGCACTCCAGGTCAACAGCAGCACAGATAACAATAAGAACAAATAGTTATAATAAGAATAAATAGTTATAACAAGAATAAAATAGTTAAAAATATTGTATGTCAACCCGCCCCCATTTTCTAAAGTGCGTTCCAAGTCAGTGCTGTTTTGTAGTGTTTTTTTCTGACAGAATTAATCTGTCTCACGGCATCAGGATAAAAACTGTTCCGTAGTCTCGTGGTCCTGGCCTGTAGGTGGCGCAATCTTCTGCCTGATGGGAGAACTGTAAAAAGTTCATGTGCTGGATGGGTCATGTATATATCACTATTTTTGTTATTGTTTTTGAATTTTGTTGTACCTGGCTCAAAGAAATAAATGAAATGAAAATGAAATGAAATTTTATTTTGATATTTTATTCTCTCTGGTTTACTTGCCCTGAAAGTTCTGCTGCTTTGTGCGTCGTGTGTGAATTCAGTGCCAGCTGAACAAAGTTTATCGCTGCTTCCTGTTTCTGGAAGAGTTCAACAATGACTTTCTAAGACTCAAAAGTAAACTCATCGCTAGAAAAGAAGAGGACATGTTTGTCTTTAAGATTTCTGTGATTTTTCAGGTATGTCCTTCTAGCAGCAAAACTACATCAATTATATATAACTGGAGAGAGTGACCAAGTCCCACCTTCTATACACGTCAATGGCCGAGGCTCAGCTCGTAAATTCAGCCAATTTGGGCAAGGCAGGTTTTTTTTCCCCCATTATTTATTTAAACACAAAATTGAAAACTGAAAAAAAAAAAAAAATCCTTATCCCATTTTTCATTTTATTTTTAGAGACAAATAATGAAGAAAATAGTTGTTTTTTGTTTTTTTAATTTTTGGTTTTATTTTGAAAAACGAATGAACGAGTAATAATGCTCTAGTGCGATGTCCAGCCATCCATAGAAGGGACCCGCAGCCTGGTTTAGTCCTGGTGTAAACCTGGTTTAATTCTGGTTTAGTCCTAGTTTAGTCCTTGATTAGTCCTGGTATAATCCTGGTTTAATCCTAGTTTAGTCTTGTTTTAGTCCTGGTTTAGTCCTGGTGTAAAACTAGTTTAATCCTGGTTTAGTCCTAGTTTAGTCCTTGATTAGTCCTAGTTTAGTCCTGGTTTAGTCCTAGTTTAGTCCTGGTTTAGTCCTAGTTTAGTCCTTGATTAGTCCTGGTTTAGTCCTGGATTAGTCCTGGTCTAGTCCTGGTGTAAACCTGGTTTAGTCCTAGTTTAGTCCTTGATTAGTCCTGGTTTAGTCCTGGTCTAGTCCTGGTGTAAACCTGGTTTAATCCTGGTTTAGTCCTAGTTTTGTCCTGGTTTAGTCCTGGATTAGTCCTGGTGTAAATCTGGTTTAATCCTGGTTTAGTCCTGGTTCATTTATTTAATTTTGTCTTATTTGTCACCTTGTTATTTTGTTTGCTACTCATCTAGAATTTATTATTACCATTTATATTTTTTACTCTTTGTTATTATTATATTATATTGTGATATTTGAGCTCCTGTGTCCAAATCTTTCCCCTGGTGGATCAATAAAGGTCGTCTAAGTCTAAGATAAGGTTTACAGAATTTTAAATCTATATCCTTTAAGGTTAGGTTCAGTGTGTGTGTGTGTGTGTGTGTGTGTGTGCGCGCGCGTGTGTGTGTGAAAAGTGCTCGCTCAGCTCTTCGCCTTTAAACAGTAGCGTGCGCACTCTCCCGCCCCCTGCAGCGCGGCCCCAGGTACTGCTCGCCAACGCGCCCCATTAATAAGCAACATATTTGGTTTGGAGCAGCCCAGAGCGTACCGAAGCCGTCAGGGGGGGAGTGGGTGGTGGGTGCTAGGTGTGGTGCCACCCCGGGGTGCCCGCATGCTCCTCGGAGTGAGAAGTTGGTTTGTCGCACCCTGTTTGCCACCCGCTCTGTGACGCACTCAGCCTCGGCCCCTCCACCACCTCCGCCACCTCCACCGCCACGACGCTACTGCTGCTGCTTTTCAAGAAGTTTGACGAGACAATCTGGCAACGTGGCACGTGTTGATTGCACGTTGGAGCGCGTATGACAATGTTATCACCGCGGAGAAACAGAACACAATGTATCACTTATGCGCTCATGCTAATTGTATGGAAAAGTTATTCGGAAAAGTTAAGTCACAGATTTCATGTACAACAGACTGGAAATGTAATCAATGCAACAACATTCACTCACATTTTTAATTGCGCTTTGTTTTAGTCTCGCGTTTTAAAGAAGACATACTGTGCTTGTTTCTGCTGTATCGTTATAATCTATGGCACCCGTGGATCATGATGGTATATTTTGGACATTTTCAATTCACAATATTCATCTAAACTGATTTAGGGAAAGAAACAATCCACTGACTTCCGTGTTTAAAAAAAAACTGGCATCGCCTTAAACGTCCGCTCATACTCGTTACGTAACAAATGATCACAGTTTACAGTGGACCCTTGGCTTTCTAACGCATTCTCAACATCCTAATTATTCACAGTGATGAGTTTAGAAGTGCGTTTCACAACTTTCAGAGATCAGAGCGGAGTTTTGCTCTCACACAAACAAAAAACATGCACACTACCTGGTTCTTTGATAAAACTTTTAATTATTAGATGTAAACAGCACACAGTGACCGTAAGAGCTGCATTTCCAATACACATATGTAGTGGGACAAGATGAGTTTACTGAATTCCACAGAAAAAGCTGGTACAACATCTTTTTGGTTCATTGGCTAGACTAAGTTGATGATGTTCAGAGGGAGCAAGGCTAATTTTTGAATTTGGAATTTAACTGACCTGTTTCTAGATTAGATCATTTTAAATCACAATTAATGGTCCTATGCTACGCAAAATACCCTCTTGTGAGCTTTAAGCCTGCTAACTGCAAAAAACTAAATATGTTATTAGGTTCTTTTTACAGACCAAGAGTTTGTTGTTGTTGTTGTTTGACAGTTTCGACTGTTCACTAGAGGTCGTCTTCAGAGCAAAAACTAAAATCCAGCCAAGTTAAGATTACTTGAATTAAGTTGAATTAAGTTGAAAGTTTTTTTTTTTCATCATTTGAGTTAATTTCACTTGACAAACAAGGCTACATTTACACAGAGCCGTATGTAGAGAAACAAATATTTCCCTCCCTCCGTTTTCCAAAATAAAATCGTGCACACAGCATTGTTTTCAAAAAAGTTTTCGTTTACATCAGCCCACATAAATATGCCATCGAGCTCCGTCATAACTACACCAAGTCTCTGGGCGACACCTGGATTAGATTCAAACCTGTAGCAGTTATTTCATTACAGTTGTAAGTATTACTCAAAAATACCTAAAAAAAAAAAAACATACATTACTGAGTAGGCTCGCCTCTCCACAGATCTGTTAAAAAAGTGATAAAATCTCTGACCTTTGAGCTCATTCGTCTCTGGTCATGAATATGAAACATCAGCTGTGTGTGCAAATGCAAACACATGAAAAGAGTTTCACCAGAAGAAATGGCACTGCTGCTCTGCTGCTCCATCATTATCATCATTGCAGGTAAACATTGGTCGCACTTTTTAAGTGTCAGCGCCTAAAACTTGGCTTATCTCACTTTATGTGCAAACGCCAAACCGTAGTTTTTCAGAATCTCCACTCTAGCTGGAGTTTTTAGAAAGATTTGTTCTCAGAGGCAAATTCTCCGTTTGCATGTAAAAGATGGCTACATCTACATTTTGCACACAAAAAAAATTGTAATGTTGCTTGAAAGAAGAAATACACACTTATTCCATTATTAGATACTTTGAGGTGAATCTACTCAAATAAAGTAAAATGTTTCTAATTTAAGTCAATTTAATGTAGCTAGATATTGTTCTTTGCAATATGTTTTGTTCTGTTTAAATCTCCAAACTTCATTATGTTCTGTTTCACCTTGTGACATCATAAAAAGGTACTTTTCAATCAGCTATCTTTTACCTTCTGTTCAGTAGAGATTGGCAATTCCAGAGCTGATTATACGAATGATTCTAGTGAAGGTACATGTAGTATGTCCTGTATCACCACATGACATCACAAGGTGGAACAAATGTTTTCAGTTTGAGAATAACTCAGCTCTAATACGCAAGATTTGTGTGTTAAACATGTGTGAATGAAACAAAACACAACTCCAGGTTAGTTTTTTTATGAGAAAACAACATCATAACAGATCAAAAAATACTGCAATATGGGCCCTTTAAATATAATCACCTTATCTGTGTAAAATCATAGTCTTACCTGAATAAATCCTGCTGTACTTCAAGATATTCAGTCACATATTTGCCACTGTGTCTGTGATGTTGACACTGAGGCTGGCACTGGCCCAGTCACCACATTCACACAAAACAACACGCTTAAGGTGTGCACTAAACAACGTACAGGCTCCTCCAAGGCATTCACACCAACTCACAACGTGTGTGCCCAGACCTGCTTTTCATCATCATACGACAATAGACACACACTCACACTGAAAGTGGATTTGGGACTTGAGTTTGTTTCAGAAAAAAATATATAGTGTATTTTTCGGACTATAAGGCTACGTTCAGACTGCAGGGCTTAACACTCAATTCCGATTTTTTGTGAAATCCGATGTTTTTGGGAGGTCGTTCACATTTCCAATTAAATGCGACTTGTATGTGATCTCCAGTGTGAACAGTAAACGGCCCGAAAGTGTCTCGCATGTGCACTGGAGACACGACGACGTCAACCGCAGCGAGCGTGTTCTGTATTTACGGAAGTTGTCCAAATATGGATGTGAGCATTGAGCACCTGGAGATTTTAAAGTTCCTCTCGTACCGGAGCCAGAACATGAACAACTTACTTGTTTTAAGGAGGAGATTGAGAAGGAGAAGGACGAGGTTTTTGGTCGTGGTGTTTTGTGGGACAGCAGCAGCGACGTCCATTGAAAGGAACATGTGGATGTGGAGACGTAGCCAAGAGTGGTGAGTGGTGATGTGCTTCACTTCAGTGACATGGAGTTCATTAACAATTTTCACCTACTTCAGCACAGAATAGTGACGTTTGTGGCTTGTTGATAACGTGTAGGTCGGATGAATGCGCTTTGGCCGTTCAGACTGAAGTCGCATGTCAAAAGATCAGATATGTATCGGTTTCAGGAGCACATATCCAAGTGGCCTGGGTCACATTTGAAAAAAATCGGATCTGTGTCGTTCAGACTGTCATTAAAAGATCAGATACAGGTCACATAGAGGCCAAAAAATCGGACTTCGGTCACTTCGGGCTGCAGTCTGAACGCAGCCTAAGTCACACTTTTTTCATGGTTTGGGTGTTTCTTGTGACTTATATTTCAAAGAGACTTATATATTAAAATATTCACACTGAAGCCTCGGAAGGCTCCAGTCTTGTGTGTCAGTATCTGCTACTCCTATTACTCCAGTACCATTGTCACTTGGCTCTACTGCGCATGTCTCCTGCAGAAAGAGCCTCTGTCTGTATCATGTCAGTCGATCACACCATTACTTCTGTACCACTGAAAATGTAAAAGACTTAACACAAATGCCATCAAAAAAACAAAAAAAATTACAGATTACAAAATGCAAGTAGAGAAATCTGCAGCCGAAAACGATAATCGAGCAGCAGAAAGAAAGTTTGGAGTGAGTGAGAAACTTGTGCCACCGGGAGGATGCACCATGAAACTTTCCTGAAGTCACTGGATGGATGGACAAAGCCTGGACTTCAGTGACATCGAAACCATCCTGTCAGGATTCAGAAAGACCTGAATAATTCTAACTGGAACTGATGCTGAGTCTGACGACAGCGACACAGAAGAGGAAGGTGTGCTGGGTTTGCCTCCGGAGGTCATGGAATTGTTCAAAAGTGACACCAAGGATGAAGAATTTAATGGATTTAGTGATTTGGAGTGAGATGGAGAGTTTGATAAACTTCTTCTGTTCTGTTGTTTCTGTTATATTTATCTGAAGAACTGTTCATATGTGACGTTAACAGTCTGTTGTTCTCTCTTCTATTGTTATTACTAGAACTTACCCTTTGAAGATGAAATGTCAATTGCTGGTCTCTGATTTTATCAAATAAATTTCCCCCAAAAAGGACGACTTATATATGTTTTTTTTCTTCTTCATTACGCAGTGTTTGTCTGGTGTGACTTACACTTCGGCACGACTTATAGTCTGACAAATACGGTGACATGAGAACAATATCGGAAAGAATTTGGAGAAAAATCTGAAATTAGAAATTATACTTTGGTTAAACTGCCCATATTATGCAATTTTCTTATCTGTTATCATATTTTTTCCTCATTATAAACATACTTGGAGTTGTGTTTTGTTTCATTCACACATGTTTAACACACAAACCCTGCAGATTTAGACTGAATTCTTCTCTCAAACAGAAAACACTCTGTTCCACCTTGTGATGTCATGTGGTAATGTGCTCCACTGTGTTTTTAAACTCCATACACTGCAAAGTTTTTTGTTAGTTTTTTTCCAGTGTCCACATTTACTTAGAACATTTGGATCATTGAATCCCTGGAATTAACCATCTTCACTGAACGAAAGGTAAACGGTAGCTGTTAACATTAAAACAACCACTTTGTGACATTAAACGGTAGAACAGAGCATTTACTAAAATCTTAAGTCCTAAATTACTCAAAAAAAAAAAAAACTTGTGTGTGCTATTTGTTACATTATAATGCTGTAATCTTCACAAAAACATACCTGGAGTTGTGTTTTGTTTCATTCATGTTTGAATAAATCCTTTATTATTAGTCTGTCTACATCTCCAAAGCCCAACATGCTCTGTTCCACCTTATGATGTCATGTAGTGGTAGTTTTCAAAGCTACCTTTTAACTTTTGTTCAGCAGATATTGGCAAATTCCAAAGCCAGGCTGGTGCCACCTAATGTCTCCACTCATTTTCATTTCTCTCCAGTGACTAGGTCAGGAATCAGAATACACTTGACAGGCTGTGAGAACCCTGGAAGTTGCCAGTGAAGAGCTGTGAAGCCATGACGTCAAACTCGTCGCGCCTGTCTGTGTCCCTTATGTGGTACAGCACAACAGTAAACAAAACGGTCGAGATGGATATAGACGAAGACAGACATTTTGTGTTGGCAACAATTCCCGAGATCGAGGATTTAAAGCCGAAACAAAGAGAATGTTTGGTGAATTTTATCAAGGGGAAAGACGTTATTGTCCTTCTTCCTACGGGATTTGGTGCATTACATACGTCACGACCAAACTGCAGTGATTGGTTAAATTAAAAAAGTACTAGTCTACCGCTGAGTGAGTGAATCCCAATGCTGCGAGGTCAGACGGTTTTCACGAAGTAAGAACGGCTGATGAATCAGGCTAGAGCTGAAGGTGCATGGAGTTTAAAAACACAGTGGAACACCTCATATATTACCGCATAACATCATAAAGTAGAACAGTGTTTTCCCTTTGAGAGCAGAACTCTTCCTAAATATTCAGAGTTTGTGTGATAAACATGAGGAAACAACATTAGAATCAGAAAATAGTGTAGACGACCAAACCCTGGAAAACTACAGAAAACAAATTGATCTTTGACGTTTGACGCGAGACGGTCGGCGGGTCTGTCCTGTTATGATCCCCCCCACCCCCCCACCCCGCCCTCCCCCGCCCTCCCCTCCTCGCTCCAGCAGCAGTGGGGGGCTGTGGGGGGCCCTGATTACTTAATTGCTTGTAAGAGCTCGTTAAAGCTTCCTATCCATCATAAAGTGGTGGAGAGTGAGAGCGAGTGATGAGCTCTGGTGTCACATCTGCACTGTTTCTATCCTCTGCATGTGTGTGTGTGTGTGTGTGTGTGTGTGTGTGTAACCGTCTCATATTGTTGTCTATAACATGCTAAAAGTGCATTAGATCAAGTCAAATTCCATATACATAGAGGATATTCTTATTAACGAGGGTGTAGTGCTATACAAAAAAAAAAAAAAAAAAAAAGAGAGAGAGAGAGAGAAATTGGGTTAAAATTATATTTAGTAAGCATAGTATGTATTTTATATTGCTATATGTAAATATTTGTAAAGTTTCATCATCAATGTACTGCAACCACGTTTTTTTTTTGGTTTTTTTTTTGAAACTATGTCATGAATAGGGGCAGGTTAATATAAGTATTTTTCTTTTTCCCAATTCTTTTTGAGAAATGTGCTTTTCTGTTGTTTATAATATAGATGTGATATGTATGATTATTGTTTATCTTTTGGCAATTGAAATAAAAATGAATCAATCACTGGATCACTGCATTACCTTTTATTGTTTTGAAAATGCTATATTCACCCAAACTGTATTAACGTGTCTTTTTTAAGTTTAACTTTGGTTCTTGATGCTCTGGAGCTCCCCTCACTTTGCTCTCTGCAAAGTCACAAAGTTGCTGTGTACAGTTTTGTATCATGCTTGTGTATATAAGACGCCATACCAGTCTGTCAGACGCTCAGCAGGGCCGGGTCTGGTTAATACTTGGATGGGAGACCACTGGGAAAATCAGGTGCCACAAGGGGGCACCAGTCATTAAAAAAAAAAACAAAAAAAAAAAAACTGTTGTTGTGTCCTTAGGCAAGGCACTTCACCCACATTGCCTAGTATGAAAGTGTGCGTGAGTGATGGTGGTGGTCGGAGGGGTTGATAACGCACATTGGCAGCCTTGTGTACAATTCCTCAGTCATCCAGGTAGAATCCATGGCAAAATTTATCAACTGGACAAAAGTTGAATTGGTTGAAAATGTTCCACAGCTCATCCAAGTTGCTTCTTCAGTTCTGGTCAGACGCTGGTGGACACTTTTTTAAAAATATCTGCCTGAAGGAAGGCGCTAACTACACTGAAACTACTCTGAAACTAACACACCTACTTGTTTACAGTTTCTGTTTGTTAGTTAGGCCTATTGAACTGCACTGAGTGTGGGCTCATATTATCAGAGTCTTTCAGGGCTCTGGTGGCTGCTTTCACACCTCTGGACCTGACCTGAATATCACAATTGTTTTTTGCTTGTTTGTTTGTTTAGATTTAGGTTTGAGGATAGAGTTATATATAGGAGCTTCTGTCAGTCCGCTCCAGGGCAGCTGTGGCTACAATAGTAGTTTACTACCACCAGGTATGGAGTAAATGCAGTAAATGAATAATGATCTGTAAAGCTTCTTTGTGACATAAGTCTGTGAAAAGTGCTATATAAAAAAAAAAACGTACTTATATTTATGGAGTATCGTTGTGTGGGAGCATGGGGATGAGCATTGGACAGAATTTCACAGCTAACTGTAGGGTGCTTTCGAATAGGTCCCAAGAGAGATCACTAAATTACTCAAACATGCATTAATGACATCTAAAACCTCTTTAGGCAAGTTTTTGATTTTTCTGATTTATTGTCCTTTAAAGTCCCCTCTTCAAATGTCCCAGGCACATGATTTTAAAAATAAAAGTCCTGCGTTACTAGTGGGACACATACACATCATTTAGAATTAATTATTAACGTTTACATTTTTGCTCTTTGTTATTATAATATAGTGTGATGTGTGAGCTGCTGTGTCCAAATAATTTCCCCTTGTGGATGAATAAACTTTGTCTAATCTAAGTGCGCTTTTCAAAATACAGAGGTCTTCATCACACACTTGACCTACTTGTCTTAGTTAAATTAAGATTGATCACATTTACACATAAAGTCCGTCAGTCCTCCTCCTGTGGACGAGTGCAGATCGGGCTGTGGCTGTTCTCGAGCTCAGAGTGAGACGCTCTACGGCTCCGCTCAAAGCAACTTGGCCACTCAGATCTCGAGTTGAAAATAAAGGTCTTGTGTGAGTTCTAAAAAAAAGTCAAATGGGCCAAATATTTCACCAGACTGTTACAGAACACTGAAATACACCAAGCCAACTCCATCAACTGCCACAGTGAGAGCCAGTTACACCCGCAAGAGGCAATAAAGGCCCTTAAACCCCACTAATCCTGTTGTTTGGTTTGCATTGTACATTCACCTGGAACATGTACGCACGCTCATTCATTATGGAACTTTAAAAGAACAGATTTGGATTTTTTAAATGTTCAAATCAGAAAGTTAAAATTACAATAATAAAATCACTGTACAAAGTGATTAATCAGACTTATTTCTGATGTGTTTTTTGGGTTTTTTTTGACAGCACTATTAAAATTATTATTATTTTATTTTTTTTAAAGAAGAGTTTGAAAGCCTGATAAAGCCAGTATCCATCATGAGGACGGACTGTGACACGAGTGGAATACATCTCCAGTTTCACAAAATACAAATTCTCCTCTTCTCCCCTTCTCACCTCTCTTCCTCTGCTTCCTCTCTCCTTCTCTGCTCCCTTTCTCCTCATTTGCTCCTCTTCTCCTGCTCTGCTCCTCTACCCCCTCTTCTTCTCTCCTCTTCTCCTCCTCTCCTTATTTGCCCCCTCTCTCCTCTTCTCTTCCTTTGCCCCCTTTCTCCTCCTCTACTCCTCTACCCCCTTTCTCCCCTCTTCTTCTCTCCTCCTATTCTTTTCCTCTCCTCCTCTGCCCCCTTTCTCCTCCTTTACTCCTCTTCCCCTCTCTCTCCTCTTCTTCTCCTCACCTCCTCTGCCCCCTCTCCTCTTCCCCTCCTTTGCCCCCTTTCTCCCCCTCTCCCCTCTCTCTCCCCTCTTCCTCTCTGCTCTTCTCCTCCTTTGCCCCATGTCTCCTCCTCTGCCCCCTCTCTCATCTCTTCTTCTTCTCTCTCCTTCTTCTCTGCCCCCTCTCTCCTCCTCTACCCCCCCACACTTCTCTCCTCTTCTTCTCCTTTCCTCCTCTTACCCCTCACTCCTCCTCTGCCCGCTCCCTCCTTTCTTCTTCTCTCCTCTCCTTCTCCTCTGTCCCTCTCTCTCCTCCTCTCTTCCTTTACCCCCTCTCTCCTTATCAACCCCTTCTCTCCTCTCTTCTTCTCCCCCTCTCCTCCTTTACCACCTCTCTCCTTATCAGCCCCGTCTCTCCTCATCTCTCCCCTCTCCCTCTCTTTTTCTCTCCTCCTCTTCTTCTCCTCTACTCCTCTGCCCCTTCTCTCCTCCTCTACCCTCTTCTTCTTCTTCTCTCCTCCTCTTACCCCTCTCTCCTCCTTTGCCTTTTCTTCTTCTCCTCTGCCCCCTCTCTCCTCCCTTCTTCTCTCCTCTTCTTTTCTTCTACTCCTCTACCCCCTCTCTCCCCTCTTCTCTCCTCTCTTCTCCTCTCCTTCTCCTCTGCCCCCGTCTCCTCTTCTCCTCCTCTCCTCCTTTACCACCTCTCTCCTCATCTGCCCCCTCTACCCCCTCTTCTATTCTCCCCTCTCCTCTCTTCTTCTTCTTCTTCTTCTTCTTCTTCTGTGGTCTGACGGCTCATGGACTTTTGCCACGTCTCCCCCCTGATCCCGGCGGAGGAGGAGGAGGAGGAGGAGGAGGAGGAGGAGGAGGAGGGGGCACGCGCTCTAATTTGTACCATAGCTTTTCGACCGGCTTTAGAACCCTCTCTCAGTCTTACCAGGTGCAGAATTAGAATTGGATGCTGTTCGTATTAATTGGTGATCATTTGCGAAGCGGGTGGAAGAAAAAAAAAGGAAAAAAAAAAAAAAAAAAAAAACATCTTTTGCCAAGAGCTATGTCTTACAAGCCCCCAGCTGGGGTTGTCAGGGGCAGGCTTGTTGGCATTGTGGCAGCATATGTTTGGTGCCAAGAACACCATCCATTTGCATTTCTTTTCTATGAATTTGACAAAGCCGAAATGCTCTTTTGTGCACAAGTGATCCCAAAAGTGAGTGTTGCAATTAATCACAAGTGAAATTTATCGGCTGATGAAAAGCCATAATTCTACTGGCATTTTTTTTTCTTTTTTCTTTTTTTTCTTTTTTTTTTTTTTTAAGAGAAAGTGTTAGCATCTGCAGTGCACTCGGCGCGCCTTGTGATGAATGGGCCTTTAAAGCGCTGCAGTTTGGCTCCATTTGAAACTGGCTTGAAGGGAGAAAACAGGCTGTGTGCTTCAGCTTTACAGACGCCGAATGCCAGAAGTCACAGGGCGAGGTCCCGGGGTGAAACAAGCGCCGAATGCCACCGTCACGCAGGGACCACTGGCACGAGCGACGCTTAAAGGGCACATGTTACGCTATTTTATGATCTAGGTTATAATGTTTCCTTATACCTGGAATTGTGTTTTGTTTCATTCACATGTTTAACGCACATGTCCTGCATATGGGCCCGGTCAAGCAGAAGTAAACAGCAAGGCCAAAAATTCAAGTTAATGCATCTGATATAAAAATGTATTGAACAGATACATATGTACTCTAGTTTATCAAACTCTTTACCTTTTTTCTGTACCATTTTTGGTTGTAAAGTTCCATATGTTTTAAACAGACCATGTATGAAACATGGAACAAAAATTATTTCCCAAATTTCAAAGACCTGCAAATCATGTAAATAAATGGATGTATTTCATCATATCTTGTGTTATTCCATCTTTGAACTGTTGATGAAGGTACATGATTTAAAAAAAATATATATATTAAAATGATAAAAATTTGCTTGGAAGGACTGACATATTTTATAGAAATAGTTTCCTTTCATTTTGAAGTAATATTAAAGTATTCAGAAGAAAAAAGTTGACAAACTATGTAAAATCCTGCACCTTCTACTTGTTTGCACAATTTTCCCTCCGTTACCCATGACCTTTCTTAATAAAAAATCTAATTAGTCAAAAAGTAAGAGGTTTTTCAACCTAATCTTGTACCATATGGTAGAAAACTATATGAAGCAAATATTCAAACCAGTTTGTTAAGGATATGGAAGTGAGAACCAAGAGTTATCACTGTTTGTATTTATTGCCCAAAAAGTGCTGCATATTTCATTCCCTCCGTTACTGACATGAGTTTTTAAATTTTTTGTCAACAACTTGAAAGAATATCACAGGTTTAACTTTACCCTGTTGGAGTGTAACTCTTTCCTACATTCTGATACTTTACTTATTTCAATAGTCTCCAAGTAAAGTAAAGTCCAGGTAAAGTTAAACCTGTGATATTCTTTCAAGTTGTTGACAAAAAATTTAAAAACTCATGTCAGTGACAGACAGAATGAAATATGCAGCACTTTTTGGGCAATAAATACAAACAGTGATAACTCTTGGTTCTCACTTCCATATCCTTAACAAACTGGTTTGAATATTTGCTTCATATAGTTTTCTACCATATGGTACAAGATTAGGTTGAAAAACCTCTTACTTTTTATCATTTTAAATACATTTTTGGGGAAAAATCATGTACCTTCATCAACAGTTCAAAGATGGAATAAGACAAGATATGATGAAATACATCCATTTATTTACATGATTTGCAGGTCTTTGAAATTTGGGAAATAATTTTTCTTCCATGTTTCATACATGGTCTGTTTAAAACGTATGGAACTTTAGAACCAAAAATGGTACAGAAAAAAGGTCAACAGTTTCATAAACTAGAGTACATATGTATCTGTTCAATACATTTTTATATCAGATGCATTAACTTGAATTTTTGGCCTTGCTGTTTACTTCTGCTTGACCGGGCCCAACTAACAAACAGAAACTGTAAACAAGTAGGTGTTTTAGTTTCAGAGTAGTTAGTGAGCTCCTCCCTGCAGATATAAGGAATACCCACCAGCATCTGACCAGAAGTGAAGAAGCAGCTTAGATGAGCTGCAAAACGTCTTCAACCAAAATAAATTTTGTCCAGTCGACAAACTGAATTTTCTCCTCGCCACTTCTTCTCTCAAACAGAAAACAGTCTTTTCCACCTTGTGATATCATGTGTAACTTCAGCCCTAGAATTGCCAATCTCTACTGCAGAGGTCTTCAACAAGGGGGTTGAGAAATCTTTGGTTGATTAGAGTTTATTTTTATTTCTACCATTTTTGGAGGATGAGGATGAACTGGTTTTCAGTGGGTTCTGTCTGTTCGCTCCTTCATCATGTCTGTCTCTCTCTCTCATCATCCCCTCGTCTCTCGCTCAGTGTCAAACTCAACCTAGATTTGATCATTTCTTCTAGTCTACACGTGAAGAGGTCTGTTACAGCTTTACTTTTACATACGGCAGAACTTAAACTCTGCACGTACAACCATGCATCAGGAAGAGGTAAGACGACTTCATTCCCTGAGCATATTGACCAAGCTCCGGAGACCGCAGCCTCCTCTCTGTTCACAGAGTGACCGGGAGAGGAGGGAGAGTTGCGTCTTTCCTCTCGCTCCTCTGATCAGAATGACTGGAAAAGTTTTGTGTTCCATATCAAAGTCTTATTTGTGCACTGTGGCTCCTCTCTCATTTAATCAGATCATTTTATTTTATTTTATTTTTATTTATTTAATAGGGACAGTGCATATTAATGAACATCTACAACACTGCAGTGTAAATATGTCAGATTGTAGGAAGAATCCTCATTTCCATCTGTAATCCCTCGACAGGTAACACCATAAACTTAACAGAAAAATATAAAACAAGTGACAGATATACACTAAAAGTGTCCACAAGTCTGGTTTTCCTTTAGCCACTGTTTCAAATAGGACTTGAAAGTGGCAAGTGTTGGAGTTTCTCTTATTTATAGTGGGAGACTGTTCCAAAATTTAGTGTCTCTGACTGAGACACACATTGTCTGTGTGGAGCTCACGGTTCCCCTTTGCTGTGGCCCTAGTTCCCATCCCACTGACGGTCTTTACTTTAATAAAATCCTGTAACGGAGGAGGGGCAAGTCCATACAAAACTTTATATATAAAACATCCATATTTAAAATCAACATAATTATTCAAATTAAGCAGATTATACTTATCTAAAATAGTGCAGTGGTGAAATGAGAATGGTTTCTTGTCCAGTATTTTTATGTTTTTTTAAAAAAGTGATTCGATGGTTTTAAGTGTTCTACCAGCAGTCCTTAAAGTGTGCCTTTAAAAAAGGCATTGCTCCATTGATCTAGCCTTTTCAGAGTCACCACGAGTGTGCCTATGTTCCCACAATCCTATGTTCCCTCAGCCCTATCTTCCCTCATGAGATTTTTTTTTTTTTTTTGTCGAAAATTAGGCCCTATGTTCCCACATTCCCTTTACCATCAGTTTGCATCAGATTTGATCCCCATTTCTCCAAATTTAGTCGTCAATTACAACAAACCTATTTTCCGACAGCAGTTGACTATATGTACTGTAGAGGTCATGGTGCAAAGGACACTAGGCTCAAATGTCTCTGAATCATCACTTTAAATGTGGTATTAAAAAAAAAAAGAAAAAAAAAACTTAGAAATGAGAGAACATAGGGCTGAGGGAACATAAAGCTGACCCCTTTAATAAACTTCAGGTCTTTGACTCAGGCTTATTTCTGTCATGAAACGATTTGCTTAAGGCTTAAACTGGAGATGGAGCTAGTTTCAGATCAGGATTTCAGGATAAGCTTGGACTTGTGAAGGGACTTCGATGGAACACCCCCCTAGTACTGAATGTACAATAACAGAGTAGGGCCAATTTAATATAAACCACCACTGTATGCAATATAAACATATATAGTAGGGGGTCCTTCTCCAGCTCTCCATCAGTCTGGCCTGAAAATCGTTGAAGACCCCTGCTCTACTGAACTAAAGGTGAAAGGGTTACATGAAAACTACATGAGTGCTCTGTAAAATTCAGTTTTCACCTACCCCCTATCTCCACCCACCACTCTTTACTTAAAATTGTGGTCGTACAATCAGGGTTTAAAAACGCAACAGTAAAAACACAAATGGAAATCAGAGGGCGTCACCAAGATCTGACCTCCAATACTTGTCACCATGGAGATATATTTGGTTAATGCCATACTGTGGAACATTCTGGCAGACTGTACCTAAAAAGTTACACCGTTCTATGTCAGTACAGTATTAGTCAGCTTACATTGCTTACAAAAATCAAATGCACTCTCAAATAAACTGTAATAATAATGTATGACGGAACAGTTAATGGTCGTAGATGTGATCACACATTGGCAGCCACGTTTCCGTCATTCAGCCCCAGGTCAGCTGTGGCATCCTAAGCACCATTTTGGGAGGCTTTACTACTTAAGTGGAAGGCTTGTGAACATGCCCACTGGGACTCCTCATTGTCCCGTGAGAGTGAAGTCTGCTCAGACTGGAGAGTGCAGACAGGACTGGTCTGCCAACATGGATCTGCTCCAAAACCAACTCACCCAGGAGAGGATCAATCCACAAGACCAGAGACTAGAGAGAGTGGATCAACGGACATAGTTCATCTGCTAACCAAAACCTCTCCTCTCTCTCCCCTTTTGGTCTTAAAATGTTCATATTAACCCACTCTACGTGATCCTGGGGGTTTTATTTTACTTTAGTGTTTGTCCGTAAATCAAGATATGAACATTAAAAACAGACTAATTATCTGTCTTCTGTCGCTAAGGTCGGTCCTTCTAGCATTAACAGCTCTGTCTTGTCAGATTCAACCAACCTCAAACAAACAGAACTCAACTGTGGGCCTCATCTCAAGTAGGCTCCAGCATGCAGCTCCACCGTGGGCCTCAGCTCCACTGTTCACCTTCACATTCCAGCTGTGGTGTAGCTGTAGCGCTGGCCCCTGTGTCTGGAGCACAGGATTCAGGTGTGTATGTCAGTCCCCCTCACAGCAGCTGTGCTGTCCTGGTTCTCCTCAGACCCTCTATTCTCAGTCCTCCTCAGACCCTCTCACCTCCTCAGCCTCTCAGTCCCGTGTCCTCCTGAGTCCCTCAGAACTCCAGTGACCTGCTGCAGCAGAACTTTTCCCTCTCAGCAGCACTTTTGTCTGTCACCAGTTCCAGGGCCGCGGCGTTTCCCTCTTCCAAAGATAATGATTTACAAAATGCCTCTCATCAAAGAATTCATTAACAACCAGCGTTAATTAAAAAATAAATGCGTAAACATCAATATGAGATGTGAGCACAGTGGAGGGGAATACATTATGCAGAGTAATGATGTTTGAAGGGGCTGGAGCACCTCACTGGGACGCCGCTGAGGCCCTCAGCTCTTAGGCTGTTGCTTATTTTGCAAGCCTTTGTTGTTTAACAACAAAGAGAATGGGCCCTCATAATGTTATATTAATCACAAGATTAATATTTCAATTGGATTTGCTTTATAGTTGAGGTGCTGTTGGCATTTCCATTTTCCCTCCATATGTGCAGCCATGTTAAGTGCTATCATTACCATTTTCTACCTGGGGGTCCCAGATAACAGGCGCTGATAGCTCTATCGGCACAGGGGGGTGAGGAGGAGGGGAGGGGGCACATGCATTTTTAAAGCTCTTGTTTGGAGCCTTCACATCCATTATTCCTCTGACGCTCACAAACAGCTGAGTCACTGCTTTGGCAGCCAGGGGACAGAGGAGGCCCCTGCCCACCTCTCTGCACTTTACATGCACTGCTCACTGTACAGGGGCCTCCCCGAGAAAACTACTGACAACTACCAACTACTTCAACTTCAGCTTTCAGTCAGAGGACCAACCCAGCAGGTGTGAGACATGCTCCTCTCCTGCTCTACAGGCCAGTGCCCTCTCCTCTGAGGACCACATGCCTATGCACTTGTTCAGGTTTCCTGGATGTTTGAAGAACATCTCAGAGTGATTGGGTCAGAGCCTTCACTTGTAGACTTCATCATGGTCTGATCCTGATCCTGCAGTGTATCAGTCTTAAAGAGTCTCCTGACTTTAACTATGTCATATTTACAACATGCTGCCGAGTGGAGCTCGGGTCCTCTGTTAATGACATCCTCTCAGCCCAACAACACTTAAGAAAACAGACAAGCAATTAGGCCCTGCATTTGTCAGGAGCCCATTCAGAGCCATGCTAATGCTAATGCTAATGCTAATGCTGATAATTGCAGCAGACCGTGAGTGACGTGTCATTAGGTGATTGTTGAGCTGATTAGAGTTTGACAGCACATCATAGAAGCTCCTGATCAGTGCCTCAGAGGAGTTTTCTTCACATGACATTATCCTCGCCCGTGTACCTGTTCACCTGTGCTCTCAGTCTGCTGCAGATTCCTCTAAACCCTCAGTCCGACCCACAGTGCACGGGCGCGCACATGCCCGTGGGAGCGTGCACGAGCACGTGCACGGCCCTTCATAATCAGGCCCCTGAGGGCCCCCTGTGCGCTGAATTGCTCACAGCTGTGGCCCCCGGTGGTGTTGGCAGCGTGGCCTGTCGTGGGCGTGTGACCTGCTCATTTGGAGCATATGTAAGAGCCACACAGCAGCTGTGCAGCTGCCCCAGAGGAGAGCTTTATTTAATCCAATTACATCTTTAGCAGATATGTAAACGAGCCCTCTCCTCTCTCCGCTCAGGCCTGTCTCAGACACAAGAGCAGATACAAGGACCAGGTGGCCCCAGAGAGGCTCCAGAGAGCGGCCCTCAGCCCCTCTGCTCTGGGGCCTCTGATCAGCCCGAGCCCCAGGCAGACCTGGTCCTCCAACTGCTAATGAGCGCCCCCACTCTGCCGCTCAGGGAGCAGCAGCTCTCAGACTCACGAGTTGAACGCAATCAGGACAGCTCCAACTCCCACTCCACATGAACTGAGAGTGAGGGTCTGAGGGGCCACGGAGCCACAACCTGCAGAGTCAAAGTTCAAATAAAATCATTTCTGTTTCAGAAAATACAGCTAAGTTGAGCTAAAAGAAACACAGACATTTGAAGAACAGTTTGTGCTGAGAGCACGCTGCACTGGGAGACAGAACAGTGTCAGAGACATTTACATGTTTCATCGAGGTCGTGTTTGTATTTAATACTATTGTCCCAGGTTTGATTTGAGGTGGGGCCTTTTTGTGTGCTATTTGCATGTGCTCCCTGTGTCTGCTCTGGCTGTTTCTCCCATTAACCTAAAAGCCCATAACTTGTGTAAATCTTTTTGTTAGCTCCTTCTACTAAATCCCAGACACACTGGGTGTGGGTCAAATGCAGCAGACAAACAGCACATCTTTATCTTTTCTTCTTATTTGACCACATGACCAGTGCAACATCCACATCATACCTTCTAACGTCACCACCCGTTCTGTGAGGCACTTTCACTCCGGCCCCTCTCCTCTGCCTCTGTGCCTGGCCCCGAGCCCACGTGCCGCTCCAAGGGCCCCGCGGAGGAATGAGCCTAATCCAGCCCCATTCACCCGCCCTCCTCTGCCCCCGAAACGGATCCACGGTGAGGGCCCTCGACTCGGGACCGCTCCCCCCTCCTCCTGGCTCTTCCCCGCTCCCCCCTCCTCCCCCCACCCCCCCTCCTCCTGGCTCTTCCATCGCTCCGCCGCAGCTGCTCCCTCTGGCCTGAAAAGCTTCGGCGGAGATCGTCAAATTAACTCTTACTCGTGACGGGAGCAAAGGTTGTCGCTTGTAGTGCTTTCCTTCAACCCACATCAATGACGCTATGATTAGCCATTTAGCTGCCGACAATGGACCCCAAATGCGGTGAATGGCCGCCTGCGTCAGAGGGGAGCGAGGGGGCGGGGCTTGGGAGTCAGGTCTTTCGCCATTGTGGGAGTCGAACGAGCCGACAAACGCAGTGATTGCATTTAGCAGCGTTCTGGCTAGTTTTGAGTTGCAAATGGGCGAGCTTCAGTGCGGTCGGCTACTGAGGGGGAGGTACACAGAGGGACAATGTGAGATTCAAATGTGAGGAAGGATGTGGTGAGACTGGAGCCAGGAATGCAGCGTGTACCTGTGAGGAGGAGTTTGGGGGCCACACTAAAGAAGCAATATAAACTTTCACAGTCACCATTATCTGAGCGTTCAACCACTTTATATACAATACAGATGCACTGATCCAGCTGTTTACGTTCTGATACCCATGTCCAGACTTTGGCTATGTTCAGACTACAGCCTGACGTGACCCAAATCTGATTTTTTGCCCCTATCTGATCTTTTAATGACAGTCGGAATGACACAGATCAGATTTTTTCAAATGCGACCCAGGTAGAGTCCTGCACCCAGTCGGGGACCCGCGGGTAGCTGGCGGTTACGGGCAAACAGTTGCTGAAACGGGCGGTTATTAACGTTCTGGAATTTTACGGGCCGGTATACGGGTGGGTAGTGATTACACACAGGCAAGTCAGGACTAAATCAGGACTAAACCAGGACTACACCAGGACTAATCTTGGACTTAAGAGAGAGAGAGAGAACCCCAAGCAAGAGAGAAAGTGCAATCGGGCGACGGCTGCACTTACCTCTGTGTGCGTGGAGATCTGCTCGGGTCCTTTCGCCTGCAGTCACCCGACAGTCTATGCAGGTGCACCTCGGAGCTAGTCCTGACAGTGAGTCCTGGTTCAGTTCTGGTTTAGTCCTAGTTTAGTCCTGTTTTAGTCCTAGTTCAGTCCTGGTTTAGTCCTCCTGGCTCTGTCCTGGAATCAGCCCTGGGTTAGTCCTGGTTCAGTCCTGGTTTAGTCCTGGTTTAGTCTGCATTTAGTCCTGTTTTAGTCCTGGGTTAGTCCTGGTTTAGTCCTGGTTCAGTCCGTGGCGTGTGCGGCGCAAAAGTCCGCCATCTCGATCAATGTTTCTTCTGCTCAGTAAATAAAGCCTGTGAAGTGATGACAGTCGATTCACATCTGTGAATCCGTGTTCATAATGAAGAAAGTGTAACTGTTTCATTTCATTTCGTGATTGTAATTCCTGAAGTCGTAACTTTTCAGTTCGTATTCTGATGGATGCTTCAGTTAGAATGCTTTATCATGGTCACGGGCGGGTAACGGGTGGAATGTTAACGGGTCCGGGCGGGTGCGGGTTTAACTTTGATAAAATCACGGGATAACGGGCGAGTGCTGTACTGCGTGGGTGCGGCTCTCCAAAAACGGACCCATGTAGGATTCTGGACCCTGTGCTCCTAAAACCGACACATATTTGATCTTTTGACATGCGACTTCAGTCTGCGCGGCCAGGTCACATTCATCCAACCTGGCCGGCCTTTGTGAGGGAAGAAGCACCTGTTGTGAGCCAGTACACCCCAACGGAAGATGTGTTTCCTCCTGCGAGAGTGGTACAAGTATGCGCTCACAAACGTACAGAAATGTTCTTCTCGTCTTATGAAAATTGTGTCTAAACTCCGTGTCAGTGAAGCAGCGAATCACAGATCAATCCCACCACTCTTGGCTGCGACCCTGCACCCACATGTTCCTTTCTAGGGTCGTTGCTGCCACTGCCCCCCAAAACGCCACGGTTAAAAATCTTGTCCATCTCCTTCTCAATCTCCTCCTTAAAACAAATAATCTGTACATGTTCTGGCTCCGGTACAAGAGCAACTTTAAAATCTCCAGGTGCTCAATGCTCACATCCATGTTTAGGCGACTTCCATAAACACTTTTGACACTTTTGGGGCATTTAATGTTCACACTGGAGATCATATATAAGTCTCATTTAATTGGACATGTGAACGACCTCACAAAAAAATCAGATTTCACCAAAAAAATCCAAACTGAGAATTAATCCCTACAGTCTGAACGCAGCCTTAGTCTTTAAAAGTGCATTGTGTAACTTTTCCAGTGGAGGGACCGTCAAATGCTTTTCTCCATGGAGGTGTTCTCGCTTTGTCTGGAATGTTTCACAGTATGGTATTAAACCTTTCTATCTTCATGAAATCTAAAGCAGACCAAGTTACAGGTCAGATCTGTGGAGAGGCGACCCCACTCACAGTCAGAATGCCTGTTTTTCAAGATATTTTTGAGCTATAAAACCACCTATAATTGAATAAATGTAAAGTAGAGCTGTTTAAACATTCCATGCAGAGCAATGACATCTCCACAGAGACAAGCAGGTGACGGACAACCACCAGAAACAAAACAGTGCACTATCTGCTGATGCCCAATATCAACTGATGCTAGGGCAGAGACACAAGGAAACAATTATCTAAATGTGTTTTGTAATATGTAAAGTGATACAGAACAGCTTTGAAAAAATACAAGTTAAATATTAGAAGATGTATTGTATAGGGCCAGTATTGGTAAGTGAGTAAGTAAAGTGTCTTATTACACCAATTTCTAGACCAAAATGTGGCCATACCAGCTTGTGAAAACCTGATCCCCTCAGATCTCAGAAGCTAAGCCTGGTTAGTACTTGGATGGGAGTGGGGCATCACAAAAATTGTTGTTGTGTCCTTAGGCAAGACACTTTGCCCACATTGCCTATTATGAAAGTAATGTGTGCTTGAGTGATGGTGGTGGTTGGGGGGGCTGATGGCGCCGATTTGCATGGCACCCATGCTTCTGTTAGTCTGCCCCAGGGCAGCTGTGACTACAATAGTATCTTACCATCACCGGGTATAGAGAGAAAGAATAATGAATCTATAATGCTCTGTAAAGTGTCTTTGTGACATGTCTGTGAAAAGCGCTAAATAAATAAAGACTTAGTTACTTAGAAAATGGGATATCGACTGAACCGATATCTTGGGACCAATATTAGTGCATCTCTAATTATAACTCTGTTCTCATCTCATTACATTATTCTACACTAGACAAAAGTCTGACAACATGTGGACAACTTTTTTCATTTTCAAGATTATTTGCATTGTAGATTCTCACAGAAAGCATCAAAACTATGACACATATGGAATGTAGTAAACAACAAAATCAACTTTTTTTACATAGCCACCCTTTGCACACTTGGCATCCCACTACTGAACCCTGACATAGACACAGCTGTGAAATGAAAACCATTTCAGGAGACTTCATCATGAAGCTCACTGAGAGAAAGCCAAGGGTTTGCAGCACTGTCAACAAAGCAAACGGTCATGCACACCACAACTGAGCACCCACATTTTTAACTCATTTTACATGCTCACCATGGCAACAAAGTGGTTGTCTGCTTTTGTTGCTCCTTACTTCACACAATGAGCACTTTTTGAAAGTTTTTTTGTTTTTTTTTGTTTTTTGAGCTCAGGTTTGAACATTATATTAAGGGAATTTTAACCAAAGGACACAAGTAAGGAACTGTCAGATTGTATGACGTGAAGATTGTTTTTCCTGTATCCATGGAGACCGTGCTAGAGGCTAGCTGGGGAGATAGCAATGGACCTTTGACATGCTTCAGGCTTTTTACACCATATGTTGCAGCAAATTTGGCATAAGACCTTCCAGAAGAAATACTCGACTCATTTCATCACTGGACGAACCACCCGAATGAAGTGAGAGTGAGGGTTAGAAGAACTTCCTGTTGTGTTCTCCTGGCTCCCCCTGGAGGCTGCTGTGATCCCAGGGCTGCAGGACATAGAGGAGGGACACTTTTGTCCAGAGGGATCTTCCTAAACTGCAAAGAGACCTTTGACCTTCGACAAAGGCAGCGGAGAAAAAGCACAGTAGACTAATCTTTCTGCAGCTAGACTTGAATTTCCCTCAGTCTCTCTCCGTCTCTCTACTTTTTCATTCCAATTTTAGCACAATATAAGAGATGAACATTTAACACATTTTGGGCCATCAAAGTCCTTCTCAAAAGTAGAACCACCTCTTCGACGTCTTCTCAAAAGTTATCAAACGTTAAACTGCTGACCCCAAAGCTCCACTCCCGTAATCACCCCCCCTCCCACCCCCCTCTGCCATTGTACTCCCCTTTAACGCCGTCATTACACACATTCAATTATTAACCTCCGTATCAAAAAGTCCCGATCGCGCGTTCCGTTCGTGTGATTTTTATTTTTTTATTTTTTTTTTCTGCTAGCTCGGTTCCTGTGATCCTGGGCACCCATTACTTATTAAAGACCTTTCGGCTGTTCAGACGCTAATGACGCGCTCTTCCTGTTTGCAGCGTCTTGGGCTTTGCACCGAGGGAGTCCAGGAAGCGGCTGCAAAAATGACTATTTATTGGCTCAGACGGAATAATTATCATAAAAGGATATTAATTAAACCAGTATTTGAATGGGGTGTTTACTTAACCGGGGCCCATTTGTGTTGGATCATATTAAGGGTAATTTTTCCAAAGGCGAATGTGACTTACGCAATACGCTGCCATATCTGTCCCTAACTTTAATCAAGCTGTGTACAGTATGCTCTTCTATATCTGGAGATAAATTAGAACGCAATTAAGGTGGTGGGAAAATATGAGTTTTTCAAATATTTCAAAAAACGGTATTTGTGTGCGCCAACGTTCCATCATTGGTAGTTTTGTTGTGTTTATTGGGTGATACTTTTTAATAAGTACACTTTAATTTGTGTTAATAAAACATTAAGCAAGACTTAAAGGTCCTATGTTACGCAAAATGTACTCGAGAGAGCTTTAAGACGTGTTATAATGTTGTTACGTCCACAAAAACAGACCTAGAGTTGTGTTTTGTTTCATTCACACATGTTTGAGTAACTCTTTATTGTCTGTCTACATCTTGAAATGCTCTCTTCCACCTTGTGATATCATAAAGTGGCAGTTTTCAAGTTACTAGCTACTTTTTGTTAAGTAGAGATCGACAATTCCAGGGCTGAAATCATCCAAATGATTCTAGTGAAATCAAAAGTCAAATTTTCAATGACAATCCAATAGAGAAAACACTTACAAATCACAAATGGGCCCAGTCAAGCAGAAGTATGCAACAAGGCCAAAAATTCAAGTTAATGCATCTGATATAAAAATGGAATTGTAGGACGATGTCAAAAGAATGAAGTAGTTGTAAATATCTGGATACTAAAGGTCGGGCACAGAGCGAGCGTTGATTAGACTGACAAAGCAGCGCTCTATCGGAATTAGATCGGGATCTGTTCCACAACCCAAGAGGATGACTTTAGTTTTATACCTTTCTAATGACGGCTGAGCTAACGCGCTGTTGATTTTGGACAGTTTTATGTTGTTTGAGCTGTTTAAAGTTGCCACAATTATACTGAAATAAACTGAATAATCCCAGTCTTGACCTCCAGTGTGGACGCCAAAACATTAAAACACGTCACTGCCACGTTATACGCACAATCTGTAATAGTACTGAAAAAAAAAAAAAAAAAAAAAGAAAAAACATTTGAACATTTCAGTAGCAGTGAACACAGATTTTTTTTTTTTTTTTTTTTTTTTAAATGTTCGGGTGTTAATAAAGTCTTTCCATGGTTTCTATCTTTCCTCATACCTGTCATATTCCAATCACTCATTTCTCTCTGAGAGTCGACATCTTCTTATCCAGTGTCTGTGTGTGTTTTATCACTTCCACGTGACATCACAAGGTGGAACAGGTCTGACAGAAGAACTCAACCTTAAAGATTTTAATTAATTTAGTTATTTAAAACTCCTCTTGAGGTTAAAACAAGTCCGCTGTGTGCTGTCTGCGTTTAATTATAAAGTGTTTTATTATCCAAGAATGTGGATGTGTGCCGTTAGCATGCTAGTTGCTGCATTACTGTCACTGCAAAACAAAGCTCTGACCTCTCAAAGTTGTGAAAAGTGCTTATAAACTGGGTCAGCCCCGTGTTCCCTCCGCCTTATGTTTCCTCATTTCTAAGATTTTTTTTACTTCTAAGATTTTTCTCAACATTAAACTCAAATTCAAGTCGTCCAATGAGATTCATTTGGTCTTCCAATATTCTATGTTATTAGGTTCTTTTTTTCAGACCTAGAGTGTTATTTCATACGTGACAGTTTCGACTGCTCACTAGCGTCTTCTTCAGAGTGGTCACGTGATGTTGCTGTGACGTGTCTGGTCAGCTGATTTAAACAGGTTCTGGCGCTGTCTTCCTACCGGTGGAGGCAGGACGACAGCGCCATCTGCAGTCCGACTTCCTCAGGACAGCATCCCAGGTGTGTGAGAGTAAAAAAGCCCCCTCGTCCCGGTTTACAGTCCTGTGGGCACGTTTCCTTATTTCGATTGCTTCTTTAATCCAGCGGCGATGTTTGTTTTCCTCTGTCCCAATGATGTTTGCTCCATCCCAATCCATAACGTGGTTCTCTCTTTTGCAATGGTCAGAAATGGCCAATTTGACCTGGGATGCTGTCCTGAGGAAGTCGGACTGCAGATGGCGCTGTCGTCCTGCCTCCACCGGTAGGAAGACAGCGCCAGAACCTGTTTAAATCAGCTGACCAGACACGTCACAGCAACATCACGTGACCACTCTGAAGAAGACGCTAGTGAGCAGTCGAAACTGTCACGTATGAAATAACACTCTAGGTCTGAAAAAAAGAACCTAATAACATCAAATTCAAGTCATTTTTATTTGTATTTGTATACACATTTAAAGGGATGATTCAGAGTCATGTCAACCTCAGATCCTTTGCACCATGACCTCTACTTTACATCTGTAGTCAACTGCTGCTGGAGAATAGGTTGGATGTGACGACCTAATTGGGAGAAATGGGAATAAAATCTGATGCAAATTGATGATAAAGGAAATGTGGGAAGGTAGAGCCTAATTTTGGAAAGAACAAACAACACAAAACAAAACAACACAAAAAAAAAAAAAAAAAAAAAACTGAAATGAGTGAAGATAAATCTGAGGGAACATTGGCACACTCCCTTATAAACTCATCACGGTGAATAATTAGGATGCTCAGAATGCATAAGGCAACAGACACTAAAGTTGCCCTATGTAACTTTCCTGGTACCAGTCCAACACCTGATGTGTCCATGGAGACATGTTAGGGAGATTGCTTTTCCTGGAATGTACCACAGTATGGCATTAAACTAAATAAATTTAAACTTGCTCATTGTGTAATTATAGACATAAATCTTTATTTATAAAGCACTTCTGCTTCTCCTAAAAATAAATATGGTTTTAGAAAATGCTTTTCTCTTTAGAGTTGCTACATGCAGTGCTCAATTTTAAAGAAACAACCTGGAACACTTCAGCTGCTACCAGCTTTTTTGTCATCTCGGTTTGTCGTTACATCACGGACACAAACGTGATCCAAACTTTTTCCGCAGTGGTTCCGATGATGCAGCAGCTGGAGAATTCTGGGAAGAGTGTCGGAGAAGGGAGGAAGAAGACAAACTGAGTCACCGGCTGCTCTACCTCAGCCCACTCCCGCGTCCCGCTTGCAAATCCAAAAAAGCAATGGATGAAAGTCTGAAGACAGGACTGGTGGAGCCGGATCGCCCGGATCGCGTCAGAAGGGTGACCCAACGAGCATGCGCTGAACAACCGGAATTATTTTTAAGAAGAATAAACGTTTACATGATCGAGGAATAAATTAATTTGGCTTTAAAATCAGAACAAACCACCTACTTACTTCGGAATTAAGTTTAATTCCGAATAATCATTTTCATTAGGAATTAAGTTCACATGGTCTTTTTAAAGCGAAACAAATTTTTATTCAGGATTATATTATTTTTTATTCAGAATTAAAGCTCTCAGGTGAACGTGGCAACTGTGAAAAATTCAAACCAAAGCAACAACAATCAACAATCTCCATGGTGACTGACCCTGCACCCGTAAAGTTACACAGTGAACCTTTACTTAACATAAACAACAATAACAAAATAACAAAACCGTGAAGCTCCATGTAGACAGAAATCGTTGTCCCAGCATGCACTTCTCCGCGCACGCTGGAGCTCTGGTGTTTTCTTTGGGCCGGCAGTTATCGGATTTAAATGATGTCACAGTCAGTTACACGCCACTAGACCGCAGGCAAACCGGTCTGGGCCACACAAAGAGCTCATCAGGCTGCAAAAACAACATGGAAATCATCTGCAGCATTTGAATACGTGGCCATTTAAAACCATTTCAAATCAAACAACTGAAGACTATCATGATAACACGCCATTTCTGATTTCTCACCGACTTGAAGGTTAAAAGGACCGTGCCTGATTTTTAAAAAAGTGTAAAACAGAGCTAGTTTATAGTTATTCCTCATTCAGAGCATCCTAAGTATTCACTGTGATGGCTTTATTAGCACTTTTCAGAACTTTCAGACACCAGAACAGAGTTTGGTGTCACGGCAATGCTGATAAAAACATAATATGTCTGTTCCGGAGCAAATAAAGAAGAAGAAAATTGAGTACATTTATTTTAAACCAGACCTATTCTGCAAAAATCAACTTTTCAGAGCTTTTAGCAGTGTTATAGTTGCTTCCCTTCTCATTTCTACTTTCTTTTTTTCTTTCTGCATGTTGGAATCGGGAGTGTTGCATAGTTGTTTGGGTAGAAATGGGGGGGAAAAAAACAAAAAACCTCTCCCTCTCTGAGCACCTGTAAGTCCTCAACTCCTCTCTTTCTCCCCCTCTCTCTCTGTGTCTCTCTGAGCACCTGTAAGTTTGTAAGCACAGCTCTCCTCTTTTCGTGCCTGGATTCTTGGAGCACTTGAAAGTCCTCTCTCTCAGTGAACACCTGTAAGTCCTCTCTCTCTCTCTCTCTCTCTCTCTCTCTCTCTCTCTCTCTGAATACATGTACGTTTGTAAGCATGGCTGTTTGCTCGTCATGCCTGTATCTTCGGAGCACCTGTAAGTTTCTCTTTCTCTCTCTCTGAACATCTGTAAGTTTGTAAGCATGGCTGTCCTCTCTTCATGCTGGATCTGCACCTGTAAGTCCTCTCCCTCTCTCTCTCTGTCTCTCTCTTCTCTCTCTCTGTTTTTGGATCCTCGGAGCACCTGTAAGTCAGACCCTGCTGCTGTTCAGTGCAGTACAAATGGCTAATAAGCTGTAGCACTTGTGCTCCGTCAGATCCAAAGTGAAGAGTGATTAAATCCTGACAGAGGCGGTGAGCGGGCCCCCGGCTCCTCACCTTGGGGACATATTGTCCCCTGTCACTAAACCTCAGGGACAGAAGGCTGTGCCGTGGGGGGGCTCAGCGGGAGGCCAAGGAGCTGATGAAACGGAGATCGGGTAATGAAGGCATGGCCCGTGGCTTCCGCGGCTCTGCCATATGTTTCACCAAATGCAAATTGCCCCCAATTCAAACAACTTTTTCATCTTGATATATGCAAATGTGTTTATAAATACGCTCTTATAAATATAGCAGTCACTTGTGTGGCAGCGAGGCTGACTCTCTGCAGGACAGGCCTCAACAGCATTGACTGCCTCAGGACAGGAAGTCCCGCCCCCAAACTGCAAACTGACCAATCACACAGCTGTGCATGTACCCTCGCCCAATGGGAATCAGAGCAGCTCTCACAGACCAATCAGAAACTCTGACAGCACAAATACTAATGAGCGTGACCTTGTGACTCGTCAGCGCTCAGGTCACTGTGAGACACACGGGGACACTCACACACGGGACACTTGAGGAAGCTCCACACTCACGACAGATGCTTCTGCTGTTATTTGGAGATCCAGTTTTCCCTGTTCCAACACACATCCACTGGATAAATGTTCATCAATTATTAGACTGTGAGCTTTGGCCTGGTTCCATCCAACTGCAACAATAAATCACTGGAGCTTTAGCACAATTCATTTCGACTGTTTTTTCACCAGCCTCAAAATCAGTTATTTAAGCCAACAGTCCTTGATAATTCATTACATCATTATTCTATTTAAATGTAATTAACCTGCACTGTTCTTTTTCACATCCAGGCTAACACGGCGTACGTATGGAGATAATACACAGATGAAATGTTGATAGCGTGTACACGGGTCCTCGTGGGCCCATCCCGCTCCGAGCGCTTCAACCCAAAACACGCACATCAAAGAGTGGCATTGTTAAATCATGATCAGGATGACGACACGCGCTGTAGCCCCCAGCAGCCAGCACGTGTCAGCCCGCACATGACCTGGAAAAGTTTGTCTCGCGCACTCCAGCATTAGAAGAGACGGTAAAAATGAATAAAGCTTGAAATGTAGAGATTCGAATAAAGATTTGTACTGATTTTAGTTCAACAGAAACAAAATCGAACTTTTAAAACTCCATATACCTTTATTAGAATCAGTTGGATAATTTAAGATCTAGAATTTCCAGTCTTTACTAAACAATAGGTAAAAACGTAGCTGTTAACTTGAAAACTACAACTTCATGACATCACAAGGTGGAACAGAGCATTTTGAGCTTTAGAGATGTAGACAAATTAATAATAAAGGGTTAGTCAAACATGTAAATAAAATAAAACACAACTCCAGGTCGATTTTTGATGATTTAACAACATTAAAACAAAACTTAAAGCTCAGAAGAGTAAATTTTGTGTAATATCGGACCTTTAATAACAACATTTGACCTACACTGATGTGATTTAGACTCTTCAAGAATATAAATAACTGTTTACGATGTCAATTTGTCCAATTTTGTTCTGAAAATATCTTGCATTTAAAGATACAGTACACTGTAAACCCAGACAATCAGTGTAATTAAATAGATTAAGTTGTGTTTACTCAAACTTTTAGAAATAGTAATACTAACTTAATTATGTCAAGTTGTTGTAACATGTTCTTCTTTTTGAGTAATTTTAACCTATTTATTTTATTTTTGATTAAAGGGTTATCAAAACGTACCAATAGATTTTAAGTTCATCAACTTAAAATAAAGACATTTTTTTGAGTTCTGATAATTTATTTGACTTTACAGTAACTTTCTGGAGGTGGCAAGTCGCTTGCATGATTTCATGGAAATAGAAAGTTAAAATCAGGTGCGGATGAAGTACAGATACCTGGGCAAACCATGAAAAAATCAACACAAGCATTTAAAAATGTATTTTCACAAATCTACTAAAGCTTGAAATGTAGTGATTTTAAAAAAAGATTTGTAGGGAATTTAGTTCAATAGAAACAAAATTTATGTCTTTTTTTTTTTTTTTCGTTTTGTTTTTTTGCTACAAACGTGTTCAAAATTTGTCCAATTTAGTTCTGAAACTAGCTTGCATTTAAAGGTACAGTACACTATTCAGTGTAATTAAATAGATTAAGTTGTGTTTAGTCAAAGTTTTAGAAATAGTCCTACTAACTGAATTATGTCAAGTTGCTGTAACATGTTCTTCTTTTTGAGTAATTAAGTAAATAAGAGTAAATAAAAGTAAAGGGTTATCAGAAGGTACAAGTAGAAAACCATCCAACCTTTTAAGTTCTGGAAAACTGTGACTTTTAAGTTCATCACCTTAAAATAAATAAATATTTAATAAATTAAATAAAAGTATTTAAAAATGTATTTTCACAGATCTACTAAAGCTTGAAATGTAGTGATTTTAATAATAATAATTTAATAATATTTTTTTGTTTTGTTTTGTTTTTTGTGTGTGCTACAAATGTGTTCAGTGCCCTGTAAACCCAAACACTGTGTCATTAAATAGATTAAGTTGTGTTTTAGAACTAGTCCTACTAACTTAATTATTAAGTTGCTGTAACATGTTCTTCTTATTGAGTAATTTTAACAAATTTTTAAAATGTATTTATTATTTTATTAAAGGGTTATCAAAAGGTACAAGTAGCAAGCCATCCAACCTTTTAACTTCTGGAAGATTTTAACTTTTAGTTCATCTACTTAAAATAATTGAGGCAATTGATTTCCTTCATTTTTTTTTTTTTAGTTCTGGTAACTTATTTGGGTTTACAGTGTATGTAAATTTCTGGAAATAAAGTTAAAACCAGTTGAGGATGAAGTACAGATACGTGGACAAAACAGTACTCAAGTAAAAGTATCACATGAAAAAATGGACTTAAGAGTAAAAAATAAAAAGTACCTACCTAACAGATCGAATAAAGCTTGAAATGCAGATGGATTTAATAAAGATTTGGGGGGAATTTAGTTCAACAGAAACAAAATCAATGTCTTTTCTTTTCTTTTCTTTCTTCTTTTTTTTTTTTTTGCTACAAACATGTTCAAAAAAAGATAAAGAGATATACTGAGGAATATTATAAACAAAGAAACAACATTTCCTTGGAAACATAAAGGAGGGTGTCCAAATAAGAGTCAGGTTTGTGGAGATGCGAGCCTACTCACAGTAAGGACGTATATTTTTTCAGTGCAGTATAAACAGCTTAAATGAAAAAAAAATTACAAAAACAAAAAGAAAACATTTATTTCATGATCGTGATTTGTGGCTTTAAGAAAATCCTCAAACTAAGATAATTATACATATACATTTTTTCCAATTTGCTTGCATTCCAATCAATCCAATATTTTGCTAATTACACTTATATAAATCAAATAAAATCATATACATCTTTAGAGTGTGTATGTGTGACAATGAAATGAAGAAAGAATCGTTTGTTTACGGTTTAGGCCTGTGAGATTTATTAGAGCGAGTAGAACAGAGAACGTAAGTGATTAAAGCTGCAATGGCGCCCTCTGCTGGACCCCTCAGGAACGACAATCACAATAAGCTGCAGCAATACGCTCACTTAAAGGTGCAATGTGTCACTTTTTGGTTGGGGGTTTCTGTGGATGTGTCATTGCTCTGCCTGGAATGTTCCACAGTATGACATTAAACAGCTCTGCCTCACGTTTATTCAATTACAGGTGGTTTTATTGCTCGAAAATGCATTAAAAAAAACATCATTCTGACTGTGAACTGGGGCGCCTCTCCACAGATCTGACCTGTAACTTGCTCTGGTTTGGTCTCCGTGAAGATAGAAAGGTTTAATGCCATACTGTGAAACATTCCAGACAAAACAATAACGTCTCCATGGAGAAAAGCGTTTGATGGACCCACCACCAGAAAAGTTTAAGGATTTATTAGATCAACCAAATGCATTAATACAATAATAAATAAATAAATGATGTAGTTTATTCACAGAAATGTAAGAAAAGAAGTTTTGAATCATGTAATGTTTTTTATGTCATTTTATATGTAAAAACAGCCAAAATGTACAACTTTTTGGGACATTCAAGACAGAAATATGAGGAGAGTTAGGTTTTAATTTCTTACTTTTGATACCTCTTTCTTTTGGTTGACATATTGGAGGCTAAATATATACAGAGAGGATTTTAGGGCCTGTTTACATGAGAACGCTTGTGGGTAAAAACATCAAAATATTTTAGTGGAAGGGCCTTTCGTTTAGACGGTGATGGCGTTTTTGGGGCTTAAAAATGCAAAAATCTGAAACCACCCTCCTCTACACTGCCCAAGACGCAAAACTCTGGTCAGATCTGCTCACATTGTGTACACTTTTACATCACATACATACATTTCCATGTGTCGGGCCTTCAAGGCATCCCAACAAATGTACAGAATCTGCAGAGATACTATTAGTGAACAGAGGATCTGCAATCACCTCTGTTAAATTCTGGATGCACCAGGTCGTCGCAGGTGAGTCAGGCGGATATGGACGAGACCTGGAGAACCAGTCGATGGTGGGACAACTTTGTGGAAGGAGTAACTGGTGAAAATGCGTGGAGTGAAAACATCTGTACTGTATGTCCAAAGATGTTGCTTTAAGTACTTGCACAGCCAATCGGATTCCACACACTTGCTTCACTGTGACCATACCAGCTTGACAAAGCCTGATCCCATCAGATCTCAGACGCTAAGCAAGGCCGGGCCCGGTTAGTACTTGGATGGGAGACAGCTGGGAAAATCAGGTGCCACAGGGGGGCACCAGTTGCAAAAAAACTGTCATTGTGTCCTTAGGCAAGACACTTCACCCACATTGCCTAGTATGAAAGTGGTGTGTGTGTGTGTATGTGTGAATGTTGGTGGTGGTCGAGGAACTGATGGCGCCAATTGGTATGGCAGCCGTGTTTCCGTCAGTATGCCCCAGGGCAGCTGTGGCGACAATAGAAGCTTGCCATCACCGGGTGTGGAGAGAAAAGAACAATGAATCTATATATACTGTATACATATATATATAAAAAAAAAGCTCTGTTAAGCGTCTTTGTGACATATGTCTGTGAAAAGCGCTATATAAATAAAGACTTACTCACTGTATACTAGGGCTCTGCAAAAATATTGATATATCGATATATTGTATCGTTTAATGTGATGATACAGTATCGATATCGTGGGCTACTGTATCGATATATCGCCAAGAGTATTTTGGGGTATATTTTCACTAATTATTTTGTTACAGCAGTATAGTTTTGTTGCTTGTTCAGAGGAAGGAATCTTTTTTTATGCAACACATTTGACATTTTCACTGTTTTGATGATTAAAATGGGAATTTTTCAGATGAACTTTACACAAGAAGTGGTTTAACAAACACTTTTAGTATCAGAGCCATGATTTAACTTTTGTTTTTTATTGAACCGTATCGAATCGATTTGAAACATATCGTATCGAACCGAAAGTGCACTGTATCGAGATATGTATCGTGTCGTGGCCAATGTATTGAGGTATGTATCGTATCGGCAACTTCTTAAGGATACCCAGCCCTACTGTATACTGTGTTTCCTCTTGAAAATGCTCGTCTAAACACAGAATCAAAAGTGAAGACGCGACCCCACTCATCATCTAACTAGACATACTTAATATTAAATCAACTAGATCTGACCTGTAAACTAGATTTGCCTAATTTTTTTGAGTTAAAACTTGGAAGAATCAGATTAGAAATTAAATATATCTTTAAAAAATCCTTCCGTATGTTTTGTCGAAATGTTGTTCAGTACACGTTTGTAAAGTCTGGTGTGTGCAGCAGCTGCTTTAAAGGCTGATCCTTATGTCCTTATGGGGGGAAATGTAATTTGAGAAAACAGCCTTCGAAATCACAATGTCCCATAAAACTTTAATATTAAAACATTTCAGTACAGAGCGGATAAATCTTTTGTTTCCACGTGAAAGCTTGTGCGCTGACAGACCAAAATAACCCAAAAAACAGAACAATTAAGTAAAGTAACGAGATTTGCCTGTTTCTCTCCTTAATTCCTCCGTCTTTGTGATGCGTTTAGTGTTTACAAAATGAATGATGACTAGGCTTATCTTTTGGGCACGTTTTTAGGTCAAGAGTCAAATCCTTTTCTTTGTGTTTTGCCTGGAAAGTCCCACAAAAGCTTAGCAGTCTCCATGGAAACGAGCAGGTGCACAAAGCAAGCAAGAAAAAGGCCTGTAATTTGCCGATTAAAAGATGTGTACAACTGATACTTTGCAACTGCTTTAACTGCTGATTTCAGTGAGGTGCGTTACAATGCATTTTTAACCTGGCTTGAAGTGGTGGGTTTTTTTTGTTTTTCTTCATACAAATTCACTGAAATCACTGCAATATCAGCAGAGGTGAAACGCCATCGTTACGGTTCCGGGACGGGCCCAAAGGTGCACCCACATAAACCGTCAGGTAACCCTGGGCCAAAGAAAGGACCGGCGCAGAACTCCACGCTCCACAGGGCTAAGTGCAGCCGACACCCGATCATGTTTTGCGGACACCCTACTTCACGGGCTCAGGGTTCTCTCAGGGGCGGTCTTAGATTCCAAGTCCTGGTCCAGGATTAGTTCTGGTTTGGACCTGGTTTAGTCCTGGTTCAGTCCTCCTGACTCAGTCCTCGGTTCAGTCCTGGTTTAAACCTGGTTCAGTCCTGGTTCAGTCCTCTGTTTAGTTTGCGGTTCAGTCCTGGTTTAGTCCTGGTTCAGTCCTCGGTTTAGTCCTGGTTGAGTCCTGGTTCAGTCCTCATTTTAGTCCTGGTTTAGTCCTGGTTCAGTCCGAGGTTTAGTTCTCGGTTTAGTCCTGGTTCAGTCCTGGTTTAGTCCTGCTTCAGTCTTCAGTTTAGACCTGGTTTAGTCCTTAGTTCAGTCCTGATTTAGACCTGATTTAGTCCTGGTTTTAGATCTGGTTTAGACCTGGTTTAGTCCTGGTTTAGACCTGGTTTAGTCCTGGTTTTAGACCTGGTTTTAGATCTGGTTTAGACCTGGTTTAGTCCTGGTTTAGACCTGGTTTAGTCCTGGTTTAGTCCTGGTTTTAGACCTGGTTTAGACCTGGTTTAGTCCTGGTTTAGTCCTGGTTTAGTCCTGGTTTAGTCCTGGTTTAGTCCTGGTTTAGTCCTGGTTTAGTCCTGGTTTAGTCCTGATTTAGTCCTGGTTCAGTTCTGGTTTAGACCTGGTTTAGTCCTGGTTTTAGACCTGGTTTAGTCCTGGTTCAGTCCTGGTTCAGTCCTGGTTTAGTCCTGGTTTAGTCCTGATTTAGTCCTGGTTCAGTTCTGGTTCAGTCCTCGGTTTAGTCCTGGTTTTAGACCTGGTTTAGACCTGGTTTAGTCCTGGTTCAGTCCTGGTTTAGTCCTGGTTTAGTCCTGATTTAGTCCTGGTTCAGTTCTGGTTCAGTCCTCGGTTTAGTCCTGGTTAATCCTGGTTCAGTTAATCTTCACACAGTTATTTTGGTGAGAGTAACTTAAAGTACTGCAATAGTCGTGTAATGTCTTACATTTTAAATACAGTAATACTGTAATGTAACAAATTACTTTGAACTGACAATAACAAGTCATATATAAAAAACACATTACAGTTTGAAGTAACTTGCCCAACAGTGGAAAGCACTGACTTTTCTCTTATTCACTCTCATATATTTGTTGAAAATCAAATACCTAAAAGCTTTGAGTTTTCAGACAATATTGGGTGTGTTTCCTATTGTGTGCATTGTGTTTCCATGGTAACTGGTCAACATCCAACCAATAAACTGAAAAGTTACCAAAAAAGTTGCATAGTGCATCTTTAACTCATCAACAATAGGGCATGTGTCAGATTTTTTTATTTTATTATTCTTTTTGCGAATACTGTTTTCTCTCTGCCTAACATTCCACCATACAGACACATGTAGAACACCCCTAGAGTGATATCACTGCGACGTATCTATATATAGGTCATTATGTACAAAAAACCCGTACAATGGTAGTTGCATTTTTGAATAGTTTTCCTTTTTGATGACGTAAATAGAGGGATTCTGTTTTAAAACTCAGCGCTACTTCCTGTATTTTTATGTCTTTCTTCTCTCCTCAACTTTTTTTTTTTTTTTTTTTTTTTCCCACAAACTGACACTTAACTGACAAAACTATGATACTGAGCACATCCACCAAACCAAGTCATACTTAGAAAAACATGAAAACCTGTCGTATGCACTTGCTTGTTGGATGCAATCTTGTCCAGCAGAGGGCAGTATATGAACACCTACACTGTTTATTTATTTATGTATGTATTTATTATTTATTTATTGCTCATGCTATTATTTTTTTGGCATCAATTTAAAGAGAAGAAAAAATAAATAAATCAGACAATTAACATAAATACATATTCCAACCATTATTTGCCTTGTCTTTGCTGCATGAACAAAAGGAACAGGAAGAAGATAAATCTTATAAACCCTGCTCATTTCACAGATCAAATAAAATAAAATAAAATAAATCTTTCTTTAATAATCAGTCCCCACCCCAAAAACCTGTGCAGTAGTTGAGTTTACCCTGCAATCAACTACAGTTGTGATGCAAAATGTAATGTTTTCTAATGAATCAGTAGAATAGTTGAGTAAAGTAGACACAGAACCTTATTATTGTTTACATTCACATTACATATGATTTTTGTGGTCTAAAATAATAGTCCCCAACCTTTCTCACACCACGGACCGTGTGTGTGTGTGTGTGTGTGTAGTGTGTGTGTGTGTGTGTGTGTGTGTTGGGGCAGTGGCATTTAGGAGGAGGCGGTCTGCACGGCATGGTTTAGACCTGGTTAAATCCTGTTTTAGTCCAGTTTTAGTCCTGGTTTTAGACCTGGTTAAGTCCTGGTTTTTGACCTGGTTTAGTCCTGGTTTTAGACCTGGCTTAGACCTGGTTTAGTCCTGGTTACTCAAATACACTGAGTAATAATGTGTTTAAAGGGATTGTTCGGGCTTTTTGACATAAATCTGTATGTCATCCCCTGTGAGCAGTGTCGTGCATCCACACTGACTTACCCCCGACAGCGTCCGGTGAGCCGAGATACTGGCCGTTTTCGGTGCTGACGAAAGTAGTCCGGCAAGTTGGCTGGGGACAGTAAAATAAAGTGTGTTTCTTCTCAAAACAATATGTGTTCAAAAGAGTGATACATTTGCATCACAAAATCATCAACCTCAAAAAAGTCAGACCTCATAATCGTTTGGCACTATTTTCTCTCCATTCGTATCATTGCGCGCTGCCACCAGGTGACAGCCGCGTCTGGTTCACTTTGTTTACTGCTCAGAATGTTAGCGACAACATGTCTGATTACGACACGATCTTTATGAACCCGAATATACTGATGCTGAATTTCGCCAGATGGAGTTAGAACGGGCAGAGAGAGAGAGAAAAGAGACAGAGAAGTGGTACAAGTTGAAGCTGGAGCCGTGAGAGACCGAGTGAGCGACAATCACCATCACGTCATTTATAAACTCGTATACAGTGAACATAGAGCCTATACTGTGGCTGAAGCATGGACGACTAATAGAAACATGGAATCATCCACACGTCCACGTAGCTGCTGACAACAGTGTAAGAGACAGTTACAATAGTAATAACAGTCGATTTATAAAGTTACGTTTTGTAGAAGCTTCACTGGTGATATGACAATGAGTGATTTGCTGCTGATTCTTGAGCCTGTCTGCTTGTAAATATATTGGCACCGTTTTGTTCTTACCTGGGGTGCATATTTCTTCCTCTGTCCTGGGCATGAAGGAACATCACCTCGTTGACTGCACATACAAAGCTTTTTTATCTTTGGTTTCCACATTGAAGCCAAAGGCAAGAAGCCAAAGTTTCCTCAGCGCAAAGTCCGTGACAGAAAAACAGTGAAATGTGCGTGGAGATTCAGCCAGATTTTTGTTGTTACAGCCTGGATAATCAAGAGTCTGCACCATTTTTTCGATATATTCTTATGTGTCTTATACAAACGTATATACTTATTGCTCTATCTCACACGTTAGCTCTCTCACGTCGCGGCGGTCTGTGCATGTAAACACTGCCGAACACCTGAAGAAAGTAATGGATCCGTGTGTGGCTGTCACCTGGCGGCAGCGCGCAGTGATACAAACGGAGAGAAAATAGTGCCAAACGATTATGAGGTCTGACTTTTTTGAGGGCGTTGGTTTTGTGATGCAAATGTTTCACTCTTTTGAACACATATTGTTTTGAGAAGAAAAACACTTTATTTTACTGTCCCCAGCCAACTTGCCGGACTACTTTCATGAGCACCGAACCAGTATCTCGGTTCACCGGACGCTGTCGGGGGTAAGTCAGTGTGGATGCACGACACTGCTCACGGAGGTGTCATACAGATTCATGTCAAAAAACCCGAACTATCCCTTTAATGCATAAGGCGCGCCGGATTATAAGGTGCGCTATCGACTTTTGAGAAAATTTAAAGATTGCCCCTTATAGTCCGAAAAATACAGTACTTATTTTTCTATTTAATTTTGACTTGTAAATTTACATTTATATCTGTCTCTTGCCATCTTTTTTGCTACTGATTTAGAATCTATTATTACCATTTATATTTTTGCTTTTGTTTATTATATTTAGTGCTGTCATGTGATTAAAAAAATTGAGAGATTAATTAATTATGATCTGTAATTAATTAATCTAATTAATCTCAATTTTAATCTCACCTAAAAATTGCTGAGAAAAGCCTTCAATTTGAGGTATTTTTCATTTAAATTCATTATTACATTATTGTGGCAGATCAAAAGACTCATATAGATTTAAAAAAAGTGACTTTATAAAGTCATTTATTGTTTAACAAATCTCTCCAAATTGGTTGTTGAGCCCAAGTCTCCATGAATAAGAAACTGTTTGCTGTTAAAGTAGCAAAGACGAAGGAAATCTGAACATAATAACTTTTGTCGACTTAAAGACAATAAAAAGTCCAGTCTTTCCTTAACCATATTAAAAATATTATTGACAGAGAAATGCTTTATATATGAGATCACTGGTTTTAGTCCTTGTTTTAGTCCTGGTTTAGACCTGCTTTAGTCCTACTTTAGTCCTAGTTTAGTCCTGGAATGGTTAATCCTGGTTTTAGTCCTGGTTTAGACCTGGTTTAGTAGTTCTGGTTTTTAGTTCTGGTTTTAGTTCTGGTTTAGACCTGGTTTAGTTTTTAGTTCTGGTTTAGTTCTGGTTTTAGTTCTGGTTTTAGTTCTGGTTTAGTAGTCCTGGTTTTAGTCCTGGTTTAGTCCTGGTTTTAGTCTTGGTGTTAGTTCTGGTTTAGAGGCGCACAGGAGGAAGCGCGGTTTACGCGCGGTACGCGAGAAACACGATCCACACGCGGCTCACCGGGAGCACGTCGGTGTCCACGCAGTGTCTACGGAAGGAAACGTGGTCCGCGCGTTCTCAGGTTAATGACGATGATGAAGGTGTGTGTTTGTGTTTGTGTGTGTGTGTGTTTGTGTGTGTTTGTGTGTGTGTTTGTGTGTGTTTGTGTGTGTGTTTGTGTGTGTTGTGTGTGTGTGTGTGTGTGTGTGTGTGTGTGTCCCCTCATGTGGCAGGTCACTATAGGACAGTAGTGCAGACATCATGAGTCTATGCAGGTTGTTTTCACCAGTGACATTTAAGTTGTAGGCGATTTTATATTTGTTATTTTCTTTTATATTTCACGTCGGGAGAATAATTTCCAAGACACAAATGCGTTTTTACCTGTGCACTGCTGACTCTGTTACTGTCTTCGACAACGTTAACGCGTCTCGCTACTGCGCGCGTTCTGTGTGGGTTTCCGGCAATGAGTGGAATTACCGAAATAAAAAAAATGTATAAATGTGTTTTTTTTTGTGTGTGTTGTTGTCCCAACAACACATTAAAACAGGTTTTATAATAAAGCAACTCACATACAGAAACACTAAAGTTAGAGATTAAAATGAGATTAACGCGATTAAAAAACATAACGCGCTAAATATGACTGTAATTAATTAATCGCAATTAACGCGATAATTTGACACCCCTAATTATATTATATTGTGATGTGAGAGGCTTTGTGGATCAATAAAGTTTGTCTAAGTCTAACTCTACCACATAATTCAAATGAATTACCAATAGATAAATATATTCTTTTTTTTCTTTACATGAGGCAAAAAGCTCAGCGAAACTAACTTCCCCCATGCTAACAAGAGCCCCTATCTCTGTGTATTTAAACTGCAGTCCCCACATGGTTGACTCGGGCACGGTCTATTCCCTGGAGTATTCATTTCAAAGGCCCATGCTGATTTGTTATGGTGTGGTCTATAATTGGGTGCCATTACACACTTGTACATAATGCATGAGGAAAGAGTCTGCAGGGAGCGGGCTAATATATGAAAAAAAAAAAACACTCATTAGATTATCAAATGTTTGTAAAAGTATAAACGTCGCCATGGTAATATTCTGTCCCCAGTGTAGAAAGATAAGACCAGTGTTAATGTGGAGCTAAACACAACAGCAAAAGAAAAAATCAAATCTCTCAACTGGACCAAAGTTTTAGACTGAAGTTCTGGTCAGACGCTGGTGGACACTGCCCTATATCTGCCTGAAGGGATGAGCTAACTACACTGAAACTACTCTGAAACTACTCTGAAACTAACACACCTACTTGTTTACAGTTTCTGTCTGTAGCTCGGTCTATTAAACTGCACTAAGTAGGAACTGTGTCTGAATCATATTAGTGTGCAGAGAGCAGGGGGCGCCCTCATTTTTTAAAATACATGCTTCCCGAATTTCAGACTTCCGGTCATCACGCAATGCATACTGGGAAGAATCCCAGTGAGCATCAAACCGCCATGTTTGTTTTTCCAGTGGGATGCATCTATTGTCAAAGCCGATCTTTTCAAGTCTTTTGAACCTTATCGCTTTTGTTTCTGGTTCTGATATTGTCATATTTTAGTAACGGGATTCAGACATTGTAATTGTGTGACTGTTGGATGTCCTAACGGTGGAAAACGGGCTTCAGAAGTTTGCAAACTCCATAACTGCAAAAGAGAATCAGATCTGTGTGACTGCAAACCTCTGTTCAAACAACAGAATTGAAAAATAGTGAAAGGCGAAGGCGATGGGTAGGACTGATCCACAGGAAGTACGAAAAAGGAAACCTTTGACTGCCTAAGAAATCATCCAGAGTTTTTGGTGAACATTTTGTAAATGGAGCACCATCAAAATAAAATCTCATTTGTTAAGCGAGAGGTGCAGAAGACAAGCAGTCTGAGCTCGCACTTTTTTGTTCGACTTTACAGCAACATTAAGTCTTGGTCGCTTTGCAGTGGAAGGTGTTTCTTGGCGTACTGCTGGTGCCTTTTGCTTTGGCGTTGACTTTTTAAATTCGTAACCAAGGCTGAGCAAGGCATTGGGATTTTGCTTTGTTGGCTCTCCACATGTAAAATATTCGCTGCAAACTCGGGATGATTTCTTGGGCAGTCAAAGTTTTTTTTTTTGCTTCCTTCCTGTGTATCAATACTGCCCATCGCCTTTAACTATTTTTCAATTCCACTGGGAAGGGAAACAGTTTGAAAAGAGGTTTGCAGTCACACAGATCTGATTCCCTTTTGCATTTGTTCGCAAACTTCCGAAGCCCATTTCTAGTTTTCTGCTGTTAGGATCCAACAACCACACAATTACAATGTCCGAATCCCAAAACTAAAATATGACAATATCAGAACCAGAAACAAAAGTGATATGGTTCAAAAGACTTGAAAAGATCAGCTTTGACAATAGACGCACTGGAGAATCAAACATGGTGATTTTATACTCACTTTTTTGGAGGATCCTTACTTGTATGCGTTGCGCGGTGACCGGAAGTCCAAAATTCCAGATGCATGCCAACTTCCTGTGCCAGTGGAAGTCGGGCTTAAAAAGGCCAAGTGGCAATGCCTCAGTCCCTACTTCTGCTAGCGGGTGTCAGGTAAGATTTCAACAGATTCCTTCATTTTAATTATTTTAGCTCTTTTAAACCAGTTTTAATGGGTTTTAACTATACTATTAGAGCTAAAGTATTGATTGATTAATTTGATTGATTAATTTATTTTGGTCACAGGTATATTCTGACATTATTCCACAGTCATATTTAACATATACTGGACTATAAATCGTTACTTTTTTCTCACACTTTGAATCCTGCAGGTCATAAAACGATGCAGCAAATATATGGACGGATTCTTTGTTTGGCACATTGTTCATTCATATATACAGTCTATGGTTTGGCAATGCAGCGAATACACACAGCCTGACTGCAGAAAACACCGCTGTCTGTGCGGGTTACACATGGATCTAGGGTTAACATACAACGTTGCAAATAGTTTATCGCCATGTGATAAAATAAGTTATGATGCTAAATAAACATTATTGAGGGGGATACGTCTCACCCGTATGCATAAATGACAAGAAGAAACGTCTCAAACTTTAGTAGCCAGACATCCATTCGTACCTGATTGATTGAACTAGCCCCGCCCCGATTCAGAGAGTCTGAAATTTGCTGAAATCCTCCAAGACACTGACATGATAGAGACAGGACAGAGGCTCTTTCTGCAGGACACATGCACACTAGCGTGGGGAGAGACGGGGGTGATGCGTCGAGGAAGATGCTCGTTCAATTGTGTTTTGAACAGTTATTTTGTGCTTCATACACACCCCCTCCTCATGGAACACACACAAAGAAATGCAAATGATGCAGCTTTTAAGTTTGTGGCCGTGGAAGAAGGAAACAGAGTTGCTGCACGTGAGCTCGACATCAGTGAGTCAATGTTGAAACGTTGGCGGCAGCAGCATGATGAACTGACTCAATGCAAAAAGATGACAAAAACTTTGAGAGGTGATCAAAGCAGATGGCCTGAACTTGAAAACGTTCTTGAAGATGTGGACACCTGTGGCTTATATTCAGGTGCCGCCTATATATGTACAATTTTTGGATTGGATTTGATAATTTCTCAATGCAATTGACAACAAGAAGCTCAGGATTGGACAAAACTGGCTGTCCCCACGGGACTTATCCGGCAAAAAATCAGAGTACTGAGGCAGCTGTTCAAAGCCCTACTTGGCTCCCCAGTTTGATTGATACTGTGGGCAAGGCGGACAATACTCAAACTATGACTATGAGTCATATCATGGAGGGATCGGCAGCTTCATACCACATTTTGGAGAAAGATGAGTGGATATTGACCGTAGGTTGGATGGAACTGTGGCTCTAAATTGCAACATTGATAATATCTCAGAGAAAATTTACGCTTTGCATAGAGAGATGGGAAGACCTTGAGACCAATGGACAAAGAGCAGTGTTATGGAAATTGGATGCAGCTGCTCGCTCTAAAAATGAAACAACCCAATCTTATCTTTTGGCCTCCCCAAGCCAACAACAGTTACAACCAAGGCCGGGCTGGAGTGAAATCGCCCTGAGATTACAGCAGAGAGACCCCTTCCCGAACTCACCCGGCCTGGTGGGCGGGTATGTTGCATCCAGCAACATACCTGTGATTGTGAATCCAGATGGCTGCCTGCCTACATTGGGTTAACTACATACTAGAGATGCGCGGATGGGCTATTTTTTCATCCGCAACCGCGACACAAAACTCATCATCCGCCCGCTATCCATTTTGCACCGAAGGTTTTCAAAACCGCACCCGCCCGCCATCCGCCGATTGATTTTAGATTTTAGAACAATCATACAGCAAACAAACTAAGGAGCCTCGATAAAAATGCAAACTATAGCTCATTCATTCCAAAATTCGCTCAGCGTGTATGTTCGCATTCTTAATTGTCAGAGTCGGCGTCAGAGCACATCTACTGGAGGGGCATGGGTCACCAGCAGGGGGGGCACTGCCATTTGAGAAATATTTTAACACGGTGGAGTCATACACAGCAGACATGCTATCAAACACGTTTTTCTTTAACAGTATTAGGCTAATTATGTGTTGTTATTATAATCATTATTATATTAAGATTATTATTATAATTAGCTCCAATAGTTGTTGAGGCTGTGTGGTAGACGATACGCACACAAGACAATAATAAAAGGTTGAGGTTTATTAAAAAACAGTAAGTCCTGCCACTGGTTGTAAACATTAAACAACAGCCTCTCGTCAAAAACACCTCTGAACTAGAAATAACCACGCATCGGACAGCACCAGGGCTGTAGTGAACGTGGTACATGAGTCGCCGTCCAGTCCTGTCCTATAGACACCTGAGGGACCGGGACTAAACCAGGACTAAACCAGGACTAAACCAGGACTAAACCAGGACTAAACCAGGACCAGTGGCGGCTGATGGTATAATTTTTGGGAGGGGCACCAAGGGCAAAATTATAAATATATATTAAATCTGAAAGTTACGGTCAGTCCATATCAGCACCAGGACACCAGGTAGAATTATGCCTCTGCGCGCTACGCTCAGGTCAAACTTTTACACCCAGAAACGAGCGGGCAAAGGAGGATACAGCAGCGAGCGACTGCCCTGGCCCCGGCGGCGGCAGCGAGAGTCCCAGCGGCGACAGTCCCGGGTCCCAGCGGCGGGTCTGTCAGTGTGTCTTTGACTCTGTTCTCGCCATTTCCTGTGTGGAGCTTTAGGCTAAAGTAGCAGCTGCCGCTAATTGTGGAGCTGCTACAAGTTGACGCAGCAGGTTGACGTGACGTGACGTGACGTGAGTGACAGGACAGTTGTCCAATCACACTACACTAAATAAACAGAGACTGTGATGTCATTGATGTCACAGTAAAGTTTGTGTCCTCAGCCCGAAGTGAAATGCGCCAATCAAAATCATTTTAAAATAGTAATAATAATGGCCTGTTGGGGGGTGGGGCACCAGTGGCCCTCAAATGCCCCACCTTGCCGCCGACACAGTTTTAAAGTTTTAAATACCCCGAGTGGCAGTCTACGCTGTAATGTCTGCGTGTTTTAAAATATATCTGATATCGAAACAAAACAAAAAAAGCATAACTAAATAAATATGGCCCTATAGCCACTTACGTGTTGGCAAACAGCTGAAATAAATTAGAAATAATAAAATAAACTGCATATAATATGTGCCTCGTAAACCTTAGGCATCAATAACCCGACACAACCTGAACCTTCAGAACATAAAAACGAGGTCAAATGGGCTAATTAAGGATATGACGTACACTTCATACTACAAGCATAAACAATGAGACTCGTCTTTTCAGATGTAGGTAACAATACTAACATTAACTTTTTTTATTTTTTAGTAGTTAAACCGCCACCCGCCCGAATTTAATTAAATTAATTATTTTTCGTCACGTCATCCGCCCAACCCGCGGATTAACCGCGGATACCGCGGTTGTAACCGCAATCCGCGCATCTCTACTACATACACCTCCCTACCCTGTTGCAAGTGTTTGTACTGTCTTTTGACTGTGTGTTAATGTGCGGAGATGTCATTTTTTATGCACTCCCCCATACACCATTCCCTCAAGGAGTTGGGTTCCAGAGCCCAAACTGTGCATGGAGGTGAGGCCCACCATATCTAGTCGGTAATGCTCAACCTCCCGCACAAGCGCAGGCTCCTTCCCCCGGTTATGACAGTCTGAGTTATGTAACTGGCCTCTGTATTGAACTCATCACGTGGGGCTTCTGAACCACTCTTAGTCTGACCTGTCTCCCCAGACCTGTTTGCCTTGGGTGATCCTACCAGGGGAATGAAGCCCCCGACAACATAGCTCCCAGGATCATTCAGGCACTCAAACCCTCCACCACATTAATGTGACAGTTCAAACTATCCACCGATATCGGATTATGGTCTTGGGCTGTTCTGCTCTTTTTTTCTTTCTCCTCCCCTATCTTCATGCTATACTGCAGTGTTTATTCTTATCTGCTGCCTGTCTCCTGGTCCGGTCCATGTAGTCTTCCCCATGTATTGTATTGTATGTTTGTAATGTACGGATGGGGGACAGGTCCAATTTTGATTCCTTTGTATGTACATGTACATGTGAAGAAATTGACAAATAAAGGCCATAATTCAAAGTAGAGCTGTCAAAAGTCATACTGTGGAACATTCCAGGCAGAGCAATGACATATCCATAAAACAAGCAGGTGATAGACCCTCCTCCAGAAAATGTACACAATGTACCTTAAAGTATCTGCAGATGCTTCTCAGTGTGTATCTGTGCATGTAAAAACAAAAGTATTCTGATTTTATTTTTTTTCTTTTATACTTGGCCTCGTGTTATAGCCTGCTTTTCTCCATGGAGATACTCAAATTTTATTACGTAATGAGACACAGAAATAACACATTCTAGACAGTACTGCACTTTTAACAGATTTTTGAGCTCCCAGTCCCTTTTTGTAAACCCAAATTGTGGACTGAAATGACTAAATGAACTGTTCATCTCACGTGGACCTACTTTGCTGGCCACAATCAGACAGTAGAGAGAAAACCACACCTAGAAGATAACACCAGTCTCCAGTGTTTGTGATAGCTTCATTTACCAGAAGTGAAAAAAAAAAAAAAGTTTCTGGCATGTGGACACTAGGCATTGCACAATTCTTAAATTTGTTTTTGCGCCTCTGGTTCAACTTTTCTTAACCCACTAGTGGCTTTTTTGGATAGATTATGTTTTGCTATATTGTTTTGGGGAAATACATATACTTAAACTGTTCATGTTTGTTTCATGGCTTGCACAATAGCAACCAACATTGTAAAACGTCAATAGAAATTAAACTGCTTAAAAAGCAAAAAAAGCAAAAAGCCTACTCATTTTTGTGAACATGCCATGGTCCAGAAGATGCTATCACACAAGACAGTAGAGTGTTCGTCCTCTGATCTGAAGGTTGGCGGTTCACATCCCAGTCAGATCCACTGACCCGCAGCTTGGCAGATGAATGCTGTCGTAGTGTCCTTAGGCAAGACACCCCCCTAACCCTCAGTGCCTGTGTACACTGGTGTACAAGGATAATTTAAAACACTTACTTTACAGTATTTACTTTTTTGTTAGCCTGATTCATCAGCCGCTTTCACTTTGTAGAAACCGTCTGACCTCGCAGCATTAGAGTTCATTCGCTCGACGGTAGGCAGGTACTTTTTTTCATTGAACCAATCGCTTCTATTTGGTTGTGATGTATGTAATGCACCGCTAACAGGGCTAACTGGTATATTGAGCTTTTCCCAAATCCATAGGAAGAAGGACAATAACATCTTTCCCCTTGATAAAATTCACCAAACATTCTCTATGTTCTGGCTTTAAATCCTCGATCTTGGAAATCGTTGCCAACAGCGAATGTATGGCTCTTCGCTGATTGGCTGGTGCCCCAACTCGCACTTCCAGGATTCTTGCAAATCGTCTAGTGTATTCCGATTCCTGACCTAGTCGCTGGAAAGAAATTTAAATTGGGTCGAGGCACTGGTGGTGCCAGTCTGACTACTTATTTGGAGGCAGAGTGACAGAATCGAGACTGCCAACCTGCGCCATCTGCCCTTCTGGAAACCACCAACACTCACGCACACATTACATTCACATTAGGCAATGTGGGTGGAGTGTCTTGCAATAAAATGAGATTCATGAAGACAAGACATTACAATGGTCCCAATGGAAGAGTTTTGACCCGATTCACCCAAATCATGACACCAGTCCAAAAGTGTTTCAGTAACTCATTTACAAACTAAGCCTGGATTAAACCTTAGAAAATTAACTTCATTAAAGGTGCACTGTGTAACTTTTCAGTCAGGAGTCCGTCACCTCCTTGTTTTTATGGATATCCAATCCAAACAAACTTATTTGTATAGCACATTTTACCAACACAAAGGGCCCGATATTGCCCTCAATCTTAGCACTAGAGCAAGTGTGGGGTGTGGAGTTCTAAACAGTCGGTGTGCCGGGCCTGGATATCAGGTGGAGTGGAGCAGAGTGAGGGCATGGTGTGGGGCGTTCCGTGAATTGCCAGAATTGTAAAGATAAATATTAAATGAGACCACTGAAAAACAACCTGTAACATGCTCAAGGCTTCTTTTATTTGTAAATATATTAGGATGATAAATGCTTAACATTCATAACATATTCGTGTGCTGTGCGGGGAGTCATCTGGATGCCCTCCCGCAGCAGAGCACAGCCCCTCGCCTGCTCCCTGTATCAGCTCAGCTCTGCTCTATAGTTTGGTTTGATCTGGATCTGTACAAAAGCTGCTCATTCACATGAGGCCGTTTACAGCGACGTCCTAAAGTGTGTTTTCTTACTCTGTCCGCTGTTCTAATGCTGCAATGTCGATTTCCTCACATTCTTGTGCCGCATTCACTGACAGCTCGGGCCTGTGACAGCGGAGCAGACGCATGGATCATATCTGTGTGCAAAGCGGTAACATTAGAAACATTTATATGACAATAAACGTATTCCATAATCCACGAGACATCCACATGTGTGGGACCAAATGCAGTGGAACTGAGAGACGAAAATGTGAGCGATCAGCAGCAGCAGTAGTGGACACTTGCACCTCAGGTGAGTCCATGGGAGTGGACTGCGGGACAGACAGGAGCAGGTGTGAGAAAGCAGTGGGTCTGCTGTGGGATGGGAGCGCATGAGAGACACTGGTCTTAAACAAATGCAGCAAAAACTATAAAAGGTTTATGTGTGCGCCCGCATGCACGGGCTTACAGCGGTGCACGTGCATGAGACCCAGTCGGTTCTGTCATGGCCCATACAAAATTCTATATTCCTGGTGCCTCTGCTGGTGTGTACTTGCATCCTGGGGCTCCAGAGCTGTTTTATTGTACTCACATGTAACTTTTTCCCACACTCCACTTTGGTGCCTGATAATGAGACAAATATTGCAGACTTTACCCACACAATGGCAGTGCTTTGAAATGTCACAGCGGTCACAGATTGGTTCAGATGTCGTCACCATATACATGTACATGTACCGTCTCACTCCAGCCTCCAGCAGTGAAGTACAGCCCCACTTGGACACGCCCAGTCCTTAGCGCCAGCACTAAAGCTAAGACTGGGGGCAAGATCGGGCCCAAAGTGCTGCACAGAGTAGGCACAACATAAATTAACATATTAAATTAAATAAAGCATCAAATAAATAATAATCGAGTCAATAAAAAACATAAAAAAAATACTAAAATTAGCAAATAGAAAAATAGCAAAAAAAAGAAACAAAAAAAGAAACAAAAAAAAAAAAAACAGTGAGAGGACCACACAGTTCTCACTTTCTCACTCTGTTAAAAGCCGGTGAGTAAAAGTGTGTTTCTTAATGAGACTTAATAGAATCAACTGAAGGGGCTTGGATCTTGTAGAGTGGGTTAATATGAAGTCAGCATGCAGTTCTCTGATTGGTTAATCCAACTGTCAATCACTCCCTCTGAAATCAGGGAGGCACATAGCTCCAGATCCACTTGTTTTTGTAAATTTTTTTCACAGCTTGTAGTTCTGGCTTGGCAGGTAAACATGGGTTGGAAACTGAACCCATGGCCTTCTCACTGTGATATTTTAATTTCTGTTCCAGCAAATATATACTCCAAAGCAAACCAATGGAAATGAGGCAATAGAAAACAAGTCATGTTCAAAATCACACGGCCATGTTCAGAAATTGACCTAAATGTTTGACTGAAATAACATCAATCACAATGGATGAAAACATAAACGCATGTTGTACAGTTTGGCAATGGTTCAGTTTGTTGTGTTTTCTGAAAAAACAGGCTGTCACTTTAAGATTGTTATGTGTTCTCCGTTTATAACTCAATTATTGCTCAATAAAGTTTGTCTGAAAGGGCACTTGTGTAATAATGTTCAGTTTGAACTGGTTTTAGCTTAGGGTGGGTAACTGTGGAATTTTGGGATGTGTGCTAGTGGTTCCAGAGAGGGGGGGGCTTGAGCAGATAAAAGTGGAGAGCTCAGACAGAACCTCAGACTTCTGCAGGAGAAAACCACTCGGTAAGTCCTGACTCTATTGTACACCACAAGATGTGAGGAAAATCTTGTGCATGAGGTATTTTGACAATAATTATATTGTTTAGGAAAGTTCATTTAAAATGGATTTAAAATGGATATATTTTTAAACTTCCTCAAAAACAAAATTACAGTAAGACAAAAAATTTGGACTTATGGTTTTATATGCACATTTAACTTTTTGGTGCACTAAGTAACTGTTCGGTTGGGGGTCCATCACCTGCTTGTTTCTATGGAGATGTCATTGCACTGCCTGGAATGTTTCACAGTATGACATTAAACAGCTCTACTTTACATTTATTCAATTACAGGTGGTTTTAGAGCAAAAAGACATAGAAAAACAGGGCACTTTGACTGTGAGTGGGGTCGCCTCTCCACAGATCTGACCTGTAACTCTCCATGAAAATAAAAATGTTTAAGACCACACTGAGAAGTATTCCAGACATAGGAATAACATCCGTCAGACTCAGCCCCGGGGGCCAAATTTGGCCCGTGAGATCATAAATGATCAAATATGTATTAGAACTGCCCGCCGGCTACAGATTATAGAGGCATTATTTATTTAAAATGTTATTATTTTATATTTTGCTTGTGTGTTGTTCAATGTTTGTTAAGCAAAACTATCATTAAACATTTATTTGAATAAGAAAAGGTTTAACATTACATATCTCAAAAGAAGAGAAAACATGCAAATGTTGTTGAAATCTTACAATAAATATTTAGTTTGGCCCATGACTTAGTCCCAGTTTTTAATTTTGTCCCTCTGTGAATTTGACTTTGAAACCCCTGATCTACATGAATAAATTTGACCGACACTCCACCATAAAAAGTTACACAATATTACACAATATTAAAATCTGTGGAACATGCATTTATGTGGGTTTGCTGGTAAAGCCATAACAATAATTTCTATACACTAGTCAGATGTTTGGACTTACTTTTATGGGGAGACATTCCAAGACTTAAAAATTATAATTTTTTTAATTCATACCTTATTTTTTAAACTTTAAAGGCGAACTATGTAGCATCTTGGCTGGGGGTCTGTCACCTGCCCCTCTTCACGGATATGTCACTGCTCTTCCTGAATTGTTCCACAGCATGACACCAAGCAGCTCTCCCTTACATTTATTCAAGCACTCTGACAATCCACAGATCTGGGGCCTCATTTATAAAACTTGCTTACGCAAAAATCCATGCGTGCGTGCTTCCTACGCCAACCGTGGTATTTATAAAACTCGACTAAGGCGTGGCTCTTTGCTTAACTCTACGCCAACTCCTGTAAGCTCTACGCAAAGTCTGGAGACACGGGGAAAAAGCATCACTCGTGGAGAGGAGCAGAAGTGAACAGAGTTTGAGGAAGTGTTTGATCAGAAAATCGTATATAGAAGAATTACCTTCAGATTTGCGCATTTAAATGTTTGGTTTGCCAAAATACAGAGAAGGGCTGTTTATTCCACTCATTATTCTCCACAATATTATACATTTGACACTCGTAGCAAAAAACAAAATTACAGTAAGACCAAAAGTCTAAATTTTGACTACAGAGTTTTATCTATGCATATTTAATGTCATGTTAATGAAATTGTGGGTTTGATATGGTATGGCCCTAACAATTATTTGCTATAAACACCACCAGTCAAAAGTTTGGACATACTTCTACAATGTATATTTCTTCTTTATTTACATTGTAGATTCTCAGTGAAGGCATCAAAAACTGACACAAACTATGAACAGACACATATGGAATGTAGTAAACTAATAATAAACTAAAAATAACTCAAAACTTGGCAGTGAAAGTCCTGGATTAGACCTGGAGAAATAACCCCGCTCACAGTCAGTATGCATGTTTTTGTAGGTATTTTTGAACTATAAAAACATTCCAGGCAGATCTATGGACATATCCATACATACAAGCAGGTGACTGACCCCCAACCAAAAAGGTACATAATGCACCTTTAAGAATTTATTTATTTCTCATTTTTTGCAGAGAACCATGAATGCTCCGCTCTTCTGCCTGGTGCTGGCTTCACTGCTGCTAGCTCCGGCTCACGGCGTAGACCCTCCTGCCTTCAAGAATTTCAAGAAAATGCACACATACAACGACCGAAACAGGCCTTTTGACTGCACCCAGGTGATGAACAACGTCCAGATGCATTTGACCTACTGTAAACCCTGTAACAACGTCATCCTGGGATACACCACCGACATAACGCCTTTGAACGATGTCATTAACATCTGCAACGGACAGGGAACCCAACAGGGTCACAACAATTTCCGGAGCAACACAAACTTCCGTACGGTGAAGTGCCGTCTGCAAAACCGCAACGCCGTCCCCCCTCACTGTATTTATACCGGGACAATCCAGTCAAGTCGGATCACCGTGGGCTGCAGCCAATATCTGCCTGTGCATTTTGAAACCTGCTAAATGAGTGAAGCTGAATTCTGAAGTCAATTTTCCATTCATTTTTCCCATAGACTTTATGAAAAAATGAATATAAAAAGTGTGAAAGCTTGCTCAGGGCTGTGATAACGACTGTAATGACGTCAAGACCTATAATCTTACTTAAAATCTGTTTCTGAAACTTTATAAACCACAAAGTTAAAGCAGAGTGACTAGTGCTCAGGCTTCACAGCAAGAAGATTCTGGGTTCTCCACGTGTCTGGGTGGGGTTCCTTCAGGCACTCCGGTTTCTAAGATTCATCATTTCACTTCGTAGAAACCGTCTGACTTCGCAGCATTAGAATTCGTTCACTCGATGGTAGGCGGGTTCTTTTTTTTAATTAACCAATCACTGCTATTTGGTCGTGGCGTACGTAATGCGCCACTAACGGGGCTAACTGGTATATTAAGCTTTTCCCAAATGCCGTAGGAAGAAGGGCAATAACGTCTTTCCCCTTGATAAAATTTACCAAACATTCTTTTTGTTCTGGCTTAAAATCCTTGATTTCGGGAATCTTTGCCAACACAGAATGTATGGCTCTTCGCTGATTGGCTGGTGCCCGAACTCGCACTTCTGGGGTTTTTGTGAACTGTCTAGTGTATAGGCGAGTTTCAGCTGATGTCATTGTTATTAAAAGCCCGCGTTGCATGCCGGGATATATTTTGGTCGGAGGCAAGAAACACGATAGCGGTCAAACACAGTGCGTAACCTCACGTATTTATCCCCGATAATGGTAAATTCCTGCTGCATTATCAGATGCACAAATAGAAGCATGGAAGAAGGAAAATGTCTTTTTCGTATTCCGAGTGAAAAGAACCTCTAACGGCAAATTAAACGGCTTTCAAACATTCGCAGAGCAAACGTAGAAGATCCTAACAAACCGTGGACTCCAACAAGTTCAACAACACATCGAGACTCTTGGAGGTTTTCATCTTTTCTGCTGTGAATGGCCCAGGCGTTTCCACCAAGTCATTGTGGATATCGCCGAAGTGAATATTTGTCCAGGTAGTTGGCGATTCTGACCAGAAATTTGGTTTGGTCCACCTTTTGTCGGGGTTGAAAAGGGTGATTTGGCTCCATCGATGCTTATGACCAATTTCTGGTCAAATCGTCTTGGGTCCTCTGCCGTTAGAGTGGATAAATAACCAGGATCAGTACCCTTTACGTGCTTTCTCGCTCCGTCTGTCATGTTGAATTAGTGTTTATTGCCACCGACCAAAATAATTCCCAGCATGCAACACGCGCTTTTGTCAATGAAACTCACCTATACCTATTCCTAACCTAGTTGCTGGAGAGAAATGAAATTGAGCGGAGGCACTAGGTTGTGCCAGCCGGTTTCCCCCATCAACCAAAAAAAAAAACTATAGGTGAAATGCAGAGGACCCTACAGAGACAATAAAGTACTACAAAACAAAACATTTGGCTGGATTCAGAGTTTGAAATGTGGTTTATGGACTTAAAGGTGCATTGTGTAACTTTTCTGGTGGAAGGTCTGTCGCTTGCTTATTTCTATGGAGATGTCATTGCTCTGCCTGGAATGCTCCACAGTATGACATTAAGTACCTTGCATTTATTCAATTACTTGTGGTTTTATTGCTTAAAAGTACACAGAAAAACAGACATTTTGACTGTGTCCATGAAGATAGATTAATGCCATACTGTGAAACATTCCAAACAAAGCAATAACATCTCCACGGGGAAAAGCATCTGACGGACCCTCCACTAGAAAAGTGACGCCATGCAACCGCGTTATGGATATTAGTCAGCACATACAGTAGCTAGTTAGACTCTGCAATGCCTTTAAACTCTTAGTATTTGAATGTTCCTAAAAGTCTATGGGAAAATGAAGAGAAAATAAACTTCCAGAACCAGTGCGGACTTCGAAGTGGGTGGATCTGTTGGGCGATAACATAGAACACAAAAAAACAACATAGAAGCAATGACTTGTGATATGATTTCTCTAAAATAGTCACATAGTCACAGGGATAAGTTCACGATTCGGTTTTCATCATCATATCGCCCAGCCCTAGTTCATGGGGATGCATTGAGTTCATGTGAGTTAATTTTGTATTGGGGTGAGTTTGTAACTACGAGATCAATCTTTTTATTACTACTTTGTTTATTATCTGCTTGGTAAAGGTAACTGCTTATGCGTCTATACTAAAGGCTTAACTTTCGCGTGCTATTAATTGTTACGTGTTCATATAAAGATGAAAAATAAAATAAAAATGAAACGCTCATTACAGCCTCATAGTGTCTTGTATTCTTCTTTCTGTGTTCATTATCTGGCGTTCAACAAAACCTCAGAGTCATGTTTCTAAAAGTCATTCTGCGATATGGTGAATTTATTTGTAGAGCACAGCACAGAGTAATTCACAGTGAATTTTATTCAGCTTTTTTATTTACTACAATACTTTACCACATCTTTAAAGACAGGGTATAAATGTACTTTTTGTAGTTTTCATCAATACACACCCATGCTCGTGGTCGGCCACCTATTCCTACATCCCTTCATTATGACATATCTCTATGGGTCAGTCCACCTCAGTTCATCCAATGAGTTAAACCCTACTTTGTCAAATTTGGATGAAACTGGGTATATAGGTAAATCATAGCCAGAAAAGTCAAAATTTCAAATTTTAGTTTGATCTGACCAGTGGTTTCCGTGACATTCCTTTTTTTTTTTAGCTTTTTTGCGTGGTTGCCAAATTTGAAATTGAACTCAGCAACTACTGGTTCTGGTACAGCAACTATGAAAAACCAAGGTATCTCTGGAAAGGGGAAATCGTAAGGAATCCAAATCTGGCATTTATGTTTGCATTTGAGTACTTTTGAGATGAATTACCTATGTTTTGACCTTGAAATTGGCAATAAGGGACACGCCCAACCTCAATGATACCAATAGAAAAAATTTAGCCCTATATGTCAACTACAACATATAAAAAATCTGGAGGGGTTTTTACAACGTCTTTATTTCGACATGCCGGTTTTCCAACACTTTTTAGTATCACTTTTCCAACACGTCAGAGGTGGGACCAAGTTGTTGTTTTGCAAGTCTCAAATCTTTGACCTCAAGTCCCAAGTCCAAGTTGAGTCACTGGCCCTTAAGTCTAAGTCCAAGTCATCTGCTTTGAGCTTCAAGTCATTTCAAATCTTTAAACCAAAAAAACAAAAATAGCTTAGATTTTTTTAATTCATTTTTTATTTTTTGCAATTTATACAAACTACACTGTACTTTAAAAGGTCATGGTATGTTTATATACGAGTATTTATTTAAGAGTTGTAGAAATGGTCATTTTTCCTTTTTAAATGTTTTGTCAAGATCTTAGTGTGTATCATTATGATCAGAATAGAAAGTCTTCTCAAGTCACAGGGCTCAAGTCTAAGTTAAGCCCCAAGTCACTGTGCTTCAAGTCTACGTCGAGTCCTAAGTCTTGGTCTATTTTATCAAGTCAAGTCTCAAGTCCTAAAAATTGTGACTCAAGTCTGACTCGAGTCCAAATCACAACTTGCAAATCCCAACCTCTGCAACACTTTGTGAGAGTTGTGATAGTTTACCCAGGCACGTCTCTTGCTGTTCTTTGACCAGAAGAACAGCAGATAGGACATTTTCCCACTGTCTGATATCCTATGTGGCCGAAGTATTCTCTGATCAAGTGCCCAATCAGTGGCCCAAGCATCTTATGAGTTATGGGAGCGTAACATAACAAGCTATCACATTAATTGTATTCATGTCTCAAAAATTGAATGTTTGAAAATAGTGCAGCTACTCTGACAATAAAAAAAAAAAAAAAGTCCAAGTAGTGGAACGCTTGAAAAATAATGTTTATGCCGCTACTCAGTGTCTACATAGCATGTCGGAATAGCAGCATGTAACGCCCAGGCTCCCACACTGCAATTCTTCATAAATATGCAAAAACACACATCTATTCACACATCTCCAGTAGTTTACAAAGAGAATCTGCTCACTGTTGAACTGATACGGAGGACCTGGCATGTCCCTGATTGTTTAATCCACATGTGCGCTGATTAAGTTACGATAACGCTCTGAAGGTAGAGTAACTAAGAGAGTGGGGTAAAAAACTAGTGGTGGGCGACCAATCATGTAGCAGCGTTGGGGTTTGTGCGGAAGCCAAAGGAGAAGCACCCAAATAACCCAAAAGCCAGGTCAAGGGAAAGCTTCTCTTCGGCTTCTGTGTACAGGAAACTCTCTTCTCACTAAACTTACTATAACCTGCTCAATGCACCGCCTTTCCTCTCCTCTGTTGCTCTTTTTGTAAGTAATCTGCAGAAATGAGCCGTGACACATGGCATGCAGTGCGCGTTAGCCTTCACAGTCTATTTTTCTAATTGATGCAACTTAGTACAGGAATGTGGGTGGGTCTGGTCACTGGTGTTTGTGATTGACAGGGACATGCAGGGTACATCCACATCAGTAAAACAGTGAGCAGGTTCTCTTTGTAACCTATTCTAGTCCTATTCTAGTTCTAGGAAAGTACAGTTCAAAAATGTAATGTAAAAGTATAGAATGTAAAAGAATGGATTTGCTGGTTGGCGCTGGATTTCCAGACACAGCACTTTCCAAACTGCAGTTGAAAAGAACAGGGCAGTTAAGGCTGTTTTTTTCTGAAGACGATTCCATCAGAAGATTTTTTCCAGTGAATGGTGGTGTTGCTCAGCCTGTTTGATTTTTCACTGATCTGAGGAGAAACAGACAGAAAATATCACCTCTAAACCTTCTTCATATTGATACTCAGTGGTGGAAAAAGTTCTTACTTTTAGTACTTAAAGGTTGTATAGAGGATTTTCCAAGGAACGAGAAATCCAGCGACTGTTTGTCCTTTTTCAAATGTTGCGCATGAAACCCCCCCCCCCCCCTACAGCTCCCTACGTAGAAACGCCTCCTCCCGCCTCCTCCTTACGCCAGAAACAGGTTTGTTTACAGCCGGTGAGCTGCACATGACTTGTAAAACAACAACTAACTACAGTGTTGGTTAGGCAAGACGGAGAAGTGAGGAGCGGGGGAGGGGGTGCGGGGGACATTTCGTGCGCGCGGACGAGAAGTGAGGAGCAGGGAGAGGGAGAGGAGAGAGGAGAGAGGAGAGAGGAGAGGGAGCGGTGCACGGAGATTCCGTGCCCGGAGAAGTGAGGAGCAGGGGAAGAGCGGATCGGGCAGCGGGGACAGGAGCAGGAAAGGGGAGCAGAGAAGAGTTGCGTGGAGATTCAGTGCGAATGAACTAGCTACAACACGCAGCAGCAAGCGGACTCTTTCTTTGCATTGAAAATTACGTTTTCAGACATAGGATATCACTTTCGTGTCCTGAAAAACGTTTGTCTAGCTCTTGGAAATAAAGTACGTTTTCATAATAAGCAGAAGTTTCCTGTCCAGGAGTAATTTGGCGACCAGTGCGTCAGTCTTTAGACCCTTCGTCTGCTTCAGTTGCGCCATCGCTGGAATGAATCTTCAAGAATCACCTTAGTTTGGCTTCGCTGCTTTTCCCCTTGTCTTCTTCTTTCAGCAATCTCAAAAACAGGACTTTCTTTTGCGGCTAACTGCTCCTGGATTCTTGTCGCCATTGCAACAAACTTTGTGCGAACTGCGAGGAAGATATAGGTCAAAAAAAGCCACTAAGAACTGTTGCGTTGGTGGAGTAAACAGCGTCTGTGCGGCTTGCGTCTGTGGACTGCGTGACATGCGTACGTAAACCACGTACCGGCGGCGCAGGCAAGTCAGTTACACTAGAAACGTAGGGAGATTGATTGACAGCCTGTCAGCTCACAGATAACGAGGCAGTGTCGTTATCTATTGGCAAATGTTTAGCCCCACCACGTCCAGAGTTGATGAATTTTTATTCTCTTTTTTTTGGTCATCATAATTACAAGGCTACTGCACCTCTATAATGCTATCATTGACAATTTGAAACAAAAAAAATCCTCCATACAACCTTTAAAGGTACACTGTGCAACTTTTCTGGTATAGGGCCTGCTAGTTGCTTGTTTCCATGGCGTTACTGCTAAATAATTAATTGCTTTGTCTGCAATGTTGAACAATATTAATTTTAGGTGCACCCCATCTGTATCAAATAACATATAGAATGTTAAGATGCCATCTTAAAGACAAAAGCACAATATATACTTGGGTGGTGGCTCTGTCTTACTTTCCAGGTAAATTCTGATTCTTAAACCTCCTATGCATCTGATGTCCAAATTTATACAGTTATTTCTTCTTTTTAACAGTTAAGTTGCGTATCGTGCAGTATGCGCCTTCATCTTGTGACAGGTAATGAGCGTGCGATACCCGGACATATATGAATATATCTGTATAGATATTCATTCAAGAGTTCCTGTTATCCTAGGTCCACTCGTGACCCAAATCAGTCCCTTGTTCTGTTAAGGCGTATTGTGTGCCGTTGGGTGCCCTAAACAGTGATGACAGGTAATCAAAGACTGTATATACACACACGGACATAGCTAACGCTTCTCGTTCCAAATAGGAAGTTTGTAATGCGGGCTCTTCAGGCTCCTATTCACTCTGGCTCCCATTGACTTCCATTGAAATATTGTAGCTCCTCTATCTGTAACTGCTGCCATGAGTATTAACCCACTCTACATTTATCCGTTAAAACAATCCTATTCCTAACATAGAGCCTGGTTCCAAATTTGTCAAAGTAACAGAGCTTCATATGAGTGACACTGAACGCTGTGGGTGACGTCACACTCACTTTATACACACTCCACTTCTTTATACAGTCTACCGTCCTACCTTAAATGAATACATTGCATAAGCCACCCTACTGAATCGCTGTCTGCTTATAGCATTGCTCGTAAATGTGCCGTGTGCCGTTCTATGTAGTCATATCCTCAATAATGCGCCGGTCATCAGTTTAGAGTCACCCTGTTATATCCAGCCTGGGTCGGTGTGTTTCATCTCTAACTGTGTTAACGGAGGCCTGCGGCGGACTCGGCACACCGACCCGGTTGTTTTGTCTTTTGTTTAGTGCTTTGTTTTGTGTTGTCTGTTTTGCTGGTTTTGCTTTGTTTTATAATTTGAGATAATAAAGACCCTGTAAATTATGGAACTGGCTCTGTCCTTTGATATACTTACCAGTGCGTCTTTATACTGAGGTTAATTTTCCTAAACTAGATTTGGGATGGCGCTTTTGCAACATTTAAATTATATTAATATTTCAAAATCGTTAACTCCACAGTTGCCACATTTGTACCATTTCTGAGGCGCTCTGGAGTAGCACAACTCACCTGACTGCTGATGCTTTGTTGAAAGGCTGGGTCACTCATGTCCACTCCAGAGGCACAGCTCAGCGTCACACTGAGATGTACCGAATGTGCTGAACCTTTAATTACAGATGCACATAAGTCTCTCACTGCTGAGTAACGGTGACTATAGAGTTTACTCACATTTACAGAGGAAAGGCAGTGGTTGGTCACACAGACGCTCTTCCTATTTTCCAAACTCATTTTGTATCATGACCACACAGGTTGAATCTGTACTGGTCACGACTCCTTTACTTTCGTTCCAGTATCTGAATGAGGAGTAGGTGTTATTAGACCAAATAAATGGGTCTCTGAAGAGGCCCACCCAGACCTCCGCCCCCGCAGCCACAGTCTGGATCATCTGACTTTCTGTTGGGTTCCTCACGCTGGCCAGGTCGGTGTGATGGGTCCTGCAGTGTTTATGATCATCCATCCACGACATCCCCACAGAGACAAGTACATACTGCTCCAGGCCTGATTTTCTCTCTTTATCAAAGACAGAGAAAAACTATAAGCTAGTGTGTGTGGTCTGTATGTGTTACAGGTGGGGATGCCAAAATGAACAGTTTTTATTAATACCACAAATACTATGGTAGATCAATGGCAGAGTCACTCAGTATCTGATGATGGAACAATGTTATAGCATGTTTAAAAGCTGCATAATATGATAATGTGGGTTGAAATGAGTTTCCTCTGCAGGGTGGCTGGGTGCTCCCTTATCCCCTATTTACACCAAAGCGTGACAGCGTGTAAGCACAGCAGCACAGCACACGAGCAGCACACACGCAGGTTTGGCTTTCCATTTTAACTGGTCGGATAATCTACACGAGCAGTGTAATACACGTGTCCAACGGCCGTCATGACGCTATGCAATGCTCAAATTAGGTTGGAGTTCTCATGTTGCAGCATCAACAAAGTGTCTCCAGGCTTTTTAGTAGGAGAAATAAACTTCTGATGCCCTTTCAGAATAGGTTCTCTAAAACTACTAGTCATGTAAACACCGTCATCGTCACATCCGGGAGCTTTGGGAATGACTCATGATGGACTACAGAAAGTTTACAGTCGTAGACGATAAATATAAAACACTTTATGACATCAGACAGCAACTGTACAAGAAGAACTTCTGAAGGAAAAGGCGTGTGGGGCAGACGAACAAAGTGAAATGGTGAGTAGCTTCATTAATGCGAGCACTGCAGATACAGCTCTTTATTGCTGCAAAGCATCATCTCCCTTATTGTCAACCTTTGTATTGTGATTTAAAACATAATTCATTCAATCAACAATGAATACATAAACAATGTGAAAAGTTTAGTGTTTAAAGGTGAAAATACACAGAGTGAAAACACAGAGTGTCACAGGAGCAGTTCTGCTGCCTCTGGTGTAAATTGAAAGTTTGTTGACGCTCCTGGTCTAAATTCCAGGTTAGAGATAGGGTGAGGAGCTCAGTCACAGAGGAGCTCAGAGTAGACCTGCTGCTCCTCCATGTTGAGAGGAGCAGCTGAGATGGCTTGAGCATCTGTTGCGCCTCCCTCAGGAGGTGTTCCGGGCATGTCCCAGCAGAAGGAGGCCCTGGGGAAGACCCAGGACACGCTCGAGGGACTATGTCTCTCTGCTGGCCTGGGAACGCCTTGGGCTGCCCCTGGAGGAGCTGGAGGAAGTGTCTGGGGTGAAGAAAGTCTGGGAGTCCCTGCTTAGACTGCTGCCTGGTATCATGTCCTGTCTGTATCAAAAACACTCTTTAAAGACAACAGAATGTGATTTCCAACATCCAACATGCCCCAACATTAAATGACTGTCATACAGGATTCCCACTATAATGGAAATCCTGGAAAATTGAAAATGTAATTTTCCAATCCTGGAAATGTCATAAAATTTTGTAAATTCAATGAAAGTTTTGGAAAAGTCATGGCATTTTAGTATCTCTTTCACACACCTAGAACCTTCTGCTAAGTTATCATTAGGCTATTATGATTATTTCTGAACATTTAGTTTAAAAGAAATGACAATAAATGCACTGACAGTATTTTAAATGTTAAAAAACTATAATCCCAAACCATAAGGTGAGTGAAAGGGTTAACATTTCATATTTAACCTTAAAAGTCTGATCAATTCTACACACGTAGGTGCTGTAAAGTTGCTAATTGGTCATGAAAAAGTCATGGAAAAGTTTTGAAATTTTGCCAGTGAAAAAGAGTTTGAACCCTGGTAGTACATTCGTAGTACTTTCTTTTATATTCATGGTACAGGTCCATGGGTGTATATTAGTGTCTGTGCTCTTATACTTGTTCTGATACAGCTCACCATCATTCTAAAGCTATTCAGGAAAGCTTCATTTCAGTGCTGCGAATATGACGTTTTTAGTATTTGATATCTGCTCAAATACTAGTTTAAGTGTCTGATTTTCAATACTTTTGAACACCATAATCCTTTGACCGTTTCATCACGCTTCACTACCCCTGATCATGTTGTTAATGGGGTCTAACTTACCGTCAAAACAAAGTGCAAATTTCAAAAGTGCACGAGATGTCATATAGAACAGTCCAGCTTTGAAACTTCCACAGTTGGTTGTGCTCCAAGTGAAATTGCTCCTCTCTCCCTCTTTGTAGAAATGTTTATCTGCCAGAGACCAGTGCCAGTCTAGTTTTGTCCCTTTGTACATCCCTATCCACAGGGCGTCTTCATACCGGCCCTGAGATATCTCCTGCAGGTAGTTCACCTCTGCCATGTCCTGTACAGTGACCTGGTCCAAACAGTTTTCTCTGCAGAAGGTCTGAGCCTCAGAGAAGGTCTTTGGTGATGTTGACAGGACGTACAGAGTTCTGGAAACACAGATACAGAGGGGAAAAAACCCTGTGGAGATATAACAGTTTATGTGACACCATGTGACACCTGTGTCACATGGCAGAGACTACAAAGGTCAGAGAGGAACCAGGTGACTTCCTCTTCCTGAGCAGGTCTAACACACGGCTATTTCTGGTGAGCCAAACAAATGTACTGTTTGTACATTTTAATCTTGTTAGAAAACAAATTTGTAAATTTGTAAACATGATTTTAAGGGTTTTAACAGTCCAGATGAGAGAGGTATGCTTTTAACTTTTATCTTATTGTTTAATTTTAACTGATGTATTTAATTAACTGCACTGTGTTATAGGCTCAGTGGCGGTTGCCGTTTTTGAGTTTTAGTTTGTGTTGATTGTTCATTTGTTACAGCTCTGCAGTGGGTGTGGGCTGGAGGTGTCTGGGTGTGGAGGGGGCTCACATAGAGGGTGACCTTATTTATAGTTATTGGTGATGGTGGCACTTGTAATTGGGTGTTTTCAGTTGTGTTAATGGTTTTCTTTGAATTAATCTTGTTTGTTTTCTCACTTTATAGCATGTCTCCTTCACCCCAGCTTTAGGGTGGAGCCTCACCCCTGCAGTAGTATCCTCACTTGTTAAAAGCACCTTTTAATATTTTTTGTAAATAAACGCTGCTGTATGGCTGTAAGACCCATACACTGACTGGCTTGCTTTGTTATTAAAGCTACCTGTAAATTCCAGGTGTTACATGAAAATCTGAGTGAAATCAGATGTTACTGTAAAGCTACAGTGTGACAGGGTAGTGCGACAGAAGTAGGTGCATACCTGAAGTTGTGTTTTGTTTCATTTACACATGTTTGAGTGTAAATGAGTAACCCTTTATTATTAGTCTGTCTACATCTCCAAAACTCAAAATGCTCCGTTCCAACTTGCGATGTTATGAAGCGTTAGTTTTCAAATTTTGGGTATGGAAACAACATTATAAAATAGAGCAGAAAATAGTGTAATAACTGCTGAAAGCCATCTTCAGAACTGTCCCCAATACACATCCTACTGCATTGTCTTTAAAAAGAACCCAAGAAGTGAGAGTTCCTGTGAGGTGAATGTAGTATGTTGGAGCTACAGACCTTCATTACCATTTTGGCTGCAGGATTAGCAGTAATTTAAGTTTTATTTCTAGATATGACTCCTAGTAGGTGTGGTATGGGTGCTGGAGCCTCGCCCTTTGTAAATATGGGCTGTTGACCGTATTGCCTTGTTCAACTTCTTGCTTCTTCACCTGATGTTGACTCTTATTAACCAACTTGTGTCATTTAATGGACAATCTCGTAGATCCAATCTTACATTTCGTCTTGTCTTGTGGAATTTGTGTCTCGTCCCACCCTCGGTTCCCCTAGTGTCCCATGAGAGAATTGCCTCATAAACTCATATGACCCAGTCCTGCTCCGTTCTGCTCAGACCACTCACACAGAGACACAAAACACATGCAAAGAAGGATCAAAAAGAAGACCCATAAACAATACATTTGTAAAGGCAAACACAGGTATGACATCCTTGTGTCACTGACTCATTTGATTAAAAAACAACACAAAAAAACAAAAAAACAAAGGAAAGATAAATGATAAATAATATGATAAAAGAAGGAAAATATCAGGTTCACAAATGTTGAACCTGGTATTGTCAATTAGTGACTAAAACTTTATAAGCTTTATATTACAGTGAAATCATCAGCGATACAAGTTTGTGAAACACACACCAACAAGAAACAAAACATCCACCCCTCCTGCAAATATACTACAGGTTTTTACATACTGTGCAAAGAAATCTGCAAAGAGAAGGAAGTTATGCAAATATATGTAATTATTTTACAAGCTGTTCCCATCAACCTGGATCATTACGTAGCAGTTGCCCCTGGTTACAGGTGTTGAGGGCAGACCCAGGATGATGGTGCACTTATTTATCTACCATTTATCCATTTCTTATATGCACAATAACAAATCACTCAGTTCTCATATGTACGCTGAACACACAGATATTCGTGTGTGCAAATATGTTCTGCCTTTGCATCCTTTCTAAATATTTATTTAAAAGATGAAAGATAAGCAGTGCAGGGGTCGAAGGAGCAGTCCCTCACGATTCTTACTAGAAGTCTTACGACTTTATGTGTTTTTTAATGGACAGCCTGAACCTCACGCTCTGACAAAACTTTACAAAGACGAGTGGATCTGTAGCTGTGTTCTGTCTTCCCTTCAGTTTGGAGTGACCGACAGGAGGATTAACCAATCAGAAAAAACACAGGGTTCGTTCATGTAAAACAAACATGGCGGCTTATGCCTAAAAAAGGGAAAAAACACAAAACACTGAGAGACAGTGCGTATATTTTTACAAAATCAACAATCAATGCTCCAAACTCTTATTTATCTGTGGTAAAAGAACTTTACAGTTTTAAATGATATAATAATAAAAAGGTGGAGGTACAAGTATGTTCTCATTGGCTTTTTTGTTCAGTATGACACGGAGGATGCATGTACCTTATTTCGTTTGTACTTTAAACTAATTTTTTTCCACTCCCAGACTTCAAATGAACACATTTTTAACCAGACTTGAATGATTTGTCAAATGGACTTTTCATGAATGTTCAAGGGTTTAATAAAGATCGTTACAAATTATATTTTATTAAAAATAAAACTAAGAATGAGTACACAAGTCCATTTAACAGGGCTCAAATCATATGTCAGATTTACTTAGCATTTTTCTGGACACTCACTCCTCACTCAGTGGTGGAAATAAACTATTGTAGGTACATTTCCTTTTTTTTTTTTTTTTTTCATTTGAATACAAGACGAGAGGAAAACATTTGAAAATGTTTAGTGTTTATTTTCATAATTTGCCTAGGGGACACTCCTGCCTCGTTGTATTTAGAGTTTAAGTATCACTATAGTTCATTTTGTTACTACCCTTTTAACCTTAACCAGAAAAGAAGAACCATGTACATTTTTTTACTGCTTACAGGTCTGTATAAATATTTATTTTTACTATCACAGAGTTTTGGAAGGATCCTATGAAGAGTGAAAGCTGAATTAAGTTAATTTATGAATCATATCAGTAAAAAATAACAGAGACAAATTGTTTTCTTTTTGTATTTATACCTTTTCGTTCCTCATCTGATAAACTGTGAAGGGTTCAGAAACAGCTTCAGTTTGATTCGGGGCTTATTTTAATCAGGGGAAAACTTATCCTGATGGAAAGGGGTTAAAGGCACACTGTGTAACTTTTCTGTTGCAGGACCCGCCATCTGCTTGTCTCCATGGAGATGTTGTCTGGAATGTATGACATCTTGCATTTACTGGATAACATCAGTTTTTATTGACTTAAAAACTTGTACTCTTACTGTGAGTGGGCTCGCCTCTACACAGATTTAATATGTAACTTGGTCTTACGGCATCGCCTTCTGTCTCTGTAAAGATGGATAAATGTAATGTCATACTATGGAACATTCTGAGCAACATCTCTATGGAGGGAAGCTGGTGACGATCAAATCTATTGATAAAAATATTGCATCATTTTGTGTTTTATTGATACTTACTTTATGAATATCATAATAATATTGTCAAAGTGGGTCAAAAGTGTTTCGTACAGAACAGACTTATTTGGACCTCAAGAGCAGCTTATAGAACATATCTGAACAGGGGCAACTACAGATATATTGTACTTTAAGATGCATTATGTAACTTTTCTGGTGGAGGTTCTGTCATCATTTTTTATTCATTTTTTTAATTGGAGATTTGATTGCTTTGCCTGAAACGCTCCACAGTATAGTATTAAGCGTATTTATTCATGATACGTTTCATGCAATAGTGTGGAGCATTCTGGACAAAGCAACAACATCTCCATGGAGACGAGGAGGTAGTGAACCCTCCACCAGAACAGTTACACAGAGCACTTTTATTCCTCAGATACATGAGTACAATAACGTGGGTCTTTGCCCAACAGGATTATACATGACCGGCTCTTGTGCCTACGAGAACCTGCTGTTTTCAGAAGCTAAGACCTGGTCCCAGGCTCAGACCTTCTGCAGAGAGAAGTGTGTGGACCTGACCACTGTCCATGACATGAGGGAGATGAAGGACCTGCTGCAGATGTCTGAGGGCCAGTATGAAGACGGCCTGTGGATAGGGCTTTACAAAGGGATAGATCTGAATTGGCAGTGGTCTCTGGCAGATGAGCACTTCTACAAAGAGGGAGAGACGAGCTATTTCTACTCAAACACCAGATCTGTCAGCTACAACTGCATGACATTTACAGACGGAGTGCTGGGTTCATTCGAGTGCATAGACAAGAAATATGCAATTTGTTTTGATGGTAAGGATCATCACTAAGATATGCTTTTTCACTGCCATTTTGTGTTTTGTAACTTTAGGCAGTTTGTCACCACCTTGTCTCCATGGAGATGTTATTGATTTTTATTACCATTTGTACATAATTAGACTGGCCATGTTGTATTCTCATGTGACACCACTAGATGTCGCCTCTGCACAGATCTGACCTGTAACTTGATCTGGTTTGTTCTCCATGAAGATAGAATGGTTTAATACCATACTGTGAAATATTCCAGAGAAAGCAATAACATCTCCATAGAGAAAAACATCTGACGGACCCTCTACCTGAAAAGTTACACAATGCACCTTTAAGTCTTTTTAACTTACCTAGACTTACCTTAATTTTTTACAGTGTTGACATTCTGATGCATTTTCTCCACAGAGTCTAAGCAAGGTCTTGATCAGTATGTACTCACCAACAAGTATACATGGATGGAGGCACGTGAATACTGTAGAACCAACTACACCGACCTGGCCAGTGTGAGGAACGCAGCAGAATCTCAGATGATCCAGAGCGTGGCTGGGGGGCAGCAGGTCTGGGTGGGCCTCTTCAGAGACAGGTGGCTCTGGTCAGACAAGTCCGCTTCCTCTTTCAGGTTCTTCATCGCTCCCAAACAACCCTACACCAGCACTGATCCAATGTGTGTAGCCATGATGAAAGATGATTTGGGTCGATGGAAAGATCGATTTTGCAATGAAAAACTACCTTTCCTCTGTAAATGTAAGTCTGATTTGAACTCTTTTTCTACGAAGTAAAAGTAGTGAAGGACTGTACTTAAAGGTGCATTGTGTAACTTTTCTGGTGGAGGGTCCGGCAAATGCTCCATGGAGATGTTATTGCTTTGTCTGGAATGTTTCGCAATATGAAGTTAAACCTTTCTACCTTCATGGAGACCAAACCAGATGAAGTTACAAGTCAGATCTGAGGAGAGGTGACCCCACTTTGTGTCAGAATGTCTGTTTTTTAGGTATTTTTCAGCTGTAAAACCAACTGCAATTCGCATAAATGGGTCCGGTCAAGCAGTAACGGAGGGAAACAGGCAGATTTTTTACATTCAAATAGCTCTTATTCAGAAACTAGAGGGACTACTGAAATAAGTAAGGTATTAGAATGTAGGAAAGAGTTAACACTCCAACAGGGTAAAGTTAAACCTGTGATATTCTTTCAAGTTGTTGACAAAAAATTTAAAAACTCATGTAGGTAACAGAGGGAATGAAATATGCAGCACTTTTTGGGCAATAAATACAAACGATAACTAGCGGTTCTCACTTACATATCCTTAACAAACTGGTTTGAATATTTACTTAATATAGTTTTCTACCATATGGTATGTTACGTCCCCTTTGCTAGGGGAGAAAGGGAAGTAACAATAAAACCAGGATGTTAAAGGTTTAACAAAAAATTGTGCATTTATTATTCACAGTGTAAGGGAAGAACAAAAAAAAACAAAAACTGGCAATTGAGGTGAAAATAAATACGAATTAAACAAAATAGTCTAATAAACTAAACAGCCCTAACTAAGTACAAGGTAATGAATCTAACTCAAGTTTTTCTGCGAAAAAAAAGGTGTCTCAAAGAACTAAACGAGGCAACAGCCAGCAATATAACAAAATGACAACCCAAACATCAAGCAAAAGGGGCGAGCTGGCCGCAGTAATCCAGATGGTCACTTTTTCAACCCCCGCTATCACAGGTGGAATCCGCGGATTGGTGGGAGCAGAGGGATGAACGGCCAATCGCCGAAACACTGTGATGCCAGCCTCCGTCCCGTGTCGGGTACTCCCACACATCCGGGTCCAGGGCTTGCGGACCGAGAGCATCATGCGCACACAAAAGCAAATACAGAAGAATGGGAGCACTTAAACAAATATCAAAGGGCCGGGGCCCGTAACACTCCCCCCCTTAAGATTAAAAGGGGGAGAAAAAAAAAAAAGATACTTACGAATACTTACATCCGGGACAAGGCATCAGCTATGACATTGTCAGACCCTTTTTTATGGCAAATTTGGAGGTTGTAGTCTTGCACCATCAGCGCCCATCGCATTAGTCACTGGTTATGGTTGTACATACGTGATAAGAACACAATGGGGTTATGATCGGTGTAAGCAGAGAGCTGGACCCAAGATAGACTTCAAAGTGTTGGAGGGCGAGCAACAGCGACAAGGTTTCCTTTTCAATGGTGGAATAGGCCAATTGGTGTTTGGAAAATTTGCGGGAAAAGTAACAAATAGGATGGTCCACACCACAATCATCTTCCTGCAATAACACCGCACCAGCTCCCTGGCCACTGGCATCCACCTCCAGCTTGAAGGCACGGGAACAATCTGGAGCAAAAAGCACAGGGGCATGACACAACAAAGACTCAACAGTAACAAAAGCGTGTTGACACTCAGGTGACCCGACAGAATCAACTTTGGGACTGAGGTTTGTGAGGGGCAGAGCTTTTCGTCGATATCATGACACAAGACAGAGGTTTGAGATGGGACATCCTGAAATAGGCAGGGGATGGGGAAGTTGAACGATGTCATCACGCTGACCCTCAGTTAAGTGAGCAAGGTGCGCAGGCAGCTCCCGTACCATTTCGGAGTTTGGCAACCGTGCACCTTGAGGGTGAGGGGGCGCAACATCAGCCTCGCCAGACTCTGGGGTCTCAGAGTCAACTACGATAAGCGTGGACGCACAGGGGGGTGGAGCACCGGTGGGCGGCATCTCAGTTTTACGAGCATGATACCTTTTCAACATGTTAACATGACAAACGCGTTTTTTATGCTTGCAATCAGGGGTGTTAATGATGTAGTTTGTTTCGTTTAGCTTTTGTTTTATTTCGTAAGGCCCAGTGAACTTGGCTGATAGGACATTTCCTGGAATGGGAAGCAGGACAAGAACGGTGTCACCTACTGCAAAATCTCTACTGACTGCCTTTTTATCAAAGCGACACTTCATATGTTTCTGGGTGTCCGCAAGAGCAGCCTTGGCTAACGTGTTGGCAGCCAAAAGTCGCTCCCGAAATTTGCTGACATAATTTAGAACACTTGTTGTAGGAGAGGAAGACGACGCAAGCATTTTCTCCTTCAGCGCCTTTAACGGACCGCGAGGAGAGGACTAGAAGACTAGAAGACTAAATCGGCAAGGCTAAACCCTAGTGATTCCTGGACAGCATCTCTGGCAGCAAACAGCACAAACGGGATCCCGTCATCCCAACTTTTTCCCGTTTCAAGGCAATATTTCCGGAGCATGGACTTTAACGTCTGGGTCCAATGCTCCAAGGCGCCCTGTGATTCAGAGTGGTACGCACTTGATATGACGTGTAGGACTCCGAGTTCTTGGACTACTTGATTAAACATTTGTGATTGAAAATTGGACCCTTGGTCAGTTTGGATTACCGGGGGGAGCCCAACGAGAGAGAAGAAATTGGTCAACGCACGTATCACAGATCGGGAATTAATTTTGCGCAGAGGGACAGCCTCTGGGAAGCGAGTGACTGCGCACATAATGGTGAGTAGATATTCATTTCCATGTTGCGTACGGGGAAGTGGGCCAACACAATCTACTAGGACACGGTCAAAGAGTTGGTCTAGTGCAGGAATTGGATGCAGTGGGGCTTGGGGTATGAGCTGGTTAGGTTTACGTACAAGCTGACAGGTGTGGCAGGTGCGACAAAACTCATCTACATCCTTTTTCATTCCGGACCAAAATAATTGTTTCAAAATGTGTTGATAGGTTTTTGTGACGCCTAAGTGTCCTGGCCATTGACTTTCATGTGCCACCGCTAAGATAGCATTACGGTAACAGGTGGGCGCAACTATTTGGTAGACTGCATTAAGAGTTTTATCAGGAGAGACAAAGGGAGGCCATTTACACATAAGGAGATCATTGTCAAGGAAATAGCAAACATGTGCTTGTTCACGTGGCTCACCCTTAAACACTCAGAGGTATAAATGGTGCAGCATTGCATCAGTCCTCTGCTCTGCACTCAGCCATGTGCGCGATAGACATTCAGGTTTAAACAGAGATGCACTTTGGGTAGAGCTAGGGTTGATCTCAGCCTGGGTCTCAGGGTTAGCAGGTGCATCTGAAAAAGGCAACAGAAATGTATCAGATAAAGTTATTTCAGCGGTTTTGCGTGAGTGGGCGCGTGTAATGGCGCACACCGGGTAAAGCTCGGTAGTGTCGTTCCCTGGGTCAGTGAGCTGCGGGGAATCCACTACTTCCAGGGTAAGAGTAACCTTGCCCCCAGCTATGTCATTACCCATTAGCATGTCAACACCAGGGATAGGTAAAGCAGGGCACACGGTGATTGGAAAAGTGCCTGTAATGAGCTTAGACTCAATGTGTACCAGGTGGACAGGGTGCGGACTGTAGCCCATTTCAATTCCGTGCAGAACAGAACCATAACCGCAAGAGGACTCTGATGAAAAACGGAGAGCACTGGCTAATATTACCGACTGAGACCCGCCAGTGTCTCGCAGAATGCGTATGGGCCGCTGATCAGGTGCTTCGCCAGATAGTGAGATTAAACCTTCAAAGATAAATGGCTTAAAACAAGCGTCTGCCTTTGGACTAATATCGGGCGCTAATGAGTCAGTTTTAATTAACCCGACACCTTTTGGTTGGGAGGCGGACTGTTCCGCTTTTCGTTTAAGGGCCAAACAATTAGCAATGACATGTCCCGGTTTGTGACAGTAAAAGCACTCCCGTTGTTCTCTAGTTGCTTTTGTGGGGCAAGCTGAGCGAGGACTCGGGTTTGGGACCGAGGACCGAGGTCTCTCCGCGGGGTTGGTTAGGAAGGTGGACCAGTGGGTTAACACAAACTCATCTGCCAGGACAGTGGCTTCAGACAGTGCTTTAACTTTTTGTTCATTTAAATGGACAACAACTCGTTCGGGGAGATTGTTCTTAAAATCTTCCAACAAAATAAGATCTCGTAATTCTGGGAAGGAAGTGTCAGGGAATTCTACCCAAAAGACATCAAAAATACATTAAATAAAGACACACCAGAAAGAGACGGTTAAAATTTATACTTGCGCAAGGAGAGTCGTGAACACTGACCTACTCTGCTCAACAACTCTCCAAGTCACACTTTTATTGAAAATCATTTCACAGATAAGCATACTTGATGACATCACAATACATACATTTCACATGTTATCTTATAACTAACAATCGTCAACTGAACCACCCTCCCATTTCACTCTTGATTACACATCCCAAAGATAGACAATTGCATGGTTCCCCAAGGCCTTCAGTTTTAACATAAGATGGGACAAACCCAGAATTGTTGGCGCCCATAGTAGATTAGCTTAATCTGTCAGTTGACATGTCATTCATATCTGATGCTGTTTTCATGTCACGTACATCCTGAACCAAAACAGACCCAAAGCAATGTTGATTACACCATGATTAATATTTAAATGTTTCACCCTTTAAATGATTAATACTTTAATGAAAGAATTACATATATAAATGAGTAACACTTTAATGAGACTTTAATCAAAGAAATACATTTATATCATAGAATTCTCTAACAGGAAGTGGCTTTGGCTGACAGGCACCATTTATCAAAAAGCGTTCCCTTCTCCCAAGCAAATTCGACGTAAGTCCTACCTGGGGCTTTTCTATGATTTCTAAAATTTTGGCGGTAGGCTTCAGGAACAAGCTCATATGCACGCATGATGGCAGTTTTAACAGACTCATAATGCATGCTTTCCTCAAAAGATAGGGCAGCAACGACCTCTTGAGCCTTGCCGTGCACTTTACATTGCAGCAGAGAGGACCACACATCGCACGGGCACTGTAAGGCCATAGCGATGCGCTCAAATGCCGAAAAATATGAATCAACTTCAGCTTCGCGAAAGGTAGGAAGAAGAGAAACATATTTACTCACATCCAGGGCGCAGCTCTGGCTGGTGGAAGAACGGGCATCTGGCATAGGACCGAGGCTGACCGGGAGGCGGCCTTGTGCCTCCAACTCGAGACGTTTTAATGTAACAGCGGCTCCTTCTCCTCGGCCTCCATTTGCAGCCGCTCCAGGCGCAACGTTGGCCGAGCCGTGACCTTCCTGGAACCGGGTGAGCAAGGGGGCAAATGGGGGTCGAACCGGGGGAGAGTGTGCGGGTGATCAGGCCATCCAGCAGTCCCAGCAACCTCTCCTTCCACACCTGGAGGAGTCGACAGACCCTCCTCTTTGGGAGAGAAGGCAATCCTGGAGGTAGTTACATCCGGGCACACATCTTTCTGTTCCACAGCCTGTGCCTCTGGCTGCTCCTCAGGCACACCCACGACCTCCTCTGGATTATCCGGCCAACGCAGTCTGCCCTGTTTCACCAACCAGTCTACTACAATGGATTTTAACTCTGCTTTTCTCAAGGATTTGGAATAGGAAATTTGAAGGCACTCTGCAATTTTGACCAAATCATCCTTTCTACATTGTTCAATTTCAGCCAATGTGGGCTGTTCCAAAAATTTGTCAACATTAAATGTAGCCATTTGTCCACTAGATGCACTTACCTGCTTACAAAAAATCTGACTTACCTACTCTGTAAAAATTATCAAGTACAATTTTTTGTTTCGGGAAATGGGTTACATTGATCCCGGACGAGCCCCCATTTGTTACGTCCCCTTTGCTAGGGGAGAAAGGGAAGTAACAATAAAACCAGGATGTTAAAGGTTTAACTAAAAATTGTGCATTTATTCTTACAGTGTAAGGGAAGAACAAAAACAAAAAACAAAAACAGGCAATTGAGGTGAAAATAAATAGGAATTAAACAAAATAGTCCAATAAACTAAAGAGCCCTAACTAAGTACAAGGTAATGAATCTAACTCAAGTTTTTCTGCGAACAAAAAGGTGTCTCAAAGAACTAAACGAGGCAACAGCCAGCAATATAACAAAATGAGACAACCCAAACATCAAACAAAAGGGGCGAGCTGGCTGCAGTAATCCAGCCGCCTCGAGCAGGCGGAAGATGGTCCCTTTTTCAACCCCCCCTATCACAGGTGTCATCTGCGGATTGGTGGGAGCGGAGGGATGAACGGTCAATTGTCGATGCGCTGCGATGCCAGCCTCTGTCCCGCGTCGGGTACTCCCGCACATCCAGGGTCCAGGCCCGAGAGCATCATGCGCACACAAAAGCAAATACAGAAGAACGGGAGCACTTAAACAAATATGAAAGGGCTGGGGCCCGTAACATGGTACAAGATTAGGTTGAAAAACCTCTTACTTTTTGAGTAATTAGATTTTTTATTAAGAAAGGTCATGGTAACGGAGGGAAAAGTCACAGAGGGCAAGCAAGTAGAAGGTGCATGATTTTGCATAATTTGTCATCTTTTTTCTTCCGAATACTTTAATATTACTTCAAAATGAAAGGAAACTATTTCTATAAAATATGTCAGTCCTTCCAAGCAAATTTTTATCATTTTTAAATACATTTTTTTTGAAAATTCATGTACCTTCATCAACAGTTCAAAGATCGAATAACACAAGATATGATGAAATACATAAATTTATTTACATGATTTGCAGGTCTTTGAAATTTGGGAAATAATTTTTGTTCCATGTTGCATACATGGTCTGTTTAAAACGTATGTAACTTTAGAACCAAAAATGGTACAGAAAAAAGGTGAACAGTTTGATAAATTAGAGTACATATGTATCTGTTGAATACATTTTTATATCAGATGCATTAACTTGAATTTTTGGCCTTGTTGTTTACTTCTGCTCGACCGGGCTCAAATGTAAAGTAGAGCTGTTTAACATCATACTATGGAACATGTTGACATCACAAGTTGGAGCAGAGTGCTTTTCATTTGAGAGAAGAACTAAATTTGTGAGATTTGTGGGTTAAACGTGTGAAAGCATTAAAACACAAACCACTCCGGGTCTGTTTGTGACGAGGAAACAACGTTATAACATAGATCAGAAAATAGCGTAATATGGGACGTTTAAATATCAAATTAAAATGGAGAAATTCTTCCACCAGTGATTATTTGTGTGTTCATTTCAGGCCCAAGATCTTCTATGACTCTCAAAGTAGTTCTGAGCTCAGATGCGGGTTTGAATCTCAATGATCCTGGTGCACAAGAAAACATCATGAAACAAGTGAGTACAAGTGAGTAAAGAGCCTGTGTAGGTGGTTCGCTTTTATTGTTATTTATTGAGATATTAGAGACAGTAGAGCTCCTGCACCCACCTGACTCAACCTAAGTTTTCAGTGTGAATTTTTAAACTCTGAAAAACATCCTTCGATGAACTATATATTTTGTGTGTTTAAAAATTTTAACTGAAAAATGCACCTTGAAAATTGCCACACATGTTCTCACGCCCTCAGATTCAACAGTGAGAATTTGCTGTGGAAGATTTTGCAGCAAAGAGTCAAGATGAAAAGGCAAAAGCAATCAATCCTGAGAGAGAAGTTCTAACTTAGTAACACCCAGGGAATGCTGCAGGAAACACATCTTTTTAAAGAATATGTGTCTGCAATATCTTGACTTTTCAGCTTTTTATGTCATCAAGCTCCTTGGAGATGTGTGTGAAAAAAACAGACTTTATTATAAAGCCCTATACATCTAATGTTTACTGATATTGACAGTGTAAATGAGGTGAAATGGATAATAGGGAAAATACGATGTGCTCTGACGAATGTGCAGATGTTATAAAATCACTCATGTAAACTTAAACAACACAAAAATCATTGATTTAACTGTAGTTTTGAATTGTTTATGAGACTATAGTCAGACTGGCGCCACCTAGTGCCTCCGTTCAATTTCATTTCTCTCCAGTGACTAGGTCAGGAATCAAAATACAGTAGTTTCGCAAAAACCCCCAGAAAAAGTACAAGTTTGGGCACCAGCCAATCGGCGAAGAGCCATATATTCAGTGTTGTCAACAATTCCCGAGAACCAGGATTTAAAGCCAGAACAAAGAGAATGTTTGGTGAATTTCATCAAGGGGAAAGACACAGCGATTGGTTAAATGATAAAAAGTATCCGCCTACTGTCGAGCGAACGAATTCTAACACTGCGAGGTCAGACGGTTTCTACAAAGTGAAACCATCTGATGAATCAGGCTAATGCGACTATGGCTTAATCATTCAAATGAAACAAAATAAAAAAACATATATCAATATAAAAATACATTCACAGCTTAAGTAAAGGTGCATTGTGTAACTTTTCTGGCGGAGGGTCAAATGCTTTTCTACAAGGAAAAATGTTATTGTGAGGGTCCTGATTGTTATTTTTATTACTTATTAGTATTAGTGTGTCTGCTTCACAGATTGAGCTGAGGTTAAACACTGCCCTGATAAGACCAGCCTCCCTGCAGTGGGTCCGCAGCTCTGTTTTTGGCAACAAGTCCACAGAAGAGAAAGGACCCGAGTACTGTCAAAACATGACAAACAGAACTAACTCATCGTAAACAGTTTGCAGTGCTCCAGAGTTACTCCTCACTTACCTTATGGATTCTATTATTCACCATGAGTTTAGAAGCACTTTTCACCACTTTCAGAGGTCAGAGCAGAGTTTTGTCATCACACTAATTGTAACAACAACTAGCATGCTAATGTGCACTTCCTGGTTCTTGGACAATAAAGCGTTTTGTTATTAAATTCAGGCAACTTGTCCACAGCAGACTTACCTTGACCACAAGAGCTGCTTATACAATCGATCTGTAGGCTACAGATCTGTACTTTTTTGCTTAAAATAAATAAATAAAATAATGTTTAATATTTAACATCTTTCCTCAATACAGTAAATAGATGCTGAGATTTAAGTCTGCCTATAGTCGTTTTTCTCTTGAGTTTATTTTCCTTTTGTTTAATGTGTGTTGTCTACATTTGTGTGGTTTGTACATTGAATTTATAAATGTAAATTGTAAAAATGAAATAAATACAACAAAAAAACATATATGTCGTAGGAATAGTTGTTCATTTATTTTCACACCATTTAATCATTTAGCAATACATAACACAACAACACAATAACACAACAGACCTGGCAAGTCCAGAGTGATGTCTGTGTATTTTTTATATAGAGGAATATCAGTCTGGTCACTGCTCCCTGTCGCGTCTCAAGTCTGTTCAGATGTGATCATCCAGTCACATTTGTTTTTCTTTTCAGTGTAATTTCACCTCGGATGAACAGAGTTTGGTGCTTCGCTCATTGATACTGCAGAAATCCACCATGTTTTTCTGTCTCCTGTGATATCGTTTTCCTCTTTTTTTTTCAATCTAGACAAAGACTGTATATATAATTGGACATAACAAACACATTATCTGTTGTGTTCCAAACAGGCAGTTAACATGCAGGCTCTTCCTGCTCCTGTGACCCCCGCTCCCATTAACTTACATTAGAATACAGTGGCACTTCTGTCTGTAGCTGCTGCAGTGTCATCATTTTGGTCTTTAAATGTTTGTATTAACCCGTTATGCATGATCCCGGTGTTTGTATTTGACAATTGTGTCCTAAAAAAAAAATTGTATTCTTGTATTTTCCCCTGTAACTGCTATCATCACGAGCTTCATTTGAGTGGAGCTGAATGCTGGGTCATTCCACCACAATTCACCCAAAAAAATTGCAATTTGAACACTCACATTGTCCAGTGGCAAAGAAAATTGGTGTATGGGTAAGTCATAGTCAAGAAAGACAAAATCTCATATTTTTGCATGATCGGAGTAACGGTTGTTGAGATATTGCAATTATTATTATTTTTTTACTTTTTGTGTGGTCGCTGAATTTCAAATTGCATTTACTCAGCAACTACTGGTCCGATATCAAAAACCAAGGTGTCTCTGGAAAGGGGACATCATAAGATATCCAAATTATTTTATTATTATTTGTATTTGAGCACTTTTGAGATGAATTACCTTTTGACCTATATTTTGACCTTGAAATTTTCAATAAGGGACACACCCGACCTCAATGACACCAATAGAAATAAATGTAGCCCTATATGTCGACTACAACATATAAAAAATCTGGAGGGGTTTTCTTTTGATTTTTAAACAAATTTACCTAGAAGTTGACTTACCCTCATCTTAAGATGTGCCAAATATTCAGTCAGTGTGTCGGCTGACAGTCAAAGGAACATTACAGTACCATCGTTTTGTCCCTGTCTCCTTGACACAGATGCATGTCCACAAACTCAGTGAACAGGCAAACCCCCTGATTTGGTTGCAGTTTATCAAGGACAAGAGTGATGAAGATGAACACGAAGGTCCTGCCAGTATCCCTCTTGTTGTTAGTTAGTTAGTTAGTTAGATTATTTGGTTCACACCAGGCAATAAAATTGTTATTATGTAGCTTATAGCACTCTGGTGTGGTCCGCTTTCACACCAGGAAACAAACCAAAATTGGTCTGATTGACGTGCCTCTGTTTCCCGGGAGAACAGCGATATCTCCAATTACCAGTACTGATGTTCCCTGTTAATACCGCGGGCTGTCCTCATCTCAAGTTACCATCATGAACTCATAATACAGCAACATGGAGAACTTTGTACGCAACTCACTGCACATCAGCCCACAGCAGCAGCCAACAACGCTAAAGAGGAGCACTCACTGTAGCACGCAGCCCCTCAGGACGGGGCTGAGGTCTGGTCCTTGGTCTTGTGTCATCCTCCAAGTGCGTTGGTCAGATGGTCCGGAGGCTCCATCCTCCATGTGCTGGTTCCCAACGGGGAAGAGCAAGACCTGGGTCCGAGCTGTTCCGTGCCATCATCTGCGCACTGGTTTCGTGTGAGGCAAGCGAAACGAGACCACCTTTTTTTTTGAGGTCTCGGTCTGCTTGATATAGTGCGGGTCTGAGTCCGATTGTCACTTTCACACCAACGAAAACGACCTGAACTAAGAGCTTTTGGTTCGAATGGACGGTCTGGTGCGCACCAACTACTGTCGGGGTGAAAGAACCTTTAGACCTCAGAAGTTCGTATGCTGCAGCTGTGATAAGTTCCCATGGATTGGTCTAGTGGAGGAGGTCTCAGAAGAATTCACTGACTATAAGATAAAGTTCATGCACTGTCATGGCCCAGCCAAAACCTTCTACTGGCCGTCTAAAGTTGATTCTTGTTGGATACCTGATTCAGACATACACTGTGTGATAAACACTCCTTTGTTGAAATCATCTTCAACAAGAAACTACAGCATTTCGCATCATGACATGTCCAGAAGTTCTAACCACTGTTTGAACTGGCCTGCAGATAAGGAGTAAATATCCTGATTTCATGAAACAAAGACAGTTGTGAAATTTTCAGTGACTTTTGGTACTGTGTGATTGACATTTTTTTCTTAGAGTTTATCAACTTCGACTCTGTGTGTATAAATGTATTAACATATACATTGAATGAATATTTGGCACGTCTTAAGATGGGGGTAAGTCAACTTCTAAGTAAATTTGTATGAAAAGAAAAAAGAAAACCCCTCCAGATGTTTTATATGTTATAGTCGACATATAGGTCACCAATTTTATTGGTGTCGGGGTCAGGCGTGTCCTTTCTTGTCAATTTCAAGGTCAAAATATAGGTCAAAAGGTAATTCATCTCAGAAGTACTCAAATGCAAAAATAAATGAGATTTGGATTCCTTATGATGTCCCCTTTCCAGAGACACCTTAGTTTCTGATATTGGACCAGTGGTTGCTGAGTAAATGCAATTTGAAATTTGGCGACCACGCAAAAAAGTTAAAAAATGAAATTGTGATATCTCCAAAACGGTTGGTCCAATCAAACTAATATTTGAAATTTTGGCTTTTCTGACTGTGATTTACCTATATACCAAGTTTCATCAAAATGTAAGAAACTAGGGTTTAACTCATTGGGTGAACTGAGGGGGACTGACCCTGCAAACGGTGACGTTTAGTAGCAGCTGGTCAATAGAGGGTGCGCACCACACTCCCTAGATAAAAATGTGTAAACTCGTTTTGGATTAGGCTATATATTTCATATTCTGTGTCTGCATATACATATTTTATAATGTTGAATGCGGTCATATCCCTTTATTTGATTCATGTCTTTGCCCCATAGACATGTATGTATATATATATATACACACACACATATATATACATATATATATATATATATATATATATATATATATATATATATATATATATATATATATATATATATATATATATATATTATATATATATATATATATATATATTTTTTTTTTTATACACAGTCTGTCTTTTGCTAATGGAATTCTATGCTCGGGTCACCACAAAACCACCGCTGGAGCACAGGGCACCATTCGTTTCTGGGCTGCATAGGGCTTAAGTTCACATTGAGAGAAAAACTCATCCTAAATATGCAGAATTTATGTATTAAACATGAATGAAACAAAACAACTCCAGGTATGTTTTTGATGAAGAAACAACAATATAACATAGATCAGAAAATAATAATAGTAATATAAGCTCTTTAATGCAGACTCCACATGATTACACATTAAAAGAAAAAAATAATCACAGTTTTATTTTTCTCACATTAATCAATCATAATTTTTATCTTATAAATGATGCAAACTTTTAATCAGTGGCATTACCACAAACACAAAACGCTGTCCAATTTCTTCCTCAAAAGTCTGAGCTCTGCTCCAAACTGCATGTTTGTACTGACAGAGGATTGACCCAAGTGTATTAGTAATGATTAAAATACCAATCTCGATTAAGAAGGTGTCTTTGATTCAGTTTGTTGGAATGATCAGCTCACATATGCTCCTCTCAAACAGGTCGTTCACCTGCTTCTTCAGGTGGTGCATCTGAAACAAGACATGTATAGATATTTACCATAGAAATACTTTTGAACAAGTCAGAGGTTCTACATGTGACGCGACAATCCTGAAAAAAAATTATAAATGTGTTTGGTGACTCCTCAGATGGAGAAGACTTTGTACAGAGCATTAATGAAATCAGCATGAATGAAGCATAATGTAATAGAAAGAAATAAAACAGAATCTAACATTTTTTCTGGTATCCATAGACCTCCACTTCACAGAGGGTCAAATACTTGTCTGTCCCTGGGATGAGCACGTTCACATACTGCCCCTCCACAGCTCCATCCAGTATGAAGGTTTTAGAGCGGCCTGCTGGGATGTGTGAAACTGTAGCCACTCTGAAACAGACAGGTGCATCATTATGTGTGTTATTTATTTATATTTAATCATAATTACATTTGGACACTCAAAGACATGTTGCAGAGCATTAGTCATTCACTCCACACTGGTGGAGGTAACATACACAGCTGCCCTGGGGCAGAGTGACAGAAGCGAGGCTGCCAATCTGTGCCATCGGCCCCTCCCACCATCAGCAACACTCACAGCACATTGATACTAGTGTGGATGAAGTGTTTTAACATCAGCACTAACCAGGCCCAGGCCTGTTTAGCTTTGCAGATCTGAGAAGATCAGGCTTTGAAAAGGTCTGGGGTCATGTGGTACAATCATAGACTGTATAAAATGGACTGAGAGAGTACAACGCTCTCCATAGTGTTTAGCTCCAGCCAAATGAAGTCAATCAAGGCTAGCCATTATAGCTGCTAATTTGTGAGCAACAAGGCACATTAGCTGTCAATCAAACCTGCTGCTAACACGAGCAGGAGCTGACCTCTGGAAAAGAAGGGGCTTGATTGATCTGTTATTAATGTTCACAATACACAATAGTAGAATAAAAACACCAGGATCATACACAGCCACTTAAAACAAACATTTCAAGGTCACAGTGAGAAACCTCATTCTAAGGAGCAACAGTTTGTCAAAAGAATTGAGCCAAACTCTGATAGAATTATTGTGCACCCATGCTCACTTTCTGATTGGAACGCAGTGACTAGTGGACTATCTATGTCCATCTAGCTAGTTTACTGCCTACAGTTAGAATATCCAAAACCCAAGAAACTTACAGTTTATTGCTGTTCCCATTATTGTCCAAGGAGTTGCCCACACGGATCTCAGCACCGTCCAGTCTCTCAGGGCAGCAGTCTTTTCTGTTTGTGATGATGATGGAGGTAACAAAGTATGGGTCTTTCAGGTCCACTCTCCACCAGGGGTTAGTGGTGGTGGCTGTGTGGGAGCATGACTTATGATCGTAGATAGAATTGCGGTTACCATCAATGGCATTGGAAGCAGCTCCGAGCTCATTGTATGTGTCAATCTGGGTCGCTTCTCCGGTAAGAGCCAAATTAACTGAAAATCAACAAAAACAAATGTGGGGATTGCAGAATAAGATTTTCAAAAAAGGGAAACATAAATATAAATGTGAGTAAAAGCAAAAAGCAGAAAAGTGGTAAAGACTTTGTACCTTTAGCATCTGCCTCCCCGTAGACCTCCACTTCACAGAGGGTCAAATACTTGTTAGTTCCTGGTAGAAATACATTGACATAACGTCCTTCAGTAGGTGGACATACAATAAATTTTTCAGAACTGCCTTGTCCGATGTGGGAAATCGTAGCCACTCTGAAAATATATACATACCACAATATTTTTATTGAAGTACCAGTACTGTTACTTGAGTAAACGTTTTCTCACTGTGAGCATGTGACAAAAGCTTGATGTTAACAGTGTGCATATTTGTACATTATTTAATATTTTGTTCTTCCAATTATAAATCAGGGCTGGACTGGTCATCTGGAGCACCAGGAGTTTTCCCGATGAGCTGAGGAACTTTTGAGCCAATCACTGTGAGACCTGATGTACTGTTCCAGTGACCTGCTCTTAGACCAGAGACAGACTGTGCAAAATGCATTTTGGATTCATGTTTTTTAGAATGGATTAAAAGTGAAAGATTTAAGAAAACAGAATCCAACCTATTTTTTTGACGCTTGACACGAGCATAAGCACATATCCCCATCATTTAATTACAGTTAATAATATGAGTTTATTGAAAGCAGCCAAAAGCATTAGGGTTTGTGTAACAAATACCAATAAAGAGCAATAATAACACAACATTTTACACTCATTTTAAATGAGCAAGCTTAACCTAATGATGATAATCAATTAACAAAAAAAGAAAAAAAAAAAAAGAAAATCACTTGTGCAAAGGGGCTGGTCCAGACCAAATTGTTCAGGGTCAATTTCCTCTGTCAGTCCAGCGCTGAAATCAGCTCTTATGTCTCAACAGTTACTCTTTAAGTAAACACTCTTTCCTGAGTAGTAGTTTTCCCAAATACTCTTTTACTCGAGTAATTTATTGAACCATTATTTTGTACTTCTACCTGAGAAATATATATATTTTTAAAGTTACAGGTGTATTATGTCACTTCTCTGGTAGAGGGTCTGTCAAATAATTTTGTCTGTGCAGATGTTATTGCTTTGTTTAAAATGTTCCGCAGTTTGGTATTAAACATTTAATCTTCATGGAAACCAAACAAGACCAAGTTACAGGTCAGATCTGTGGAGAAGCAATCCTCACTCACAGTCAGAATGCCTGTTTTTCTAGGTATTTTTGAGCAATAGAACCATCTGTAATTAAATAAATGTATGTTTAATGTGAATTTGTGGCGACTCTTTCCACCTCTGGATTGTAGTTGTCATGAATACTGACAGTTAAAAAGTCTGTTCAAACTTACAGTTTATTGTTGTTCCCATTATTGTCCAAGGAGTTGCCCACACGGATCTCAGCACCGTCCAGTCTCTCAGGGCAGCAGTCTTTTCTGTTTGTGATGGTGATGGAGGTAACTGTGTACGACTCCTGCAGGTCCACTCTCCACCAGGGGTCAGTGGTGGTGGCTGTGTGGGAGCATGAGTTATGATCGTAGATAGAATTGTGGTTACCATCAATGGCATTGGAAGCAGCTCCGAGCTCATTGTATGTGTCAATCTGGGTCGCTTCTCCGGTAAGAGCCAAATTAACTGAAAATCAACAAAAACAAGTGTGGGGATTGAGGAATAAGATTTTTCAAAAAAGGGAAACATAAATATAAATGTGAGTAAAAGCAAAAAGCAGAAAAGTGGTAAAGACTTTGTACCTTTTGCATCTTGCCTCCCCGTAGACCTCCACTTCACAGAGGGTCAAATACTTGTCAGTTCCTGGTAGAAATACATTGACATAACGTCCTTCAGTAGGTGGACATACAATAAAATTTCCAGAACTGCCTTGTCCGATGTGGGAAATCGTAGCCACTCTGAAAATATATACATACCACAGTATTTTTATTGAAGTACCAGTACTCTTGAGTAAAAATTTTCTCACTCTCATTTTGGCTCTTACAGGAGCAGTGACATTTTGTCAATTTTGTCAAGTGACAAAATGTTAACAGTGAGCATTTTTGTGCATTACTGAATATTTTGTCCTTCCAATTATAAATCAGGGTTGGACTGGCCATCTGGAGCACCGGGAGTTTTCCCGATGGACCGAGGAACTTTTGAGCCAGTCACTGTGAGACCTGATGTAACTGCACTTTAACTAGCCAGAATCACACCCTTTCTGAAAAAAAAAAACAAAAAAACGGCCTGGACCCTGACAACCTGGACAACTTCGAGCCATCTTCAAGCTTCCTCTCCTCTCTAAAACAGAATGTGCCATCATTACTCAACTCCAACAATACCTCCTTAACTTCCAGCTTTTTGAAATATTTTAATCTGGTTTCTGCCCCCATCACAGCACTGAAACAGCCCTCCTAAAGGTCACCAACGACCTCTTCCTCGCCACAGACTCTGGTTCCCTCTCCATTCTCCTCGACCTCAGCGCAGCATTCGACACCATCGACCACACCATCCTCCTCCACCGTCTACAGTCCATGGCATCTCTGGCACTGCACTCTCCTGGTTCTCCTCCTACCTTTCTGACCATCACCACTACATCTCCATAAATAACTCCAAAGCCCACTCCTCCCCCGTCACCACTAGTGTTCCCCAAGGTTCGGTGCTCAGCCCCCTCCTCTTCATCATCTACATGCTTCCTCTCAGCCACACCATTCGCTACCATGGACTAAATTTTCACTGTTACGCCAATGACACTCAAGTTTACATCTCCACCAGATTCATCTCCCCAGTCATTCTCTCCACCATTACAAACTGCCTATCTGACATTAACACCTGGATGGACCACAACTTCCTCAAACTTAACATCAATAAAACAGATAAATAAATAAAACTACTCATCACCGGACCCAAAGCTCTCCTCCCCACTGCTCAGAACATCTCCCTCATCATCGATGGCCACACCGTTACCCACTCTCCCTCAGTACTTGGCATCATCATAGACCCTACCCTTTCATTCAGAGTCCACATTAGCCACATCACTAAAACATGTTTTTTCCACCTTCGCAACATCACCCTTCTCCGCCCCTCCCTCTCTCAGCCCACCGTAGAAATACCCATTCATGCCTTTATCTCCTCCAGACTCAACTACTGCAACAGCCTACTGTACGGTCTCCCCTCCACCCACCTCCAAAAACTGCAGTACATCCAAAACTCTGCTGTCCGCCTCCTCACCCACACCCGCTCCAGAAACCACATCACTCCTGTCCTTAAGCAAATCCACTGGCTCCCTGTACAATACCACATCCAATACAAGGTCCTGTTCATCACCTTACAGTCCCTCCATAACCTCATAACCTGGCCTCTCCATTTCTCACCAACCTCCTCCGTCTGCACTGTCCCACCCACCGCCTCAGATTAGCCCACACCAACCTCCTCACTCCCCTCATCAGGACAAAGCACCGGACCTTGGGGGACCAAGCCTTCGCCGCTGCCGCCCCGTCCCTCTGAAACTCACTCCCACAATCCTTCACTTCAAATCACATCTAAAAGCTCACCTGTTCAAACTGGTATTCCCCCATGATTCCCCCGTTTTCTACAATGTCACTTTTTAAGTGTTTGTAAAGTGTCTTTGAGTGTCCAAAAAAGTGCTATATAAGTTTGATGTATTATTATTATTATTATTATTATTATTATTATTATTATTATTATTATTATTATATACCATTCCTACTCTTACACCAGAGACACACTGTGCACTTGTGCAAAATGCATTTTGGATGCATGTTTTTTAGAAAGGATCAAAAGTGAATGAGGATGGGCACACTGGCCCCGTTAGGTGCACGTATGGAGCAGCATGTTCTGTATGTAGATTTCAGAAAACAGAATCCAATCTATTTTTTGACTCTTGACACGAGCATAAGCACATATCCCATCATTTAATTACAATTAATAATATCAGTTTATTGAAAGCAGCCAAAAGCATTAGGGTTTGTGTAACAAATACCAATCAATAGCAATAATAAAACCAAATTTTACACACATTTTGAATGAGCAAGCTTAACCTAATGATGATAATCAATTAGCAAAAAAAAATAAAAAATCACTTGGGCAAAGGGGCTGGTCCAGACCAAATTGTTCAGGGTCAATTTCCTCTGTCAGTCCAGCGCTGAAATCAGCTCTTACGTCTCAACAGTTACTCTTTAAGTAACCACTCTTTCCTGAGCAGTAGTTTTCCCAAATACTCTTTTACTCAAGTAATTTATTGAACCACTGCTTTGTACTTCTACATGAGAAATATATATTTTTAAGTTAAAGGTGCATTATGTCACTTCTCTGGTAGAGGGTCTTGTCAAATAATTTTCTCTGTGCAGATGTTATTGCTTTGTTGAAATGTTTTGCAGTATTATATTAAACTTTTTTATCTTCATGGAAACGAAACCAGACCAACTAACAGGTCAGATCGGTGGAGTGGCAACCCCACTCACAGTCAGAATGCTTGTTTTTGTAGGTATTTTGAGCAATGGAACCATCTATAATTAAATAAATGTAGAGATGTTTAATGTAAATTTTTGGTGACTCTTTCCACCTCTGGATTTTAGTTGTCATGAATACTGACAATTAAAAAGTCTGTTCAAACTTACAGTTTATTGTTGTTCCCATTATTGTCCAAGGAGTTGCCCACACGGATCTCAGCACCGTCCAGTCTCTCTGGGCAGCAGTCTCCTCTGTTTGTGATGGTGATGGAGGTAACAAAGTGTGGGTCTTTCAGGTCCACTCTCCACCAGGGGTCAGTGGTGGTGGCTGTGTGGGAGCATGAGTTATGTCTGTAGATAGAATTGCGGTTACCATCAATGGCATTGGAAGCAGCTCCGAGCTCATTGTATGTGTCAATCTGGGTCGCTGCACTGGTAAGAGCCAAATTAACTGAAAATCATCAAAAACAAGTGTGGGGATTGAGGAATAAGATTTTTCAAAAAAGGGAAACATAAATATAAATGTGAGTAAAAGCAAAAAGCAGAAAAGTGGTAAAGACTTTGTACCTTTAGCATTTGCCTCCCCGTAGACCTCCACTTCACAGAGGGTCAAATACTTGTCAGTTCCTGGTAGAAATACATTGACATAACGTCCTTCAGTAGGTGGACATACAATAAAATTTTCAGAACCGCCTTGTCTGATGTGGGAAATCGTAGCCACTCTGAAAATATATACATACCACAATATTTTTATTGAAGTACCAGTACTCTTACTTGAGTAAATGTTTTCTCACTGTGAGCAAGAGACAAAAGCTTGATGTTAACAGTGTACATATTTGTATATTATTGAATATTTTGTCCTTCCAATTGTAAATCAAAGCTTGACTGGCCATCTGGAGCACCAGGAGTTTTCCCGATAGGCCGAGGAACTTTTGAGCCAGTCACTGTGAGATCTGATGTACTGTTCCAGTGACACACTGCACACTTGTGCAAAATGCATTTTGGACGTATATGTTTTGTAATGTATTACAAGTGAATGAGAACGGGCACACTGGCCCCTGTCAGCTTTCTCCTGGAGGAAGCCTGAAAAGAGTCTTAAAGAGAGTCTAGGAGAGTCTCTTTATTGGCTCAAGCAGGTACAAGTCTCTGATTCAAGTTGATTACAGGATTCAGCCACAAGGATCTCTTCACGTCACCCCTCCATAGTTACAGCAGAGTAGGTAGCTTTATACTCCACCATCTTGTCAAATATTGACTGACTGTATAACTTGTTTTTGCAGGAAATTCACAGTAATGTTGACTCAGCCTATTATGAATGGCACATATTAAGGGGTTTCAGACCCTCCCCTTTTCTGTCTCGTATACATCCCAAAGTCCAAATACATCATCTCTCTGCCTTGTTGACACATCAGAGTCCAGACATTAACCTTTCTTTATAACACAACATGTCAAGGGATACTGAACAACTTCTATATTGTATGGTGAATTAACATGATTAAAATGAAACATTAAAAACACAGAAAATAATTCTCACACCCAGTTAGGCACACAGATGGAGCAGCATGTTCTGTATGTAGATTTCAGAAAATAGAATCCAAACTATTTTTTGACATTTGACACTAGCATAAGCACATATCCCCATCATTTAATTACAATTAATAATATCAGTTTATTGAAAGCAGCCAAAAGCATTAGGGTTTGTGTAACAAATACCAATCAACAGCAATAATGCCCCCAAATCTTACAAACATTTTAACTGAGCAAGCTTAACTTAATGATAATAATCAATTAGCAAAAAAATAAATACATAAATAAAAAAAAATCACGTGTGCAAAGGGGCTGGTCCAGACCAAAATGTCCAGGGTTAATTTCCTCTGTCAGTCCAGCGCTGAAATCAGCTCTTATGTCTCAACAGTTACTCTTTAAGTAAGCACTCTTTCCTGAGTAGTAGTTTTCCCAAATACTCTTTTACTCGAGTAATTTATTGAACCATTGTTTTGTACTTTCACATGAGGATTTTTTATATATATTTTTTTTAAGTTAAAGGTTGTGAAAGAATTTCTGTGTTATTTTAAATATTATGAATCATTTAAAATCATAATCATTTGTGTGTGTGATAGAAGTGATAATGGGACACATTTTGTGAATAAGGTCATAGACTGGGAGAGCATCAAAAAATAGATCTAAAGACATTGCACGTATAGACCCCAATCGGCAAATGGGAGAGTAAGAACAAACTAATGAAACCATGAAGTAAAAGACACACCTGACTTTGTACCTGATCTCGCCCAGTACATGGAGGAAACATCACTGGCTAGAGACTGCTCAGAGAACAATAACCTGCCGGATCTTCCACTCTCTTCACAGCAGCATCCACCTGTCGGTGTTGGAGCCTTGTTGTTCATCAAAGTGATAAAACGGAAATGCTGGTCCAGTGATCGACAGGAAAGTACCACACCGTGTGTTGCTGACCACTCCCACCACTGTTAAGGTCGAAGGGAGGAGCGGGTGGATCCACCTGAGTCACTGTGAGTCCAGAAACCTCGACGCGTAAGAGAGACGCAGGACCTCGCACTACTAAGCAGCGACGGTGTTCTTACGAGAAGTACGGGCTGGTAACCCCTGCTTCTTGGGCACTGCAACATGGTCAGTCACCTGGTCACGTGAGTGACTGTACAACATCAGCCTGACTATCTGACGCAGCCTTGAATCCAGCCTGCAGAGCCACAGCCTCAGAAAGGGGACAACAAAGAAGTATGGTTACAGTGAAAAATGATGCTCTCCTGAGGGGTTTTGGAAATTTAAAATTAAGAAATTTGCGTTTAGATTCAGGTCTAGGCAACCACACAGACACGCTCATTTATTGCAACGACACGCTCATTTCAATAAAAAAGGGGCAAATAAAGCATACGGCAACACTGGGAGGGGGCTTTAACTTGTAACGAAAGCTTTGATAGCATATCATGGAAAAAAAAAATAAAATGATACTGCATGAGAACACACTCTCACCTTACAGTGAATTCAGATTTTAGGGGGCATGGAAAAATGTCATTTTATCAATTTTTTACATCAATGCTTAGTGGTATAAGTATTTTTTGTGTTATGTTGTATTTTATGTATCCGCTTGCTCCTGATAAAGGTGTTGGACAGAATTGAAGTTTATGTAGCTGAAGGGCATGAATCTGCTTAGAAGTTCTAGTACTCTGAGGTAAAGCATTATCGATAAACAGGAGGGAAATGTGAAAGAATTTCTGTGTTATTTTAAATATTATGAATCATTTAAAATCATAATCATTTGTGTGTGTGATTAAAGTTATCAACAATTGCATTTTTGGGGTTTTCCGTTCTGACAAAAAGCAACATTGGCTTTTTGTTTTTGTCTTGTTTTGTTGTGTTCAAGCTGTATCAGGTGATCTTGCTGATGTGTCGGCTGACTCATTAAGATAATGTACCGGGAGAAACAACGTAATGGTAAACATCATGAGTTTAACATAATGTACTGCACAGGTGTCAAACATAAGGCCCGGGGGCCGGATGCGGCCCTCCAAGACCTTTAATCTGGCCCTCGGCTGATTTTCTACTAAAATATTTTAATTATAGTTTCTATTAAAATATTGGTAATTTTCTGCGGTGCTTAGCATAGTGGCCCCTCCCACCAGAGCAGCATAAATGAAGATTTGCCTCTTTCTTAACACTCTTAAAGGACGATCGTTTTGACCTCATCAGCAAAATGTCAAAAATTAGAGAAGTCGACGCCAAGTGCAGGATTTTCCAAGAAAAATGGACTTATTCCTATTTGCATACAAGTCAATGTTAAAAAATTTAAGAAAAATTGCATTTTTCTTAAAGTTTCAGGTTGTTCATAATATTATAATGTTTTGTAAAAGAAAGAGTTCATCAATTAAAAAAGATTTCTGTAATAGAATTGTGTTTCTCTGCACAAATGTTTGAGCTTATTGTTATTTTTGGGGTTTATATGCCATGAGTTTTCTGATCCGGCCCCTTTGGGATCAAAGTAGGTTGGATACGGCCCCCGGACCAAAATGAGTTTGACACCCCTGATGTACTGTATTGTTATCTGTGAAATGACTTCAATAAAAGCTGCTGTTGGGGAGTAGCTGTCAGAGAGTAGGGTCAGACAGTGTTACAGACAGCTCTCTCTCCTTGCGCAGGTAATACCGTCTCGTTTTGGTGTGTCTTTATTTCATGTAAATTGAGGTCTTAGGGTACAATTCCCTGACAAAGGTGCATTATGTCACTTCTCTGGTAGAGAGTCCGTCAAATAATTTTCTCTGTGCAGATGTTATTGCTTTGTTTGAAATGTTTCGCAGTATGGTATTAAACCTTTTTATCTTCATGGAAACCAAACCAGAGCAAGTTACAGATCAGATCTGTGGAGAGGCAACCCCACTCACAGTCAGAATGCCTGTTTTTCTCTATATTTTTGAGCAATAGAACCATATGTAATTAAATAAATGTAGAGATGTTTAATGTCAATTTTTGGTGACTCTTTCCACCTCTGGATTGTAGTTGTCATGAATACTGACAAGTAAAAAGTCTGTTCAAACTTACAGTTTATTGTTGTTCCCATTATTGTCCAAGGAGTTGCCCACACGGATCTCAGCACCGTCCAGTCTCTCAGGGCAGCAGTCTCCTCTGTTTGTGATGGTGATGGAGGTAACAAAGTGTGGGTTTTTCAGGTCCACTCTCCACCAGGGGTCAGTGGTGGTGGCTGTGTGGGAGCATGAGTTATCATAGTAGATAGAATTGCGGTTACCATCAATGGCATTGGAAGCAGCTCCGAGCTCATTGTATGTGTCAATCTGGGTCGCTGCACCGGTAAGAGCCAAATTAGCTGAAAATCAACAAAAACAAATGTGGGGATTGCAGAATAAGATTTTTCAAAAAAGGGAAACATAAATATAAATGTGAGTAAAAGCAAAAAGCAGAAAAGTGTTAAAGACTTTGTACCATTGGCATCTGCCTCCCCGTAGACCTCCACTTCACAGAGGGTCAAATACTTGTCAGTTCCTGGTAGAAATACATTGACATAACGTCCTTCAGTAGGTGGACATACAATAAAATTTTCAGAACTGCCTTGTCCGATGTGGGAAATCGTAGCCACTCTGAAAATATATACATACCACAATATTTTTATTGAAGTACCAGTACTGTTACTTGAGTAAATGTTTTCTCACTGTGAGCAAGAGACAAAAGATTTATGTTAACAGTGTACATATTTGTACATTATTGAATATTTTGTCCTTTCCACTTATAAATCAAAGCTTGACTGGTCATCTGGAGCACCAGCAGTTTTCCCGATGGACCGAGGAACTTTTGAGCCAATCACTGTGAGACCTGATGTACTGTTCCAGTGACCTGCTCTTACACCAGAGACACACTGTGCAAAATGTATTTTGGACTCATATGTTTTACATGTATTAAAAGTGAGTATGAGTATAAAAGTGTGTATGGAGCAGCATGTTCTGTATGTAGAGTTCAGAAAATAGAATCCAAACTATTTTTTGACACTTGACACGAGCGTAAGCACATATCTCCATCATTTAATTACAATTAATAATATGAGTTTATTGAAAGCAGCCAAAAGCATCAGCATCAATTTTACACTCATTTTAAATGAGCAAGCTTAACATAATGATGATAATCAATTAGCCAAAAAAATAAAAAATAAAAAATCACTTGTGCAAAGGGGCTGGTCCAGACCAAAATGTCCAGGGTCAATTTCCTCTGTCAGTCCAGCGCTGAAATCAGCTCTTATGTCTCAACAGTTACTCTTTAAGTAAACACTCTTTACCGAGTAGTAGTTTTCCCAAATACTCTTTTACTCGAGTAATTTATTGAACCATTGCTTTGTACTTTTACATGAGAAATTTTTATTTTTTTTAAAAATTAAAGGTGCATTATGTCACTTCTCTGGTAGAGGGTCTGTCAAAAATTTTCTCTGTGGAGATGTTATTGCTTTGTTTGAAATGTTTCACAGTTTGGTATTAAACTTTTATATCATCATGGAGACCAAACCAGACCAGTGTTACAAGTCAGATCTGTGGAGAGGCAACCCCACTCACAGTCAGAATGCCTGTTTTTCTAGGTATTTTTGAACAATAGAACCACCTGAAATTAAATAAATGTAGAGATGTTAATGTCAATTTTTGGCTCCTCCTTCCACCTCTCAATTTTAGTTGTCATGTGTGTTGAGAATTAAAAAGTCTGTTCAAACTTACAGTTTATTGTTGTTCCCATTATTGTCCAAGGAGTTGCCCACACGGATCTCAGCACCGTCCAGTCTCTCAGGGCAGCAGTCTCCTCTGTTTGTGACGGTGATGGAGGTAACAAAGTGTGGGTTTTTCAGGTCCACTCTCCACCAGGGGTTAGTGGTGGTGAATGTGTGGGTGCATGAGTTATCATAGTAGATAGAATTGCGGCTGCCATCAATGGCATTAGAAGCAGCCCCGAGCTCATTGTATGTGTCAATCTGGGTCGCTTCTCCGGTAAGAGCCAAATTAACTGAAAATCAACAAAAACAAGTGTGGGGATTGCAGAATAGTTAGGCAAACACACAGAATTTCTCATTCTTACTTATACTAGCAGAAGCTGTTTCCACAATGAGCAAAAACAAAACTGGAAGACTCATAATTTTTCTGTAAAAAATTACATCTATGAATACAATATGGTTCATAGTAAGGCTGTCAAAAGAATTGAAAATCACATACTGATAGATACTAAAACTAATACTGAACTTAAATGGTCATATTTTTATACCTTTCCACTTTCAAGGCACTCAAAGAGTTTACATCAAGGAACCACTCACCCACCCACACACACACAGACCAGTGTACACAGACATTAGGGGTGTGACATGGTGCACCGTGGCATAAGGACACAATGACAGCATTCGTCTGTGGGAACTGGAATCACACCAACAACCCGTATACCAATGATTTGACGTTCTACCAACTGAGCTGCTGTCTCCCCTGTCACCAACTAGATAATTATTTGGCAAGTATTGATAACAAGGTAAAGGTACACTTGGTCAGGACTTTGGCAGGAGAATTTGACCTGTAGGTGTCTTCAACATACAGGCACTTTTGCTGTTACTTAGACTTAGACAAACTTTATTGATTTACAAGGGGAATTATTTGGACACAGTAGTTCACACATCACAATATAATATAATAACAAAAAGCAAATACAGCCCTTGTGTGCAACTACACTGGACCCCACCAATCTCCAATCTCCACTGAACTAAAAGTTTCAGGTAGCTGAATGAAACAAAACACAACTGCAAGTCTGTTTTTGATGTGGAACTATAATTTTTGTATAATGTCTATCACAGAATAAAGACCTGCATAATAATATTTGTAATATTTGAAATGTAGAAGCAGAACTTACCTTAATTTGAGAAGAGAGACAATATACTTCAGATGACACTGCTGCTGCTGCTTCAGGTCAAGAGTCAGTGCCTCTTTTTATTTACACACAAGCTGTGTTTTTATCATCTCTTTCCAGTAAAAACACTCCCTCATGAGTTGCACTGCCAAATGAATCACATCTGCAGAGCTTCTCTGTTCTTGTTATTTTGCAATAATTCCAGCAAATGCCTGTTCAGCCAATTTAAAACTCACTGATGACACATTTGCTTATTTACCATAGATTACTGTACTCTATACTTTTACTGTACTCTATACTCTTTTTTTATTTTTATTTAAAAAAAAAAAAAAAATATAATATATATATATATATATATATATATATATATATATATATATATATATATAAAGCAAAATAATAGGCTGTCTTTGCCCTTCCCACCCCCAACCAAAGATCACTATACTTTATATAGATTCTATAGTAAAGAAAAGAGGCAAGCGCTCTGTCTGTGCCAAATAGTTTTCCAGTGCTTCAACAGGACACATGGACTTGATTTGTTTAGTCACAGGTGCATACACACACTGGAGAGTTACTTGGTAAATGCATTAAGTTCACGTGTGCACCAAATATGTAATAATAGCCAAAGGTTTCTCGCTGAGGAAACAGGCAACAGTTAAACTGAATAACAATTTAGAGAGAAAATAAAAAGCATGATGCTTTGTAAAAGACATGTTTGGGAGTGGCACCTCAAAATGTCGTCCTCTCTGTTTTCTTCTGCATGTTCCCTTTCTCAAACTCTGTTCAAACAGCTCCCAGAGGAGGAAATGTTGCTCCACTTTATGTGGCTGTTCTCTCCACCAGATGTGCTCAACTGTGTGACGTGGATATGAATGACGTCGTACTGATATAAACCCACACAGGTGATCAGTAGATTTGGTCAGACTACATATGAAAAGCCTATCGTATTTTTACTGTAATATTTTACTTAATAACATATTTCATAATATTTAAAACCATATCTGTTGCTATCCTAGTGTACCTAACTGCATCTCTGCCCTGACATGAACTGAGCTGTGTTTCACCAAGTATCTGCACACCGAAGGAGGACATAACCAGTGAGCAGTGTATCAGCAATAAACCAACACTTTTTTTTTTTTTTAACAAGAGTCCCTTGTTCTTGTTAAGGTTTAAATTCAAATTAAACTACAGAAAACTATTTTTGGTCACGGTTATTATACCGTGGGAATTTTCATACCGTCTCATTCCTACTTTGTTTGGGAGCGTGCCTATGTTCCCACAGCTCTATGTTGCCTCTTTTCTAAGTGTTTTTTTTTTTTTTTTTCCCCCCAAAATTAGGTCCTATGTTCCCACATTTCCATTATCAGTTTGCATCAGAATTTATCCCTATTTCTCCCAAGTTGGTCGTCACACCTGACCTCTTCTCCAGCAGCAGTTGACAACAGATGTACTGTAGAGGTTATGGTATGGAGAAAAATCTTAGAAATAAGAAAAATCTTAGAAATAAGGGAGCATAGGGCTGACCTCCGTTGTCGTTAACTTTGTTTTGCTGCAGTAGTTTTTCTTACTGATCATTTTGACTGGTTAACAGTTGTACTTTATCCATTAGCCTTAAAGGTCCTATATAACACAAAATTGACTCTTGCACATTTTTAGTCATGTTAGAATATTGTCAAATCCTCAGAAACATACCGGGAGTTGTGTTTTATTTCCCTCAGTCTGTTTACATCTCCAAAGCTCTAAATGCTCTGTTCCACCTTGTGTTGTCATTGACAAGTTAGCAGCTACTTTTTACCTTTTGTCTAGTAAAGCCTAAATTATATCTGCTTAAATATTTTTGTGTGAATGAAAAAAAGAACAGCTCTGGGTATGTTTTTGATGAAGAAACAACATTAGAACAGATCAGACAATAGCACAATATGAGTGTTACGGGCCTCAGCCCTTTGGTGTTTATTATTAATGCTCCTGTTGTTCTCTATTTTCTTTCTTTCTTTTTTTCAGACAGACACAAACACAAATGAAAGAAACAGATAAACAGGAGATGCAGTTATTTAAAGGCAGTTTGGAACAGGTGAGTTTTCAGGACTTTTCTTGGAGATCTTAGCACGAGTGCTGGCACTAAGGAGGGGGCGTGTCCAGGAGGGGCTGTACTTTGCTGCTGGAGGCTGGAGTGGGACAGTACAAATACATATATGGTGACGGCATCTGAACCAATCTGTGACATTTAAAAGCACTACCAGTGTGGGTAATGTCTGCAATCTTTGCCTCATTATCAGGCAGCAAAGTGGAGTGTGGGAAATAAGTAAATATGAGCACAATAAAACAGCTCTGGAGCCCCAGGGTGCAAGTACACACCAGCAGAGGCACCAGGAATATAGAAGTTTGTATGGGCCATGACAGAACTGAACTGAGACAGAACTGGGTTTGTGTTTGTGTTACGAACACTCTGCGCACATGTGTGCCCCTCTCACACACGCACCACTGTAAGCCCGTGCACACGCACACACATCAACCTTTTATAGTTTTCTCTGTGTTCGTTAAGACCAGTGTCTCTCATGTGCTCCCCATCCCACAGCAGACCTGTTGCTCTCCTGTACCTGCTCCCGCCTGTCCCGGCAGTCCACTACCACAGACTCACCTGAGGTATTCTGGTAATTCACTGAACGCACCACACTGCTCCACCTGATGTTCAGGCACGGCACACCTCATGTGTAGAGCTCCACACCACACACTTGCACTAAGTGCTAAGATTGAGGGCAAGATCGGGCCTTGAGTGTGGATGAGTCTCTGATGGGTTTGGGCAGGGAGTTCCAGAGGGTGAGAAGGCCCTGTCCCCTTTGGTCTTGCGTGAAGTCCTGCTCAGGTGAGACAGGAGGTTGGGTGCAGTGGTGGTGGAGCTTAGAGAGGTAGGTGGGGGCCAGGATATGGAGGGACTTGTACACAAAGATGCAATTACAACTTCTGGTGTAGTTACCGACACTGGGCTCGCCGACTGACTGATAAAACCCATTGAAGTACTGTATTTTTTGGGCTATAAGTTGCACTTTTTTCATGGTTTGGGTGGTCCTGCAACTTGGATGGTCCTGCGATACTCTGGTGCGACTTAATATATTAAAATTTTCACTCTTGACAACTGTGAGAGGGCACTGGCTTGTGTCACTCTGACGCTCGGTGTGTAAAGACAAAAATAAATGTGTTACAGTTGCATCCAGTGCTTCATTAAACCAAAGCCTCGCTCCTGTGCTTCTTCCGAGGGAAAAGTTTTCTCTCAGGTCCGATCATTATTTCATCCTCTCTGTGTTAGGTCACAGCCACAGACTGAGCTAAAGAAGTCTATGATTGTGGAGTACACTGCACCGGGAACGTGGCCGCGCTCGTGCACAAGTTTCAGATGTATAATATTGTGGAGAATAATGAGTGGAATAAACAGCCCCTCTCTGTGTTTTGGTGAACGTCTGCTTAAATGCACAAAACTGAATGTAATTATTTTATATACGTGGATTTCCTGATGATTTCCCAATCAAACACTTCCTCAAACTTTCTTCACTTCTTCTCCTCTCCACGAGTGTCACTTTTTCCGTGTCTCCAGACTTTGCGTAGACCTTACAGGAGGCCCCAAGCTGCCAAGCAAGGACTTAGGACGACTTTCATAAATCCTGCGGTTGGTGTAAAGAGCGCCTACGCAAGGATTTGTGCATAAATGAGCTTTATAAATGATGCACCAGATCTGTGGAGAGGCAACCCCACTCACAGTCAGAATGCCGACATCCCTTCATTACAACATGCCACTAATTAGACGTGCTGGTATTCCAACACATCATATGTGTGTTTTGATTGGTTAATTAATTAGTCTATATGGTGTTCTCCGCAGATCGCCTACATGACAAAATGCATGAAACACAAAGGACCCATGCAGCCTCCTTTTTAGATTCTATATTTTCCTGAAGGCTGGGCTATGCTCTTTTTTTAAATGCATGTATGTTTCCCACAGCTATAAGTTAGGACATTTTCCCACTGTCTGATATCCTCAGTGGCCGAAGTATTCCCTAATCAAGTGCTTAGCACCCGCCCAAGCATCTTATGACATCTGGGAGCACTCAGTTTAATAGGCTGTCACACTGTTTCCCAAAGACTGGGTCGTGACAGTCTCGAGACTTTAGCTGCTGAAACAGTTCAGAGACATGACAAGACAAGACACGATCACTCAGTCAACAATAAAATATCCTCATTAATGTTAAATAATGGTCAAATCCACCTTTATTTTGTGATTTACAAATAATGTATATTGATTTGGGTCACCAAGGATTGTGACTTTTAAAATGTGGGTCCCCAGGAAAAAAAAAAAAAAAAACTGAACACTGGGCTATCACATTAACATCATGTCAGAAAAGCAAAATATCTGAGAAATAGTAAAGTTCCGCTACTCCAACAATGAAAAAAAAAAAAAAAAGTTGAAGTAGTGGGACACTTGAAAAATAATCTTTATTCTGCTAGTCCGACAGTTAGACGTCAATGTCTAAATAGCGGCATGTCGGAATAGCAGCGTGTAACCTAATGTCATACTGTGGAACATTCACACAGCTTCACTAGAATCATTTGGATAATTTCAACCCTGGAATTGCCCATCTCTACTGAACCAAATCTAAAAGACAGCTCTTAACTTGGAAACCACCACAAAATGGAACACTACATTTTGAGCTTTGGAGATGTAGACAGAGTGACTAATAATACAGGATTACTCAAACATGTGAATCAAACAAATCACAACTCCAGGTATGTTTCTGAGGAGGGAACAACATACTAACATGGCTTAAACGTGGCTTAACAAGAGTCAGTTTTGTGTAAAGTCGGACCTTTTAAATAGTCATTGTTTCTTTTACCTGCATTCTCTGTTACACATGAATTAGCTGTAGCTGTATGTTAGATTTGTAAAAATATTTCATACTTACCCATTAGAATGAAAATGTTTACACCGTCCATAATGAAATACATAAGGAAATAGAGCCGATAAAAGCCTTCTTAAGTAGTCTGACCAACTCGAAGATCACTCTCTCATAATTCTTCTCTCTGTGAGGTAGAAAGTAGCTCATTTGCCTGCATAAGTCAATGACTCATAAGATGAAAAACATATGAAAATCTGAGTGAAATCAGATGTTACTGTAAAGCTACAGTGTGACAGGGTAGTGCGACAGAAGTAGGTGCATACCTGCAGTTGTGTTTTGTTTCATTTACACATGTTTGAGTGTAAATGAGTAACCCTTTATTATTAGTCTGTCTACATCTCCAAAACTCAAAATGCTCCGTTCCAACTTGTGATGTTATGAAGCGTTTTTCAAATTTTGGGTATGGAAACAACATTATAAAATAGAGCAGAAAATAGTTTAAAAACTGCTGAAAGCCATCTTCAGAACTGTCCCCAATACACATCCTACTGCATTGTCTTTAAAAAGAACCCAAGAAGTGAGAGTTCCTGTGAGGTGAATGTTTTATGTTGGAGCTATTGGAGTTGGAGTTATTTCCAGATATGACTCCTAGTAGGTGTGGTATGGGTGCTGGAGCCTTGCCCTTTGTAAATATGGGCCGTTGACCGTATTGCCTTGTTCAACTTCTTGCTTCTTCACCTGATGATGACTCTTATTAACCAACTTGTGTCATTTAATGGACAATCTCGTAGATCCAATCTTACATTTCATCTTGTCTTGTGGAATTTGTGTCTCGTCCCACCCTTGGTTCCCCTCGGTTCTGGTGTCCCATGAGAGAATTGCCTCAAAAAGAAAACCCATAAACAATACATTTGTAAAGGCAAACACAGGTATGACATCCTTGTGTCACTGACTCATTTGATAAAAAAAAACACAAAAAAACAAAGAAAAGATAAATGATAAATAATATGATAAAAGTAGGAAAATATCAGGTTCACAAATGTTGAACCTGGTATTTTCAATTAGTGACTAAAACTTTATAAGCTTTATATTACAGTGAAATCATCAGCGATACAAGTTTGTGAAACACACACCAACAAGAAACAAAACACCCACCCCTCCTGCAAATATACTGCAGGTTTTTACATACTGTGCAAAGAAATCTGCAAAGAGAAGGAAGTTATGCAAATATATGCAATTATTTTACAGGCTGTTCCCATCAACCTGGATCATTACATTTCCCAGAATGCAGCAGTTGCCCTTGGTTACAGGTGTTGAGGACAGAACCAGGATGATGGTGCTCTTTTTTATCCATCATTTCTTACATGCACAATAACAAATCACTCAGTTCTCATATGTACGCTGAACACAGATATTCGTGTGTGCAAATATGTTCTGCCTTTGCATCCTTTCTAAATATTTGTTTAAACAATGAAAGATAAGCAACAGTACAGTGCAGGGGTCAAAGGAGCAGTCCCTCAAACAGGTCTTACTACTTTATGTGTTTTTTAATGGACAGCCTGAACCTCACGCTCTGACAAAACTTCACAAAGACGAGTGGATCTGTAGCTGTGTTCTGTCTTCCCTTCAGTTTGGAGTGACCGACAGGAGGATTAACCAATCAGAAAAAACACAGGGTTTGTTCATGTAAAACAAACATGGCGGCTTATGCCTAAAAAAGGGAAAAAACACAAAACACTGAGAGACAGTGCGTATATTTTTACAAAATCAACAATCAATGCTCCAAACTCTTATTTATTTGTGGTAAAAGAACTTTACAGTTTTAAATGATATAATAATAAAAAGGTGGAGGTACAAGTATGTTCTCATTGGCTTTTTTGTTCAGTATGACACGGAGGATGCATGTACCTTATTTCGTTTGTACTTGAAACTCATTTTTTTCCACTCCCAGACTTCAAATGAACACATTTTTAACCAGACTTGAATGATTTGTCAAATGAACTTTTCATGAATGTTCAAGGGTTTAATAAAGATCGTTACACATTATATTTTATTAAAAATAAAACTAAGAATGAATACACAAGTCTACCACATAGATTTTTAGGATTTAAAAAAAAGTACAGGGCTCAAATCATATATCAGATTTACTTAGCATTTTTCTGGACACTCACTCCTCACTCAGTGGTGGAAATAAACTATTGTAGCTACATTTCATTTTCATTTGAATACAAGACGAGAGGAAAACATTTGAAAATGTTTAGTGTTTATTTTCATAATTTGCCTAGGGGACACTCCTACTTCACTGTATGTAGTGTTTAAGTCTCACTATAGATCATTTTGTTACTACCCTTTTAACCTTAACCAGAAAAGAAGAACCATGTACATTTTTTTACTGCTTACAGGTCTGTATAAATATTTATTTTTTACTATCACAGAGTTTTTGGAAGGATCCTATGAAGAGTGAAAGCTGAATTAAGTTAATTTATGAATTATATCAGTAAAAAATAACAAAGATGAATTGAAATTTTTTGCATTTATACCTTTTCGTTCCTCATCTGATAAACTGTGAAGGGTTCAGAAACAGCTTCAGTTTGATTCGGGGCTTATTTTAATCAGGGGAAAACTTATCCTGATGGAAAGGGGTTAAAGGCACACTGTGTAACTTTTCTCTTGCAGGACCTGCCATCTGCTTGTCTCCATGGAGATGTTGTCTGGAATGTATGACATCTTGCATTTACTCGATAACATCAGTTTTTATTGACTTAAAAACTTGTACTCTTACTGTGAGTGGGCTCGCCTCTACACAGATTTAATATGTAACTTGGTCTTACGGCATCGCCTTCTGTCTCTGTAAAGATGGATAAATGTAATGTCATACTATGGAACATTCTGAGCAACATCTCTATGGAGGGAAGCTGGTGACGATCAAATCTATTGATAAAAATATTGCATCATTTTGTGTTTTATTGATACTTACTTTATGAATATCATAATAATATTGTTAAAGTGGGTCAAAAGTGTTTCATACAGAACACAACAGGTGATAGTTAAGGTCAGTTAATACAATCAACCGATGAACCTGCCCAGGGACTACAGGTGGAAATTAGCACTGGTGTTAGTGGCTAGACACTTCACCCACATTGCCTAGTATGAAAGTGGTGTGTGCGTGAGTGATGGTGGTGGTCGGAGGGTCCGTTGGCACCCATGGCAGCCGCGCTTCTGTCAGTCTGCCCCAGGGCAGCTGTGACTACTACTGTAGCTTACCATCACCAGGTATAGAGTGAATGAATAATACTGAATGTAACGCTCTGTAAAGTGTCTTTGTGACAAAAAAATGTCTGTGAAAAGCACTATATAAATAGGGACTTACTTACTTACTTACAGACTTATTTGGACCTCAAGAGCAGCTTATATAACATATCTGGACTGGGGCAACTACATTTTTAGGCCCGAGCGCCAGAGGGTCTATTAGTATTGCAAAACAATGCTCCTAGTGGCCAAAAAATGGAATGGCGCGACGTGACTCGCCCGTAGTGACCAGGGACCCTCGCCATGATGTAGCAATGAGCCAGAGGTTTCCGAAAAACCAAGCGGAACATTGTTCTCGTATCAGAATAATCTTCTTCTTTCTTTCTTATTTTTTTCCTAACCAACTTACCTATTTTTCACCCACTGAACAATGATGAAAGGTCCTGGAAATTTTGCCAAACTCACGCTTCTCTAACTTTTGGCTATTTCCATTTTCCAAAAATAAATAAAATGGCTCGTCAGCTCCCCCCAAACGACTAAAAAATGCTTTAGGGAATACGAATGAGGGCAAAAAAAAATTGCACGTACAGTCATGAAATTTGACACAGAAGTCGATCATGTCAAGACAAGGAAAAAATATTATTACGCCAACACCGTGTGCTCCACCAGGAGGCAGCAATATTGGATTAAACTTTGCTAAAATTTTTATGGAAAAATAAGGTTTTATTTGTCATAGGCACACAAAATTTGGTATCCAAATTTGTGACATGGTCTCGATTAAAAAGGTCAATGATGCCCACACCCCATTTACATTGTGTTGCGATGGCAACAACTCAAAATTCTACCCTTGCCAATGGGACGTCCTTACACAAATTTTGGCATAGCCAGACCAAATTTGGTAGCCAGATGCATCATGGCAATAAGAACAAAAATGTATATTGTGATCACGCCCCTTTACAAATCATAAGTCGGCCATCTTGGATTTGTTTTTTTTTTCAATAAACATACAAAGGGGTTAAGAGTTAGGGTTAGGATTATTCGGATCAGTGCGAGGCGCAGCGTTTTGCACGGTGTGGCGTTTGTGTGGCGTTTGCGGGGCGCGGCATAGGCATGCGCGAGGGCCAATCATTGCCTCTTGCGGCTATATTTTATTTTATTGTACTTAAAGGTGCATGATGTAACTTTTCTGGTGAAGGTTCTGTCGTCATTTTTTATTCATTTTTTTAATTGGAGATTTGATTGCTTTGCCTGAAACGCTCCACAGTATAGTATTAAGCGTATTTATTCATGATACGTTTCATGCAATAGTGTGGAGCATTCTGGACAAAGCAACAACATCTCCATGGAGACGAGGAGGTAGTGAACTCTATACCAGAACAGTTACACAGAGCACTTTTATTCCTCAGATACATGAGTACAATAACGTGGCTCTTTGCCCAACAGGATTATACATGACCGGCTCTTGTGCCTACGAGAACCTGCTGTTTTCAGAAGCTAAGACCTGGTCCCAGGCTCAGACCTTCTGCAGAGAGAAGTGTGTGGACCTGACCACTGTCCATGACATGAAGGAGATGAAGGACCTGCTGCAGATGTCTGAGGGCCAGTATGAAGACGGCCTGTGGATAGGGCTTTACAAAGGGATAGATATGAATTGGCAGTGGTCTCTGGCAGATGAGCACTTCTACAAAGAGGGAGAGATGAGCTATTTCTACTCAAACAAATCTGTCACCCACAACTGCATGACATTTACAGACGGAGTGCTGGGTTCATTCGAGTGCGTATACAAGAAATGTGCAATTTGTTTTGATGGTAAGGATCATCACTAAGATATGCTTTTTCACTGCCATTTTGTGTTTTGTAACTTTAGGCAGTTTGTCACCACCTTGTCTCCATGGAGATGTTATTGATTTTTATTACCATTCGTACATAATTAGACTGGCCATGTTGTATTCTCATGTGACACCACTAGATGCTGTTTACGTTACTGCAGTCTGATAGTTCACCGACTTTGGCCTGACAGAAGAAGACCAGAGAGGCCACGTGAGGGGAGGGGGGAGCAGGTTTAAATGTAACCTCTGTGGAGACAAGGGGTGATGCTATCAGGTAAAGTTACAGAGCAGATCTCTGAAGAGGCAAGCCCGCTCACTTTAAGTGCAATGTATAGCTCACACCACAGCATCTACCTCCATTTTCGCCAAAAGTTCAACACTTTGAACACTTGTCTGATGCGTCGGCGTTGACTTTCTGTTATGACCATACTCTGTGGAAGGGAAGGAACAAAAACCAAGATGGAAAAATTGTATAAATAAAGTAATAATTTAATAAACAGGATTGTAAAAGGTAGAATAACAAATGTGGTCTAAAATATATATACACAAAATTACCTAAAACTAGGGGACACATAAAACAAAACAAAATCACGAGTGTCCCAAAATAAAGCCACATAAACCCACAAACAGAATCAGGTGGCAGCTAAAGAGACACAACAGAACTAAACTAATCTAACAGAAACCCAGTGTCTCAACACACACACAAAGTCAGACACATATTAGTACAAAACAAAATGACTGACACAAAAGAGGCACAGACACTAAATGGCAGACTGGCCACAAAGGCCAGCAGCCCCATGCCACGTATTCAGACTCTAAAACAGGAGGAGGCAGCTGCAGGTGAGGCAGGTTTGGCCTGGTGTAGAGGTGTCTCACCTGTCAGGAACCAGGGCTCTCACAGCAGGAATCAGGACGGACAACAAAAGAAATTAAAACACACAAAACAAGTTGTAGAACTGGAGAACTGGGGCAAACACTTGAAACATGCCCAGATGCAGGCCAGGTTTACATGCAAACCCTATGGAGGGCCATAGGGTTTGCATGTAAACCTGGCCTGATGCCAAGGTGCATAAGCTGAATTCAAATTGCTATTTTAAGTAAAATTGGTGAGAGCTGCTTTGGTGTTGACATTCTGATGCATTTTTCTCCACAGAGTCTAAGCAAGGTCTTGATCAGTATGTACTCACTGACAAGTTTACATGGATGGAGGCACGTGAATACTGTAGAACCAACTACACCGACCTGGCCAGTGTGAGGAACGCAGCAGAAGTTCAGATGATCCAGAGCGTGGCTGGGGGGCAGCAGGTCTGGGTGGGCCTCTTCAAAGACAGGTGGCTCTGGTCGGACAACTCCGCTTCCTCTTTCAGGTTCTTCATCGCTCCCAAACAACCCTACACCAGCACTGATCCAATGTGTGGAGCCATGATAAAAGCTGATTTGGGTCGATGGCGTGAGAGTTTTTGCGATCAAAAACTACCTTTCCTCTGTAAATGTAAGTCTGATTTGAACTCTTTTTCTATGAAGTAAAAGTAGTAAAGGACTGTACTTAAAGGTGCACTGTGTAACTTTTATGGTGGGAGGTCGGTCAAATGCTTTTCTTCATGGAGACTTTATTGCTTTGTCTGGAATATTTTGCAATATGAAGTTAAACCTTTCTATCTTCATGGAGACCAAGTTACAGGTCACATCTGTGGAGAGGTGACCCCGCTCAGTGTCAGAATGTCTGTTTTTTAGGCATTTTTGAGCTGTAAAACCAACTGCAATTCGAATAAATGTAAAGTAGAGCTGTTTAATGTCATACTCTGGAACATGTTGACATCGCAATGTGGAACAGAGTGTTTTCAGTTTGAGAGAACTAAATTTGTGACATTTGTGAGTTAAACATGTGTGACTGCATCAAAACACAAACCACTCCGGGTCTGTTTGTGACGAGGAAACAACGTTATAACATAGATCAGAAAATAGTGTAATATGGGACGTTTAAATATCAAATTAAAATGGAGAAATTCTTTCACCAGTGATTATTCGTATGTTCATTTCAGGCCGAAAATCTTCTAAGACTCTTAAAGTAGTTCTGAGCTCAGATGCGGGTTTGAATCTCAATGATCCTGTTGCACAAGAAAACATCATGAAACAAGTGAGTACAAGTGCGTAAAGAGCCTGTGTAGGTGGTTCGCTTTTATTGTTATTTATTGATATATTAGAGACAGTAGAGCTCCTGCACCCACCTGACTCAACCTAAGTTTTCAGTGTGAATTTTTAAACTCTGATTGTTTTTATTCTGAATTTCCATCGATGAACTATATATTTTGTGTGTTTAAAAATTTTAACTGAAAAATGCACCTTGAAAAATTGCCACACATATGTTCTCACGCCCTCAGATTCAACAGTGAGAATTTGCTGTGGAAGATTTTGCAGCAAAGAGCCAAGATGAAAAGGCAAAAGCAATCAATCCTGAGAGAGAAGTTCTAACTTAGTAACACCCAGGGAATGCTGCAGGAAACACATCTTTTTAAAGAATATGTGTCTGCAATATCTTGACATCTGGTTTACTTTCCAGCTTTTTATGTTATCAAAAAAGCTCCGTGGAGATGTGTGTGAAAAAACAGACTTTATTATAAAGCCCTATACATCTAATGTTTACTGATATTGACAGTGTAAATGAGGTGAAATGGATAATAGGGAAAATACGATGTGCTCTGACGAATGTGCAGATGTTATAAAATCACTCATGTAAACTTAAACAACAGAAAAATCATTGATTTAACTGTAGTTTTGAATTGTTATGAGACTATAGTCAGACTGGCGCCACCTAGTGCCTCCGTTCAATTTCATTTCTCTCCAGTGACTAGGTCAGGAATCAAAATACAATAGTTTGCAAAACCCCCAGAAGTGCAAGTTTGGGCACCAGCCAGTCAGCGAAGAGCCATATATTCAGTGTTATCAACAATTCCTGAGATCGAGTATTTAAAAGCTGGAACAAAGAAAATGTTTGGTGAATTTCATCAAGGGGAAAAGACACAGCGATTGGTTAAATGATAAAAAGCACCAGCCTACTGTCGAGTGAACGAATTCTAACACTGCGAGGTCAGACGGTTTCTACAAAGTGAAACCATCTGATGAATCAGGCTAATGCGACTATGGCTTAATCATTCAAATGAAACTAAATAAAGAAACATATATCAATATAAAAATACATTCACAGCTTAAGTAAAGGTGCATTGTGTAACTTTTCTTGCGGAGGGTCAAATGCTTTTCTACAAGGAAAAATGTGGAAAAATGTTATTGTGAGGGTCCTGATTGTTATTTTTATTACTTATTAGTATTAGTGTGTCTGCTTCACAGATTGAGCTGAGGTTAAACACTGCCCTGATAAGACCAGCCTCCCTGCAGTGGGTCCGCAGCTCTGTTTTTGGCAACAAGTCCACAGAAGAGAAAGGACCCGAGTACTGTCAAAACATGACAAACAGAACTAACTCATCGTAAACAGTTTGCAGTGCTCCAGAGTTACTCCTCACTTACCTTATGGATTCTATTATTCACCATGAGTTTAGAAGCACTTTTCACAACTTTCAGAGGTCAGAGCAGAGTTTTGTCATCACACTAATTGTAACAACAACTAGCATGCTAATGTGCACTTCCTGGTTCTTGGACAATAAAGCGTTTTGTTATTAAATGCAGACAACTTGTCCACAGCAGACTTACCTTGACCACAAGAGCTGCTTATACAATCGATCTGTAGGCTACAGATCTGTACTTTTTTGAAATTTTGCTTAAAATAAATAAATAAAATAATGTTTAATATTTAACATCTTTCCACAATACAGTAAATAGATGCTGAGATTTAAGTCTGCCTATAGTCGTTTTTCTCTTGAGTTTATTTTCCTTTTGTTTAATGTGTGTTGTCTACATTTGTGTGGTTTGTACATTGAATTTATAAATGGAAATTGTAAAAATGAAATAAATACAACAAAAAAACATATATGTCGTAGGAATAGTTGTTCATTTATTTTCACACCATTTAATAATTTAGCAATACATAACACAACAACACAATAACACAACAGACCACCTGGCAAGTCCAGAGTGATGTTTGTGTATTTTTTATATAGAGGAATATCAGTCTGGTCACTGCTCCCTGTCGCGTCTCAAGTCTGTTCAGATGTGATCATCCAGTCACATTTGTTTTTCTTTTCAGTGTAATTTCACCTCGGATGAACAGAGTTTGGTGCTTCGCTCATTGATACTGCAGAAATCCACCATGTTTTTCTGTCTCCTGTGATATCGCTTTCCTCTGTTTTTTTCAATCTAGACAAAGACTGTATATATAATTGGACATAACAAACACATTATCTGTTGTGTTCCAAACAGGCAGTTAACATGCAGGCTCTTCCTGCTCCTGTGACCCCCGCTCCCATTAACTTACATTAGAATACAGTGGCACTTCTGTCTGTAGCTGCTGCAGTGTCATCATTTTGGTCTTTAAATGTTTGTATTAACCCGTTATGCATGTTTGTATTTGACAATTGTGTCCTAAAAAAAAAAATTGTATTCTTGTATTTTCCCCTGTAACTGCTATCATCACGAGCTTCATTTGAGTGGAGCTGAATGCTGGGTCATTCCACCACAATTCACCCAAAAAAATTGCAATTTGAACACTCACATTGTCCAGTGGCAAAGAAAATTGGTGTATGGGTAAGTCATAGTCAAGAAAGACAAAATCTCTAATTTTAGCATGATCGGATTTGTTGAGTATATTGCAATTTATTATTTTTTTTTACTTTTTTGTGTAGTCGCTGAATTTCGAATTGCATTTACTCAGCAACTACTGGTCCAATATCAAAAACCAAGGCGTCTCTGGAAAGGGGACATCATAAGATAACCCAAATTATTTTATTATTATTTGTATTTGAGCACTTTTGAGATGAATTACCTTTTGACCTATATTTTGACCTTGAAATTTTCAATAAGGGACACACCCGACCTCAATGACACCAATAGAAATAAATGTAGCCCTATATGTCGACTACAACATATAAAAAATCTGGAGGGGTTTTCTTTGATTTTTAAACAAATTTACCTAGAAGTTGACTTACCCTCATCTTAAGATGTGCCAAATATTCAGTCAGTGTGTCGGCTGACAGTCAAAGGAACATTACAGTACCATCGTTTTGTCCCTGTCTCCTTGACACAGATGCATGTCCACAAACTCAGTGAACAGGCAAACCCCCTGATTTGGGTTGCAGTTTATCAAGGACAAGAGTGATGAAGATGAACACGAAGGTCCTGCCAGTATCCCTCTTGTTGTTAGTTAGTTAGTTAGATTATTTGGTTCACACCAGGCAATAAAATTGTTATTATGTAGCTTATAGCACTCTGGTGTGGTCCGCTTTCACACCAGGAAACAAACCAAAATTGGTCTGATTGACGTGCCTCTGTTTCCCGGGAGAACAGCGATATCTCCAATTACCAGTACTGATGTTCCCTGTTAATACCGCGGGCTGTCCTCATCTCAAGTTACCATCATGAACTCATAATACAGCAACATGGAGAACTTTGTACGCAACTCACTGCACATCAGCCCACAGCAGCAGCCAACAACGCTAAAGAGGAGCACTCACTGTAGCACGCAGCCCCTCAGGACGGGGCTGAGGTCTGGTCCTTGGTCTTGTGTCATCCTCCAAGTGCGTTGGTCAGATGGTCCGGAGGCTCCATCCTCCATGTGCTGGTTCCCAACGGGGAAGAGCAAGACCTGGGTCCGAGCTGTTCCGTGCCATCATCTGCGCACTGGTTTCGTGTGAGGCAAGCGAAACGAGACCACCTTTTTTTTGAGGTCTCGGTCTGCTTGATATAGTGCGGGTCTGAGTCCGATTGTCACTTTCACACCAACGAAAACGACCTGAACTAAGAGCTTTTGGTTCGAATGGACGGTCTGGTGCGCACCAACTACTGTCGGGGTGAAAGAACCTTTAGACCTCAGAAGTTCGTATGCTGCAGCTGTGATAAGTTCCCATGGATTGGTCTAGTGGAGGAGGTCTCAGAAGAATTCACTGACTATAAGATAAAGTTCATGCACTGTCATGGCCCAGCCAAAACCTTCTACTGGCCGTCTAAAGTTGATTCTTGTTGGATACCTGATTCAGACATACACTGTGTGATAAACACTCCTTTGTTGAAATCATCTTCAACAAGAAACTACAGCATTTCGCATCATGACATGTCCAGAAGTTCTAACCACTGTTTGAACTGGCCTGCAGATAAGGAGTAAATATCCTGATTTCATGAAACAAAGACAGTTGTGAAATTTTCAGTGACTTTTGGTACTGTGTGATTGACATTTTTTTCTTAGAGTTTATCAACTTCGACTCTGTGTGTATAAATGTATTAACATATACATTGAATGAATATTTGGCACGTCTTAAGATGGGGTAAGTCAACGTTTTGTATGAAAAGATCCATGTTTTATATGTTTAGTCGACATTAGGTCCATTTATTGTGTCCAGGCGTGTCTTTCTTCAATTTGGTAAAATATAGGTCAAAAGGTATGTGAGGGAGCTATAGACTACACCCTCACTCATCAGGTGTACACCTTTATGTTTTCACCTATTTTCATTTGATGCCATGTTAATTTTCCCTGTTTCATTCCTTTTTTTTTCCCCTTTCCTTTGAGGTGATTGGTGGAGGCACTGATTTGGAGGCGCGCCCTTATCAGTGCAGGCCAGGTGCATCCCATCGCCCTGATTTGGACTCTGCCAAGTGCTTCTGGGGGAGGGGAGGTTTAACTGTTAAAATGGTTTTAACTATTTAACTAATACATGAAATAATAGCGAAAAACTGATAATCTTGATGTTTCAAAGTGCAATATGAATTGATGAAATGTAAATAGTTGAAAATCGTATTATTCTATATGTAGTAGTTTTTAGAAGTTTAAACTTACCTGTTTGGGGCTTAGTGGTTTAGGCCTAACTATATAAGGGGGAATTTTTTTGTCACGGGGTGTTGCCTGTTGTCTGTCATGGGGACATGCGGTCAGATCTGCTCATGCCAATTAAAGGAAAAAAGGTGAAGAACTTGATTTTTGTTTTGTCGTGTTTGTTGACCCTCGGGTGCTGCGGCTTTCCTGGGCCAGTAAGAGGCCAGAGTTACGTCCGTAATCTTACATTTGGTGTCAAAGAAGTGGGATCGTCGTGCCAATCTGAGGACATCAATAAGACATGGCACCCAAAAAAACACCCAAGGTCCAGGGTGTGGAGGAGGCTCTGGAGGAGGGGGCTACAGGAGGAGAACCTGTGGTAGGATCATCCAAGGAAGCCGAAACTGACTCTCTGGTATGCATGCTTCAAAAATGTCTTAAGTTTCAGTCAGACTTGAGTAAGCGATGGAACGAAGAGTCAAAGAAGCAGGAAGAGAGATGGCAGCAGATAGAGGAGCAAGTCAGCAGCCTCAGAGAGGGTCTTGCTTCTCCGATAAGGGGTGGCCCCCAACCCCATTTCACTCCCCATCGACAGCAACAGGAGGAACAGGTAGCAGTGTCCCCCACGCTACGGGAGCATACTGCAAGAGGCTGGGCACAGTCAGCTATTCCCAGATTAGAGGAAGGGGACGACATTGAACAGTATCTCACCACGTTTGAGCGCCTGGCAACCGCATACCAATGGCCAGAGCTTGAGTGGGCAGTGAGGCTTATCCCCTATCTGACTGGTAAGGCCCGTGCAGCCTATGTGGCCATGGACTTTGAAGAATCCTGCAACTATAAAAAGGTGAAGGAAGCAATTCTGATGAAGTACGAAATCAATGAGGATGTATATCGCCAGCGGTTCCGTGAGCCAGACCTCCAGCCTGGAGAAACTCCTAGAGAGTTTTATAATCGCCTCAAAGACTTGTACCTGAAATGGATGCAGCCAGAGAAGAAAGCAAAAGAGCAAGTGGGTGAGGTCCTCATCTTGGAGCAGTTCTATCGTTCACTGTCACCAGAGTTGAGAGTCTGGGTTAAGGAACGTACCCCAGCATCTGGACGTGAAGCGGCTGAGCTTGTGGAGAACTTTTTATCTGCCCGACGGGGACCAAAGACCTTCCGGTTCGACCCACAGTCTAGGGGCGGCATGTCACAGGGTAAGTCTGTGGGCTCTGGTATAGGTGGTGGTCCCGTTCAGATGGGAGGGGCTGCTAAGTCAAGAGGGGGAAGTGGGTGCTCTAGTAACGTTATACCCTCCAGTAAGCCTCTTGTTTGTTTTTCATGTGGTCAGGAGGGGCACAAAAAGCCAGATTGCCCTGCCAGAAAAGCTAAATCAGCTTATTTGTGTACTGTACCCCGACCGGGAAGAGGGGGGGTTTCAGGTGAGGGCAAGCAGCAGCTTACTGAGGTTAAAGTGAATGGGGAGCCAACTTTAGCTTTGCTTGATACTGGCAGTGTCCAAACCCTGGTTAACCCCTCAGTTTTAAAGGGGCAGGGCCAGTGCGGGGGTCCATGCCTTGACATATCTTGTGTGCATGGGGATCATCGGCTCTATCCAACTGCCATAGTGTATGTAGAGGTGGCTGGCCAAACTTACCTGTTGACAGTGGGGGTGGTGGAAAATCTAGCTCACCAGGTGATCTTGGGTCAGGACATTCCTGTGTTGGCAGACCTAGTCCAGTCCTGTAAACCGGTCTGTGTGGTTACCAGATCTCAGCACAAAGCCAAGGAGAGTTCTGGGGTAGACGGTGGGGACATTCAGGTTGACCTAGTTCAGCAGCAGCTAGGTAAAAACTTGGTACAGGTTGCACAAAATACCTTGTCTGACTTACCGTTTTTTGAGTCTGATGTACCAAGCGAGGGCTATTGTAAACCACGTAAAAGTAGGCGCCAAAGGAGACGAGAGAAAATGTCAGGTACTGCCAAAATGCTGTCAGAACTTGTGTCAAAGCCAGGGGAATCTGAGGATAACCTACCTGTCAATTTTCTGCAGCTGCAGAGTCAGGATGAGTCCTTGCAGGAGGCCTTCAGCCAGGCTCAAAAACAAGCTAGTGAGGAACCTCTTGGGGAGGGCTATGTCCTAAGGGATGGTTTGCTGTTTCATCGGTCAGGGGGCACCCAAATGGAGAGACTAGTGGTTCCAACAATTCTGCGGGGGCAGGTGCTGGAATTGGGTCATAGCATCCCGTGGGCGGGTCACCTGGGATCCAAGAAAACCTATGATAGAATAGCCAGTAGGTTTTATTGGCCAGGGCTCCAAACAAAAGTACTGGAATACTGTCAGTCATGTCCAACCTGCCAGCTATCCGCTAACAAAAACGTGCCGAAGTTTCCCCTCCAGCCACTTCCTGTGATTGATGTGCCCTTCAGCAGAATAGCCATGGATATAGTGGGGCCGCTAGAAAGGTCACAAGCGGGTAACAGGTTTATACTAGTCATTTGCGACTACTGTACTCGCTATCCTGAGGCATTTCCCCTCCGAGATATTACTGCCAGGCAGATTGCCTATGCTCTGCTCCAGCTGTTCTCTAGGGTAGGTATCCCCTCAGAAATTCTAACTGATCAGGGAACAAATTTTCTGTCAAACACACTCAAGCAGGTGTACAGATTGCTGGGGATTAAGAGTATACGGACCACCCCTTACCATCCCCAGACTGACGGGCTGGTTGAGAGGTACAACAGAACCCTGAAAAGCATGTTAAAAAAAGTTGTGTCCATTAGCGGCAGAGACTGGGACAAATGGTTACCTTACCTGATGTTTGCTTATCGTGAGGTTCCCCAGGCATCCACAGGATTCTCGCCATTCGAGCTCCTCTATGGGAGGCAGGTGAGGGGACCCCTTGATGTTTTGCAGGAGTCCTGGATCGGCAAAAAAAAGGGGGAGACTTCCAACATCCTCACCTATGTCCTCAAAATGCGGGACAAGATGGAGCAGACATCTCAACTGGTGAGGAGAGAGATGGAGAAAGCGCAGCAGGACCAGAAAACCTGGTATGATCGGGCAGCAAGGCAGAGGTCCTTTGAACCAGGTCAGCAAGTATTGTTGTTGTTACCTTCATCTGAAAATAAGTTGTTGGCAAAATGGAAGGGACCATATAAAATCTTACGGAAGCAAAGTGACACAGTCTATCAGATTGAAATGCCTGAGAGAAGAAACCCAAAACAGACTTTCCACATTAATTTGCTGAAAGAGTGGAAGACTCGGGACCCTCCCTCTAGCTCTCAGTTTTATGTGCGGGCAGTGGAAGAGGAAGATGAGGAGGGTGAGTTTCCTCCGACCAGGCCTTCAGCCGCCAAAATTGACTTGTCCCATCTCTCTCCCACACAGCAACAAGACTTGGAAGCCATTATTCCACCAGACCTCTTCCAAGAGAAGCCAGGGTCTACAGACTTGGTACAACATGACATCCAGCTCACCAACACCACCCCCATCAGGCAGAGGATGTATCGCATTCCGGAGCGGCTGGTTCCGGTTCTGCTGGAGGAGATTGAGGTCATGCTGGAGCTGGGCGTGATAGAGCCTTCAACCAGTGAATGGAGCAACCCTGTGGTCCTGGTTATCAAAAAGGATGGTAGCATCCGGTTCTGCATCGATTTCCGGAAGGTAAATGCACAGTCGAAATTTGATGCCTATCCTCTGCCCAGGCTCGATGATCTGATAGAGCGGGTTGGCCAGTCCCAGTTTATCAGTACCCTGGATTTGTGTAAAGGGTACTGGCAAGTCCCCCTCACTGATGCCGCCAAGCCCCTCACAGCCTTCCGGACACCCCATGGATTGTGGCAGTTCACAAAGATGCCTTTCGGGTTACATGGTGCCCCTGCCACTTTTCAGCGACTGATGAACAAAGTCTTGTCAGGTATGGAATCATTCTCTGCAGCATACCTTGACGATGTCATCATTTATAGCAACTCGTGGCAGGAACATCTCAGCCATTTGGAAGCTGTCCTGCAGCGAATCAAGCAGGCAGGCCTGACAGTAAATCCGCGGAAATGCTCCCTGGCCAGGCAGGAACTGCAGTATCTGGGCCACATCTTGGGAGGCGGTGTGATCAGGCCGGTACAGGACAAAGTGGAGGCTGTGCGGTCTGCTAACAGACCAACCACCAAAAAGCAGGTCCGTTCATTCTTGGGCCTGGTAGGTTGGTACCGGCGGTTCATCAGGAACTTCTCGGCTCGTGCTGCACCTCTCTCTGACCTCACAAGTGCCAGTCAGGCCAAATGCGTTTGGGGAGAGGAACAGGAAAAAGCCTTTCAGGATCTGAAAGAGGCTCTCTGCCATGAGCCTGTTCTCCAAAGCCCAAACTTCAGCCTGCCTTTCACTGTTCAGACGGATGCATCACATAGAGGCATCGGCGGTGTCCTCCTGCAAGGAGAGGGAGGGGACCGGAAACCAGTGGCTTATGTGAGCCGGAAGCTGTTCCCAAGGGAGATGCGCTACTCAACCGTGGAGCTGGAGTGTTTAGCCATTAAGTGGGTGATTGACTCTTTCAAGTACTATCTTCTGGGGAGGGAGTTCACCCTGGAAACAGACCACAGAGCCCTCCAGTGGTTGGAGTCCATGAAAGACACAAACAGTCGGATCACCAGGTGGTTCTTATCCCTCCAACCTTACAAGTTCAGCATTGGCTATGTGCCTGGGAAGCAGAATGCCGTGGCAGACTTCCTGTCCCGCAGTCACGAGGTCGTGCCTTCCGAGGGGGGAGGAAATGTGAGGGAGCTATAGACCACACCCTCACTCATCAGGTGTACACCTTTATGTTTTCACCTATTTTCATTTGATGCCATGTTAATTTTCCCTGTTTCATTCCTTTTTTTTTCCCCTTTCCTTTGAGGTGATTGGTGGAGGCACTGATTTGGAGGCGCGCCCTTATCAGTGCAGGCCAGGTGCATCCCATCGCCCTGATTTGGACTCTGCCAAGTGCTTCTGGGGGAGGGGAGGTTTAACTGTTAAAATGGTTTTAACTATTTAACTAATACATGAAATAATAGCGAAAAACTGATAATCTTGATGTTTCAAAGTGCAATATGAATTGATGAAATGTAAATAGTTGAAAATCGTATTATTCTATATGTAGTAGTTTTTTAGAAGTTTAAACTTACCTGTTTGGGGCTTAGTGGTTTAGGCCTAACTATATAAGGGGGAATTTTTTTGTCACGGGGTGTTGCCTGTTGTCTGTCATGGGGACATGCGGTCAGATCTGCTCATGCCAATTAAAGGAAAAAAGGTGAAGAACTTGATTTTTGTTTTGTCGTGTTTGTTGACCCTCGGGTGCTGCGGCTTTCCTGGGCCAGTAAGAGGCCAGAGTTACGTCCGTAATCTTACATGCACTTTTGTAGCTATGACCCTAAACTAAGTATTTATTATGTCTAAAAAGTTGTTTATACATGTTTGCTGTGTGTTTTGAATAAAGGAGTGTGAATATTATTTTCTGTTGTTGTTTTTTTTCCCTTTGTATTTCTAGTTCTATAGCTTTTATTACAGCAAACCACGACTGAAAAAAAAGGTATAAAAAGGTTATCCTGGTTCATCCGTCTCGTCTTCGTCCTCGCAGCATTACGATTCGTTCGACCAACAGTAGGCAGGTACATTTTTGTATTTAACCAGTCGTTTCTATATGTTCGTGATGTATGTAATGCACCACTAACGGGGTTAAATGGTATAGGCGAGTTTCATTGTTGACAAAAGCGCACATTGCATGCTGGGAATTATTTTGGTCAGCGGCAATAAACACTAATTCAACATGACGGACGGAGCGAGAAAGCACGTAAAATGTATTGATCCCGGTTATTTATCCACTCTAACGGCAGAGGACTGAAGACAATTTGACCAGAAATTGGTCATAAGCATCGATGGAGCCAAATCACCCTTTTCAACCCCTACAAAAGGTGGACCAAACCAAATTTCTGGTCAGAATCGCCAACTACCTGGACAAATATTCACTTCGGCGATATCCACAATGACTTGGTGGAAACTCCTGGGCCATTCACAGCAGAAAAGACGAAAGACTACAAGAGTCTCGATGTGTTGTTGAACTTGTTGGAGTCCACGGTTTGTTAGGATCTTCTACGTTTGCTCTGCGAATGTTTGAAAGCCGTTTAAATTCGCTGTTAGTGGTTCTTTTCACTCAGAATACAAAAAAAGACATTTTCCTTCTTCCGTGCTTCTATTTGTGCATCCAATAATGCAGCAGGAATTTACCATTATCGGGGATAAATACACGAGGTTACACACTGTGTTTGACCACTATCGTGTTTCTTGCCTCCGACCAAAATATTTCCCAGCATGCAACGCGCGCTTTTAATAACAATGACGTCAGCTGAAACTCGCCTATATTAAGCTTTTCCCAAATCCCATACGAAGAAGGGAAATAACGTCTTTCCCCTTGATAAAATTCAAACATTTTCTTTGTTCGGCTTTAAATCCTCGATCTCAGGAATCGTTGCCAACACAGAATGTCTGTCTCTTCGCTGATTGGCTGGTGCTCGAACTTGCACTTCTGGGGTTCTTGCAAAGCGTCTGGTGTATTTTGATTCCTGGCCTAGTCCCTGGAGAGAAATGAAATTGAGCGGAAGCACTCGGTGGGGCCAGCCTGGCCATAATACGGCAGCTGTTAACTTGAAAACTACCACTACATGACATCACAAGGTGACACTGTCTACATCTCCAAATCTCAAAATGCTCAGACTAATGATAAAAGGTTTACTCAAACGTGTGAATGAAAGAAAACACAACTCCAGGTATAACTTTGTTCACGTCATATTGTAACTTGACTTAAAGCTCATAAGAGTCAATTTTGCATAACATTGGACCCATGTAAATAGAGCTGCTCGATTATGAAAAAATAATTATCACGATTATTTTGGTTAATATTGAAATCACGATTATTCAAAACGATTCTTTTTTAGTTATACGATGCATTTATTCAGCATTTCTTTCTCTTTCTCTCTCAAAAAAAAATAAAATAAAATAAACACCACCACTTTGTTACTGATCATTTACGCAAAACTTTCAAAACTGAAATTAGGGGTGTCAAGTTATCGCGTTAATTGCGATTAATTAATTACAGTCATATTTAGCGCGTTATGTTTTTTAATCGCGTTAATCTCATTTTTAATCTCTAACATTTACGGTTTCTGTATGTGAGTTGCTTTATTATAAAACCTGTTTTTTATGTGTTGTTGGGACAACACCACACACACAAAAAAACACATTTATACATGTTTTTATTTCGGTAATTCCACTCATTGCCGGAAACCCACACAAAACACGCGCAGTAAGAGCGATGTAAACGTCATGTTAACGCTTGGCGGCGTCAGTCGCACAATAGACGAGGTCGTAGAGCCAGTAGAACAGAGGCAGCAGTGCACAGGTAAAAACACATTCGTGTCTTGGAAATTATTCTCCCGACATGAAATATAAAGAAAATAACAAATATAATATCGCCTGAAAAACAACCTGCATAGACTCATGATGTCTGCACTACTGTCCTATACACAAACACACACAAACACACACAAACAACACAAACAAACACACACAAACAAACACACACAACACACACACAACACAACACACACACACAAACAACACACACAAACACACACAAACACACACAAACAAACACACACAAACAAACACACACAACACACACAACAAACACACACACACACAACACAACACAAACAAACACACACAACAAACACACACAACAACACACACACACAAACACACACAAACACACACAAACACAACACACAAAACACACACACAAACAAACACACACAACACAACACACACAAACACACACACAAACACAAACAACACACACAAACAACACACAAACACACACAAACAAACACACACAAACACACACACAACACACACACACACACACAAAACACACACAAACAAACACACAAACAAACACACAAACAAACACACACACAAACAAACACACACAACAAACACAACAACACACACACACAAACACAAACACACACAAACACACACACAACAAACACACACAAACACACACAAACAAACACACACAAACACACACACACACACACACACAAACACACACAAACAAACACACACAAACACAACAAACACACACACACAACACACAAACACACACACAACACACACAAACACAACACACAAACACACACACACAAACACACACAAACAAACACACAAAACACACACAAACACAACACACACAACACACACAACACACACAAACACACACAAACACACACAAACAAACACACACACACAACACACACACAAACACACACAAACAAACACACACACAAACACAAACAAACAAACACAAACAAACACACACAAACACACACAAACAAACACACACAACACACACACACACACACACACACAACACACACACACACACACACACACACACACACACACAACACACACACACACACACACACAACACACACACACACATTCATCATCGTCATTAACCTGAGAACGCGTGGACCACGTTTCCTTCCGTAGTTACTGCGTGTGGACACAGACGTGCTCCCGTGAGCCGCGTGTGGATCGTGTTTTTCTCGCGTACGCGGCGTAAACCGCGCTTCCTCCTGTGAGCCTCTAAACCAGAACTAACACCAAGACTAAAACCAGGACTAATCCAGTCCAGGACTAAACCAGAACTAACACCAGGACTAAAACCAGGTCTAAACCAGGACTAAACCAGAACTAAAAAAAGAACTAAAACCAGGTCTAAACCAGGACCAAACCAGAACTAACACCAGGACTAAAACCAGGATTAATCCATTCCAGGACTAAACTAGGACTAAAGCAGGTCTAAACCAGGACTAAAACAAGGACTAAAACCAGTGATCTCATATATAAAGCATTTCTCTATCAATAATATTTTTAATATGGTTAAGGAAAGACTGGACTTTTTATTGTCTTTAAGTAAACAAAAGTTATTATGTTCAGATTTCCTCGTCTTTGCTACTTTACAGCAAACAGTTTCTTATTCATGGAGACTTGGGCTCAACAGCCAATTTGAAGAGATTTGTTAAACAATAAATTACTTTTTAAAGTCACTTTTTTTTGTTCTATATGAGTCTTTTGATCTGCCACAATAATGTAATAATGAATTTAAATGAAAATACCTCAAATTGAAGGCTTTTCTCAGCAATTTTTAGGTGAGATTAAAAATGAGATTAATTAGATTAATTAATTACAGATCATAATTAATTAATCTCTCAATTTTTTTAATGGCATGACAGCACTAACTGAAATACAGGCTACAAATATGAACCTTAGAGCAGTTTTGCGATGTATAAAACATAAAATGAATAAAATATACTTTGAACTAAGGCTGCGCAATTTAATTTTAATTGTGATTTTGATTTGTGTCTCAAACAATCTTCAAACTCATATAATCAAGTTGAAAAGATAAAGCTTAGCAAAGTTTATTTTGTTGTTTTTTATATAAATATAAGTATATTTGTTTTATTTTTTAAATATAGAGATTGTAGAACAGCTGGATATATAGTTCATTTTGGATACATTTATGTTTTTTTAGGCCTTAATTCATGTTCAAAGTATTCATTTTATGTTTTATACTTCGCAAAACTGCTCTAAGGTTCATATTTGTAGACTATATTTATTTTCAATTTGAAAGTTTTGGGTAAATTATCAATAACAAAGTGTTTAGTTTTGGGGGTTTTTGTGAGCGAAATGCTGAATAAATGCATCGTGTAACAAAAAAAATATTGACCAAAATAATCGTGATAATGATTTTTTTCCATAACCATGCAGCTCTGAACATGAAACAAGGCACAGAAAAACATAAATGTATCCAAAATAAACTATATATCCAGCTCTTCTACAATCTCTATATGTAAAAAATAAAACAAATATACTTACTTATATAAAAAATATCCCAAAATAAACTTTAAGCTTTATCGTTTCAACTCGATTATATAAGTTTGGAGATTATTTGACACACAAATCGAAATCGCGATCAAAAAAGCCTCACATGTACACGATAGAGACACTGATTACGATTAGATTTCTCTATAAATATTTGTAATTGTGTGAGCTTTTTTATTTTGCGGCCTTGTCGGTGCAGTCTGAGTCACATACAAACCCTGATTAGAGATGCTTAACTTAATTATTTTGCTATCAGCACATCTTCAGCACATTGCGTCACTACACCGGGTTTGTCTTTAGTCCACCAAGAACTTCTTTAGCCCCCAGTTTGAAGAAATTTTAGCATCATGACAACATCAGTCTCCGGATCCAAAAGGGTTTAGTCGCAATTTCAAAACCGCTTCCACCTGTGATTGGAGATTGGAGATGATAATAGGAGTGATTGGAGTCATCAGGGCATCTGCGGGTCCCTGATGAGACCATTGTGAGCCGAGGCGTGTCTCTGCTGAAGACGCGAGGAGAAGTAAAAGGGTCTAAAAGGATCCACCGTCGCACTTTTGATTCCTGACATTCCTTCAGAGTTACGTAATCCACGCGTAATTTCATCCGCACCCCGTCCTCGGTCGGATCGACTCTTCGCGGCAGTGAAATTCAAACGAAATCTGAAGCTTGAAATGTGAGGATAAATGTTTATGAACGGGGGAAAAAAAACTAGTGCTGTCATGCGATTAAAAAAATTGAGAGATTAATTAATTATGATCTGTAATTAATTAATCTAATTAATCTCATTTTAATCTCACCTAAAATTGAGAAAACTTCAATTTGAGGTATTTTCATTTAAATTCATTATTACATTATTGTGGCAGATCAAAAGACTGATATAGAACAAAAAAAGTGACTTGATAAAGTCATTTATTGTTTAACAAATGTCTCCAAATTGGCTGTTGATCCCAAGTCTCCATGAATAAGAAACTGTTTGCTGTAAAGCAGCAAAGACGAGGAAATCTGAACATAATAACTTTTGTTTACTTAAAGACAATAAAAAGTCCAGTCTTTCCTTAACCATATTAAAAATATTATTGATAGAGAAATGCTTTATATATGAGATCACTGGTTTTTAGTCCTTGTTTTGGTCCTGGTTTAGACCTGCTTTAGTCCTAGTTTAGTCCTGGAATGGATTAATCCTGTTTTAGTCCTGGTGTTAGTTCTGGTTTAGTCCTGGTTTAGACCTGGTTTTAGTTCTGGTTTAGTTCTGGTTTTAGTTCTGGTTTTAGTTCTGTTTTAGTCCTGGTTTAGTCCTGGTTTTAAGTTCTGGTTTTAGTTCTGGTTTTAGTCTGGTTTTAGTTCTGGTTTTATTCCTGGTTTAGACCTGGTTTTAGTTCTGGTTTTAGTTCTGGTTTTAGTTCTGGTTTGGTCCTGGTTTAGACCTGGTTTAGACCTGGTTTAGACCTGGTTTTAGTTCTGGTTTAGTACTGGATTAGTCCTGGACTGGATTAGTCCTGGTTTTAGTCTTGGTGTTAGTTCTGGTTTAGAGGTGCACAGGAGGAAAACGCAGTTTACGCCGCGTACGCGAGAAAACACGATCCACACGCGGCTCACGGGAGCACGTCGGTGTCCACGCAGTAACTACGGAAGGAAACGTGGTCCACGCGTTCTCAGGTTAATGACGATGATGAAGGTGTGTGTTTGTGTTTTGTGTTTGTGTGCGTGTCCCCTCATGTGGCAGGTCACTATAGGACAGTAGTGCAGGTTGTTTTCACCAGTGACATTTAAGTTGTAGGCGATTTTATATTTGTTATTTTCTTTTATATTTCACGTCGGTAGAATAATTTCCAAGACACAAATGTGTTTTTACCTGTGCGCTGCTGCCTCTGTTCTACTGGCTCTTCGACTTCGTCCATTGTGCGACAGACGTTTGCGTCGCTCTTACTGCGCGCGTTTTGTGTGGGTTTCCGGCAATGAGTGGAATTACCGAAATAAAAAATTATAAATGTGTTTTTGTGTGTGTGTGTGTTGTTGTCCCAACAACACATAAAAACAGGTTTTATAATAAAGCAACTCGCATACAGAAACAGTAAAGTTACAGATTAAAAAATTAGATTAACGCGATTAAAAAACATAACGCGCTAAATATGACTGTAATTAATTAATCGTAATTAACGCGATAATTTGACACCCCTAAAAAAAACTACCTGATGGTTTCTGCGTTTACTGTGAAATCGTGAGCGGCGTCGGAGCAAAGTGGGATTCTGTGGTCTTCTGCCAAAACGGGGAATTGTCACACCTCAACGCAAAAGTAAGTTTGAGCGATAGAGAGGGAGCTTCACCACATCATCACGTTTAAAGGTTTTGATTTGACTCTTGTGAGATTTTAAGACATGTTACAATGTTTTAACCTCATAAAAACAATGTTGTGATTTGAGCAAAGATGGGAACAGTACTGAAAAATTGTAATTAAGCAAAAGTATATTTATTTTGCTTACTTAATTCCTACTCAAGTAAATGTAACCATCTAAAAATCTACTTGAGTGAAAGTAAAAAAGTACTTCATACTTTAATTTGAGTAAATATTTATTTAGCTACTTTCAACTATCTGATGATGAGTCATAAATCTAATCCACCGCAAACTTGTTTCAATCAACTTTTAGGTCAGACATGTCAAACTCTAGCCAAGCTGGCGCCACCTAGTGCCTCCGCTCAATTTCATTTCTCTCCAGCGACTAGGTCAGGAATCAGAATACACTAGACGGTTCGCAAAAAACCCCGGAAGTGCAAATTCGTGCACCAGNTATATTTTTACAAAATCAACAATCAATGCTCCAAACTCTTATTTATTTGTGGTAAAAGAACTTTACAGTTTTAAATGATATAATAATAAAAAGGTGGAGGTACAAGTATGTTCTCATTGGCTTTTTTGTTCAGTATGACACGGAGGATGCATGTACCTTATTTCGTTTGTACTTGAAACTCATTTTTTTCCACTCCCAGACTTCAAATGAACACATTTTTAACCAGACTTGAATGATTTGTCAAATGGACTTTTCATGAATGTTCAAGGGTTTAATAAAGATCGTTACACATTATATTTTATTAAAAATAAAACTAAGAATGAATACACAAGTCTACCACATAGATTTTTAGGATTTAAAAAAAAGTACAGGGCTCAAATCATATATCAGATTTACTTAGCATTTTTCTGGACACTCACTCCTCACTCAGTGGTGGAAATAAACTATTGTAGCTACATTTCATTTTCATTTGAATACAAGACGAGAGGAAAACATTTGAAAATGTTTAGTGTTTATTTTCATAATTTGCCTAGGGGACACTCCTACTTCACTGTATGTAGTGTTTAAGTCTCACTATAGATCATTTTGTTACTACCCTTTTAACCTTAACCAGAAAAGAAGAACCATGTACATTTTTTTACTGCTTACAGGTCTGTATAAATATTTATTTTTACTATCACAGAGTTTTGGAAGGATCCTATGAAGAGTGAAAGCTGAATTAAGTTAATTTATGAATTATATCAGTAAAAAATAACAAAGATGAATTGAAATTTTTTGCATTTATACCTTTTCGTTCCTCATCTGATAAACTGTGAAGGGTTCAGAAACAGCTTCAGTTTGATTCGGGGCTTATTTTAATCAGGGGAAAACTTATCCTGATGGAAAGGGGTTAAAGGCACACTGTGTAACTTTTCTCTTGCAGGACCTGCCATCTGCTTGTCTCCATGGAGATGTTGTCTGGAATGTATGACATCTTGCATTTACTCGATAACATCAGTTTTTATTGACTTAAAAACTTGTACTCTTACTGTGAGTGGGCTCGCCTCTACACAGATTTAATATGTAACTTGGTCTTACGGCATCGCCTTCTGTCTCTGTAAAGATGGATAAATGTAATGTCATACTATGGAACATTCTGAGCAACATCTCTATGGAGGGAAGCTGGTGACGATCAAATCTATTGATAAAAATATTGCATCATTTTGTGTTTTATTGATACTTACTTTATGAATATCATAATAATATTGTTAAAGTGGGTCAAAAGTGTTTCATACAGAACACAACAGGTGATAGTTAAGGTCAGTTAATACAATCAACCGATGAACCTGCCCAGGGACTACAGGTGGAAATTAGCACTGGTGTTAGTGGCTAGACACTTCACCCACATTGCCTAGTATGAAAGTGGTGTGTGCGTGAGTGATGGTGGTGGTCGGAGGGTCCGTTGGCACCCATGGCAGCCGCGCTTCTGTCAGTCTGCCCCAGGGCAGCTGTGACTACTACTGTAGCTTACCATCACCAGGTATAGAGTGAATGAATAATACTGAATGTAACGCTCTGTAAAGTGTCTTTGTGACAAAAAAATGTCTGTGAAAAGCACTATATAAATAGGGACTTACTTACTTACTTACAGACTTATTTGGACCTCAAGAGCAGCTTATATAACATATCTGGACTGGGGCAACTACATTTTTAGGCCCGAGCGCCAGAGGGTCTATTAGTATTGCAAAACAATGCTCCTAGTGGCCAAAAAATGGAATGGCGCGACGTGACTCGCCCGTAGTGACCAGGGACCCTCGCCATGATGTAGCAATGAGCCAGAGGTTTCCGAAAAACCAAGCGGAACATTGTTCTCGTATCAGAATATAATCTTCTTTCTTTCTTATTTTTTTCCTAACCAACTTACCTATTTTTCACCCACTGAACAATGATGAAAGGTCCTGGAAATTTTGCCAAACTCACGCTTCTCTAACTTTTGGCTATTTCCATTTTCCAAAAATAAATAAAATGGCTCGTCAGCTCCCCCAAACGACTAAAAAATGCTTTAGGGAATACGAATGAGGGCAAAAAAAAATTGCACGTACAGTCATGAAATTTGACACAGAAGTCGATCATGTCAAGACAAGGAAAAAATATTATTACGCCAACACCGTGTGCTCCACCAGGAGGCAGCAATATTGGATTAAACTTTGCTAAAATTTTTATGGAAAAATAAGGTTTTATTTGTCATAGGCACACAAAATTTGGTATCCAAATTTGTGACATGGTCTCGATTAAAAAGGTCAATGATGCCCACACCCCATTTACATTGTGTTGCGATGGCAACAACTCAAAATTCTACCCTTGCCAATGGGACGTCCTTACACAAATTTTGGCATAGCCAGACCAAATTTGGTAGCCAGATGCATCATGGCAATAAGAACAAAAATGTATATTGTGATCACGCCCCTTTACAAATCATAAGTCGGCCATCTTGGATTTGTTTTTTTTTTCAATAAACATACAAAGGGGTTAAGAGTTAGGGTTAGGATTATTCGGATCAGTGCGAGGCGCAGCGTTTTGCACGGTGTGGCGTTTGTGTGGCGTTTGCGGGGCGCGGCATAGGCATGCGCGAGGGCCAATCATTGCCTCTTGCGGCTATATTTTATTTTATTGTACTTAAAGGTGCATGATGTAACTTTTCTGGTGAAGGTTCTGTCGTCATTTTTTATTCATTTTTTTAATTGGAGATTTGATTGCTTTGCCTGAAACGCTCCACAGTATAGTGTTAAGCGTATTTATTCATGATACGTTTCATGCAGTAGTGTGGAGCATTCTGGACAAAGCAACAACATCTCCATGGAGACGAGGAGGTAGTGAACTCTATACCAGAACAGTTACACAGAGCACTTTTATTCCTCAGATACATGAGTACAATAACGCGGGTCTTTGCCCAACAGGATTATACATGACCGGCTCTTGTGCCTACGAGAACCTGCTGTTTTCAGAAGCTAAGACCTGGTCCCAGGCTCAGACCTTCTGCAGAGAGAAGTGTGTGGACCTGACCACTGTCCATGACATGAAGGAGATGAAGGACCTGCTGCAGATGTCTGAGGGCCAGTATGAAGACGGCCTGTGGATAGGGCTTTACAAAGGGATAGATATGAATTGGCAGTGGTCTCTGGCAGATGAGCACTTCTACAAAGAGGGAGAGATGAGCTATTTCTACTCAAACAAATCTGTCACCCACAACTGCATGACATTTACAGATGGAGTGCTGGGTTCATTCGAGTGCGTATACAAGAAATGTGCAATTTGTTTTGATGGTAAGGATCATCACTAAGATATGCTTTTTCACTGCCATTTTGTGTTTTGTAACTTTAGGCAGTTTGTCACCACCTTGTCTCCATGGAGATGTTATTGATTTTTATTACCATTCGTACATAATTAGACTGGCCATGTTGTATTCTCATGTGACACCACTAGATGCTGTTTACGTTACTGCAGTCTGATAGTTCACCGACTTTGGCCTGACAGAAGAAGACCAGAGAGGCCACGTGAGGGGAGGGGGGAGCAGGTTTAAATGTAACCTCTGCGGAGACAAGGGGTGATGCTATCAGGTAAAGTTACAGAGCAGATCTCTGAAGAGGCAAGCCCGCTCACTTTAAGTGCAATGTATAGCTCACACCACAGCATCTACCTCCATTTTCGCCAAAAGTTCAACACTTTGAACACTTGTCTGATGCGTCGGCGTTGACTTTCTGTTATGACCATACTCTGTGGAAGGGAAGGAACAAAAACCAAGATGGAAAAATTGTATAAATAAAGTAATAATTTAATAAACAGGATTGTAAAAGGTAGAATAACAAATGTGGTCTAAAATATATATACACAAAATTACCTAAAACTAGGGGACACATAAAACAAAACAAAATCACGAGTGTCCCAAAATAAAGCCACATAAACCCACAAACAGAATCAGGTGGCAGCTAAAGAGACACAACAGAACTAAACTAATCTAACAGAAACCCAGTGTCTCAACACACACAAAGTCAGACACATATTAGTACAAAACAAAATGACTGACACAAAAGAGGCACAGACACTAAATGGCAGACTGGCCACAAAGGCCAGCAGCCCCATGCCACGTATTCAGACCCTAAAACAGGAGGAGGCAGCTGCAGGTGAGGCAGGTTTGGCCTGGTGTAGAGGTGTCTCACCTGTCAGGAACCAGGGCTCTCACAGCAGGAATCAGGACGGACAACAAAAGAAATTAAAACACACAAAACAAGTTGTAGAACTGGAGAACTGGGGCAAACACTTGAAACATGCCCAGATGCAGGCCAGGTTTACATGCAAACCCTATGGAGGGCCATAAGGTTTGCATGTAAACCTGGCCTGATGCCAAGGTGCATAAGCTGAATTCAAATTGCTATTTTAAGTAAAATTGGTGAGAGCTGCTTTGGTGTTGACATTCTGATGCATTTTCTCCACAGAGTCTAAGCAAGGTCTTGATCAGTATGTACTCACTGACAAGTTTACATGGATGGAGGCACGTGAATACTGTAGAACCAACTACACCGACCTGGCCAGTGTGAGGAACGCAGCAGAAGTTCAGATGATCCAGAGCGTGGCTGGGGGGCAGCAGGTCTGGGTGGGCCTCTTCAAAGACAGGTGGCTCTGGTCGGACAACTCCGCTTCCTCTTTCAGGTTCTTCATCGCTCCCAAACAACCCTACACCAGCACTGATCCAATGTGTGGAGCCATGATAAAAGCTGATTTGGGTCGATGGCGTGAGAGTTTTTGCGATCAAAAACTACCTTTCCTCTGTAAATGTAAGTCTGATTTGAACTCTTTTTCTATGAAGTAAAAGTAGTAAAGGACTGTACTTAAAGGTGCACTGTGTAACTTTTATGGTGGGAGGTCGGTCAAATGCTTTTCTTCATGGAGACTTTATTGCTTTTGTCTGGAATATTTTGCAATATGAAGTTAAACCTTTCTACCTTCATGGAGACCAAGTTACAGGTCACATCTGTGGAGAGGTGACCCCGCTCAGTGTCAGAATGTCTGTTTTTTAGGCATTTTTGAGCTGTAAAACCAACTGCAATTCGAATAAATGTAAAGTAGAGCTGTTTAATGTCATACTCTGGAACATGTTGACATCGCAATGTGGAACAGAGTGTTTTCAGTTTGAGAGAACTAAATTTGTGACATTTGTGAGTTAAACATGTGTGACTGCATCAAAACACAAACCACTCCGGGTCTGTTTGTGACGAGGAAACAACGTTATAACATAGATCAGAAAATAGTGTAATATGGGACGTTTAAATATCAAATTAAAATGGAGAAATTCTTTCACCAGTGATTATTCGTATGTTCATTTCAGGCCGAAAATCTTCTAAGACTCTTAAAGTAGTTCTGAGCTCAGATGCGGGTTTGAATCTCAATGATCCTGTTGCACAAGAAAACATCATGAAACAAGTGAGTACAAGTGCGTAAAGAGCCTGTAGGTGGTTCGCTTTTATTGTTATTTATTGATATATTAGAGACAGTAGAGCTCCTGCACCCACCTGACTCAACCTAAGTTTTCAGTGTGAATTTTTAAACTCTGATTGTTTTTATTCTGAATTTCCATCGATGAACTATATATTTTGTGTGTTTAAAAATTTTAACTGAAAAATGCACCTTGAAAAATTGCCACACATATGTTCTCACGCCCTCAGATTCAACAGTGAGAATTTGCTGTGGAAGATTTTGCAGCAAAGAGCCAAGATGAAAAGGCAAAAGCAATCAATCCTGAGAGAGAAGTTCTAACTTAGTAACACCCAGGGAATGCTGCAGGAAACACATCTTTTTAAAGAATATGTGTCTGCAATATCTTGACATCTGGTTTACTTTCCAGCTTTTTATGTTATCAAAAAAGCTCCGTGGAGATGTGTGTGAAAAAACAGACTTTATTATAAAGCCCTATACATCTAATGTTTACTGATATTGACAGTGTAAATGAGGTGAAATGGATAATAGGGAAAATACGATGTGCTCTGACGAATGTGCAGATGTTATAAAATCACTCATGTAAACTTAAACAACAGAAAAATCATTGATTTAACTGTAGTTTTGAATTGTTATGAGACTATAGTCAGACTGGCGCCACCTAGTGCCTCCGTTCAATTTCATTTCTCTCCAGTGACTAGGTCAGGAATCAAAATACAATAGTTTGCAAAACCCCCAGAAGTGCAAGTTTGGGCACCAACCAGTCGGCGAAGAGCCATATATTCAGTGTTATCAACAATTCCTGAGATCGAGTATTTAAAGCTGGAACAAAGAAAATGTTTGGTGAATTTCATCAAGGGGAAAGACACAGCGATTGGTTAAATGATAAAAAGCACCAGCCTACTGTCGAGTGAACGAATTCTAACACTGCGAGGTCAGACGGTTTCTACAAAGTGAAACCATCTGATGAATCAGGCTAATGCGACTATGGCTTAATCATTCAAATGAAACTAAATAAAGAAACATATATCAATATAAAAATACATTCACAGCTTAAGTAAAGGTGCATTGTGTAACTTTTCTTGGCGGAGGGTCAAATGCTTTTCTACAAGGAAAAATGTGGAAAAATGTTATTGTGAGGGTCCTGATTGTTATTTTTATTACTTATTAGTATTAGTGTGTCTGCTTCACAGATTGAGCTGAGGTTAAACACTGCCCTGATAAGACCAGCCTCCCTGCAGTGGGTCCGCAGCTCTGTTTTTGGCAACAAGTCCACAGAAGAGAAAGGACCCGAGTACTGTCAAAACATGACAAACAGAACTAACTCATCGTAAACAGTTTGCAGTGCTCCAGAGTTACTCCTCACTTACCTTATGGATTCTATTATTCACCATGAGTTTAGAAGCACTTTTCACAACTTTCAGAGGTCAGAGCAGAGTTTTGTCATCACACTAATTGTAACAACAACTAGCATGCTAATGTGCACTTCCTGGTTCTTGGACAATAAAGCGTTTTGTTATTAAATGCAGACAACTTGTCCACAGCAGACTTACCTTGACCACAAGAGCTGCTTATACAATCGATCTGTAGGCTACAGATCTGTACTTTTTTGAAATTTTGCTTAAAATAAATAAATAAAATAATGTTTAATATTTAACATCTTTCCACAATACAGTAAATAGATGCTGAGATTTAAGTCTGCCTATAGTCGTTTTTCTCTTGAGTTTATTTTCCTTTTGTTTAATGTGTGTTGTCTACATTTGTGTGGTTTGTACATTGAATTTATAAATGGAAATTGTAAAAATGAAATAAATACAACAAAAAAACATATATGTCGTAGGAATAGTTGTTCATTTATTTTCACACCATTTAATAATTTAGCAATACATAACACAACAACACAATAACACAACAGACCTGGCAAGTCCAGAGTGATGTTTGTGTATTTTTTATATAGAGGAATATCAGTCTGGTCACTGCTCCCTGTCGCGTCTCAAGTCTGTTCAGATGTGATCATCCAGTCACATTTGTTTTTTCTTTTTCAGTGTAATTTCACCTCGGATGAACAGAGTTTGGTGCTTCGCTCATTGATACTGCAGAAATCCACCATGTTTTTCTGTCTCCTGTGATATCGCTTTCCTCTGTTTTTTTCAATCTAGACAAAGACTGTATATATAATTGGACATAACAAACACATTATCTGTTGTGTTCCAAACAGGCAGTTAACATGCAGGCTCTTCCTGCTCCTGTGACCCCCGCTCCCATTAACTTACATTAGAATACAGTGGCACTTCTGTCTGTAGCTGCTGCAGTGTCATCATTTTGGTCTTTAAATGTTTGTATTAACCCGTTATGCATGATCCCGGTGTTTGTATTTGACAATTGTGTCCTAAAAAAAAAAAATTGTATTCTTGTATTTTCCCCTGTAACTGCTATCATCACGAGCTTCATTTGAGTGGAGCTGAATGCTGGGTCATTCCACCACAATTCACCCAAAAAAATTGCAATTTGAACACTCACATTGTCCAGTGGCAAAGAAAATTGGTGTATGGGTAAGTCATAGTCAAGAAAGACAATCTCTAATTTTAGCATGATTTGAGTATATTGCAATTTATTTATTTTTTTTACTTTTTTGTGTAGTCGCTGAATTTCGAATTGCATTTACTCAGCAACTACTGGTCCAATATCAAAAACCAAGGCGTCTCTGGAAAGGGGACATCATAAAGAATCCAAATTATTTTTGTATTTGAGAACTTTTAATTATTAAAACAATTAACAGGCAACCGAATGTAAATGAACTGTGCAAAACCATAACCAAGTAAGAGTACAAAACTTACATAACCAATAGTTATAGCAACAAAAAGGTAAGCTATAACAAAACTTACCAAACCAAAAGCTACAACTAAACAAAAGTAAGAGTGAACTACTTGCAAACAGCGAAACTCAGTTAAACCAAAAGGTACCAGTTAACACAATAGCCAAACCAAATGAGTCAGATCCCCCACTAGCTCCGATATACCCCACTGTCTACCTGGACCCTCGTCTTCGTGCTGTCCTGGTGGGAGGATTTTAATCACCAGTGGAGAACCACTGCACCAGTAGGACTGAAAGGCTCCTGCTATGCAGCCATCCTCAGGACCCCACAGATGTGAACCCGAGCATATAGCTCCAGCCACACTGACCGCCACATAAACCCATACCACACAGGCCCCCTATGCAGAACCTGTGGGAAAAGCCTACTGGGGGTAGACTCCAACACAAATGGCTAAACAAATGGTCATGACAAACTAAAGACCATATAAACAAAACTGGACCTAACTGAGTACAAAATGTAAATGGAAACAAAATGAGCACTAAAACTTAAAGCTTCAACTACACATGTGGAACTCTCAAACAATAAGTAGTTAGCATTAGCTAGCTCCACTACTTACCAAGTATGCTAAACAGATATCACCTACCAGACAAAGCATACAAAGATCAAGCACAAGCACCCATTTGGTGAAACAAAACAAGCAAAAAAGTTGGTCTTGCTCCCGGACGAGCCCCCATTTTTTACGAACTGGCTGAAGGTTTGAACAATGGAGAGTCCACACATGTTTAAAAAGAATACAAAAATAGATATTTATTTAAAACCAAGGTGCAACTAAAGTTGTGGCCACACAGTGGAGAGGAGAGAAGAGTGAGCAGTCTCCAGCAGCCAGCTTTAAAAGGTGGTGGGCCACACCCACAATCAGGTGCAGCTCGTTGGGTTGGCCCTACCACTCTCTGGAATCTGGAAAGGAGGGGAAGAGAGAGACAGCAGCAGCACAAACCCAACCACAAAATACTGAACTAACCTGGGGGTCGTAACAATGAATATGAAGCTCTGCCGATATCCCTCTTGTTGTTAGTTAGTTATTTAGATTATTTGGACCGCACCAGGCAATAAAATTGTTATTATGTAGCTTTCACACAAGCAAACAAACCAAAATACACGCATCAAGAATCTCGGACTTCTGGTCATTGCGCAGTGCATACTGGGAAGGAATTTTCAAAAAAGTGAGCATCAAACCACCATGTTTGATTTTACAGTGGGATGCGTCTATTGACAAAGTCAATCTTTTCAAGTCTTTTTTACCATATTGCTTTTGTTTCTGGTTCTGATATTGTCATATTTTAGTTTTGGGATTCAGACATTGTTAATTGTGTGGTTGTTGGATCCTAACAGCTGAAAACGGCTTGAGAAATGTGTTTGCGAACTCCATAGATGCAAACGTGAATGAGATGTGTGTGACTGCAAACCCCTGTTCAAACTGTTTCCCTTCCCAAATAGTTGAAAAATAGTGATAGGTGAAGGCGATGGGCAGTATTGATCCACGGGAAGGACGAAAAAGGAAACCTTTGACTGCCTAAATCAGGGGTGGGCAACCTTTCTGGCTCGCGGGCCACATAAGGGCCGGACAGAAGACAGGACATAACGTGTCAGATTCATTACATTCTTATTCACATTTATCTAGGACTTCAGACGTGCGCTACACGTTCCATCACTGCTGTAAAAGATTCAGAACACATAAAACTGTTGAGACCTGTTCCACTGCACACCACGAGTGAATGTATATCATGAGTTCACCATTTTCGAATATGACTAGTAACAGCTCAAAAACAAAGCTCACGCCAAACAACCACAGATACACACCTGTGAGTGTGGTAAAACCTGACTCCAAAATGATGTACGCATTAATAATTACAACTCAGAGTCCATGGGCTTCCTTGATTGACTTTTACAAACTCAAAATGGAAGCAGTGCAGTCTTATATCTTAAGCACCAACTTCTTCACTCATGGTCCGAATAACTCCTGTAAGAACACTTTCCCATAAAGCATTGCGGCCAACATAATACGCCGCAACTCAATGTATATATAGTGCGCCATCTACTGGGAAACGCTAGAATGCATGACAAATAAAACATCAACAAGGTTTATTATTGTAATTTATTCCAGTTCGGCGGGCCGGATTAAAAGGTTTAAAGGGCTGCATACGGCCCCCGGGCCGTAGTTTGCCCACCCCTGGCCTAAATCATCCCGAGTTTGCAGCGAACATTATGTATGTGGAGCGCCATCAAAGTGGGATCCCAGACGATACAGACGACAAATAGACTGAGCTCACACTTTCTTGTTCTTGTAGTTTTACAGCAAAATTAAGTCTTGGTCTCTTTGCAGTGGAAGGTGTTTCTTGGCGAACAGCTGGTGCCTTTCACTTTGGCGTTGACTTTTTAAATTCATAACCAAGGCTGAGTGAGGGATCGGGGTTTTGCTTTGATGGCGCTCCACATACAAAATGTTCGCTGCAAACTTGGGATGATTTAGGCAGTCAAAAGTTAACTTTTTCGTCCTTCCCGTGGATCAGTACTGCCCATCGCCTTCGCCTTTCACTATTTTTCAATTCCGTAGGGAAGGGAAACAGTTTGAACAGAGGTTTGCAGTCACACACACTTGATTCACTTTTGCATCTATGGAGTTTGCAAACAAATTTCTCGAGCCATTTTCCACTGTTAGGATCCAACAACCAGACAATTATGTTGTCCGAATCCCAAAACTAAAATATGACGATATCAGAACCAGAAACAAAAGTGATATGGTTAAAAAAAAACTTGAAAAGATTGGCTTTGTCAATAGACACATCCCACTGTAAAATCAAACGTGGTGGTTTGATGTTCACTTTTTTGGAAAATCCTTCCCAGTATGCATTGCGCAATGACCGGAAGTCCGAGATTCTTGATGCGTGTATTGGTCTGATTGACATGCCTCAGCGATATCTCCAATTACCAGTACTGATGTTCCCTGTTAATACCGCGGGCCATCCTAATCTCAAGTTATCATCATGAACTCATAATACAGGAACATGTAGAACTTCGTTGAACTCACTGCACATCAGCCCGGAGCAGAACCACTGAGCTCGGCCAACAGCAGCAGCCAACAAAGCAAAGAGGAGCACTCACCTCGCGCAGCCCCTCAGGACGGGGCTGAGGTCTGGTCCGTGGTTTTGTGTTGTCCTCCGAGTGCATTGGTCAGATGGTCCGGAGGCTCCATCCTGCATGTGCTGGTTCCAGATGGGGACGAGTAAGGCCTGGGTCCGAGCTGTTCCGTGCTGTCGTCTGTGTGCTGGTTCCGTGCGAAGAAAGCGAGAATGCGCTGTAGACTACAGGTCCAGGTGGGCTGTTCCAGTTCTCCATGCTCAAGAATCGCGGCTGGTTCCGAGGTGGTGCAAAACATCTGGACAGAAGCGTGATCCAGTTTGGTTGTTTGTATATTGTTTTGAGCGTCCGTCCTCCGTGCTCTTGGTTCTTCCTGGGGAAAGTTCTTCTCAGGCTGAGGCACCTAACATCACTCCCCACTCCAGCTCTTCTGAGCCCGAACTCTGGTTTGGATCTAGTCCGACTGTAGTATTTCTCATATTAGGCTAAAAGCGGCATTTTTAAAGTTGAATCAATTGAATAGGCTATTGCCTTTTGCCATAAAATGATTTGGTTAATTAATAGCCTAAAATAACAAATGCTGGTTGCTACGTGAACACGGGGAACACTGGGACCTCTCTGCGTGCAGGGTCCTGAACAGGGGTATGCACCTCCAATTTTGACTCACTTTGGAGCCACACATTCGCATATGGGTACTTGATCAGTTCATTGTGTATTTCATTCTCTGTATTGACCATTGTTGTCAAAATAATTTGAAAATGAGTCGCGGCTGCATCTGGAAAACAATCTGTTATTGCCCTGGAGTCCTATAGCGCGGCATTTCAGGCAGAGGAGATGTCACCTCCTATGAAATGCATCACCTCCTATGATGCATTTCAAATAGTTCGTTTGACCCTACTGTCTATGGTTTGGAGCCAAGTTCGTGTTCACACCAGAGGAACCACACCAGAGTTTGGTATTCGGTGCGGATTCAAGCGAACCGAGACTACCTCTTTTTTGAGGTCTCAGTCCGATTGATGCGTCCACACCAACAAAAACGAACCGAAATAAGAGCTTTTGGTTCGAATGGACCATTTGGTGCGCACCAACTACAGTCGGTGTGAAAGCACCCTTACACCTCAGAAGTTCGTATGCTGCAGCTGTGATAAGTTCCCATGGATTGGTCTAGTGGAGGAGGTCTCAGAAGAATTCAGTGACTATAAGATAAAGTTCATGCACTGTCATGGCCCAGCCAAAACCTTCTACTGGCCGTCTAAAGATGATTCTTGTTGGATACCTGATTCAGACATACACTGTGTGATAAACACTCCTTTGTTGAAATCAACTTCAACAAGAAACTACAGCATTTCGCATCATGACATGTCCAGAAGTTCTAACCACTGTTTGAACTGGTCTGCAGATAAGGAGTAAATATCCTGATTTCATGAAACAAAGACAGTTGTGAAATTTTAAGTGACATTTGGTACTGTGTGATCGACAATTTTTTTCTTAGAGTTTATCAACTTGGACTCTGTGTGTATAAATGTATAACCGTATACACTGAATGGATAAATGAAAATGTAATTGTGATATCTCCAAAACAGTTGGTCCGATCAAACTAATATTTGAAATTTTGGCTTTTCTGACTGTGTTTTATCTATAAACCAAGTTTCATAAAAATGTAAGAAACGAGGGTTTAACTCATTGGGTGAACTGAGGGGGACCGACCCTGCAATCGCTGACGTCCAGTAGCGACTGGACAATAGAGGATTCACACCGCACTGCTTAACTTGCCCTAGATAAAAATGAATAAATTTGTTTTGTCTTAGGCTATATATTTCATATTCTGTGTCTATCCCTTTATTTGATTCATGTCTTTATCCCATAGACTGTATACACACACACACACACACACATATATATCACAAATCACAAATTTGCCTTATAAATGATGCAAACTTTTAATCAGTGGCATTACCACAAACACAAAACACTGTCCAATTTCTTCCTCAAAAGTCTGAGCTCTGCTCCAAACTGCATGTTTGTACTGACAGAGGATTGACTGTAGACTTCTCCATTAAGTGTATTATAAATGATTAGAATATCAATCTGAATTAAAGGGATAGTTCAGGATTTTTGACATGAATCTGTATGGCATCCCCATCATCAGTGTTGTGCATCCACACCGACTTACCCCCCGAAAGCGCCCGGTGAGCTGAGATCGTGACCGGTTTTGGTGCTGAGGAAAGTAGTTCGGCAAGTTGTGTGGGGACTGTATACTAAAGCGTTTTTCTTCTCAAAGCAATATTTGTTCAAAAGAGTGATACATTTGCATCACAAAACCATCGTCGCCAAAAAAGTCAGATCTCATAATCGCTTGGCGCTATTTTCTCTCCGTACGTACCACTGCACTACGGATCCATCACTTTCTTCAGTTGTTCGGCAGTGTTTACATGCGCAGACCGCCGCCACGCGAGAGAGCTAACGAGAGAGCTAGAGCCATAAGTATATGAGCCTGGTTCACTTTGTTTACTGCTCGGAATGTTAGCGACAACATGTCTGATTATGACACCGACAATAAAGACTTTGCCTTTACCACAAACCCAAGGGGAGATCTTTGTGAACCCGAATATACTGATGCCGAATTTCACCAGATGGAGTTAGAACGAGCAGAGAGAGAGAGAAAAGACAGAGAAGTGGTACAAGTTGACGCTGGAGCCGTGAGAGACCGAGTGAACTACAATCACCATCACGTCATTTATAAACTCGTATACAGCGAACATACAGCCGACACTGTGACTGAAGTATGGACAATTAACAGAAACATAGAATCATTCACACGTCCACGTAGCTGCTGCCAACAGTGTACGTGACATTTACAATAGTTATAACAGTCTATTTATAAAGTTACGTTTTGTAGAAGCTTCACTGGTGATATGACACTGAGTGATTTACTGCACACAGAGTTACAGCTGATTCTTGAGTCTGTTCTCTTGTAAACGTAGCGGCACTTCTTCGTTCTTACCTGGTTTAGTTTCCACATTGAAGCCAAAGGCAAGAAGCCAAAGTTTCTTCAGCGCAAAGTCCGTGACAGGAAAACGGTGAAATGTGTGTGGAGATTCAGCCAGATTTTTGTTGTTACAGCCTGGATAATCAAGAGTTCGCACCATTTTTTAGATATATTCATATGTATCTTATACAAGCTCATATACTTATGGCTCTAGCTCTCTCGTTAGCTCTCTCGCGTGGCGGCGGTCTGCGCATGTAAACACTGCCGAACAACTGAAGAAAGTGATGGATCCGTGCACAGCTGTCACCTGGCGGCCGCGCGCAGTGGTACGTACGGAGAGAAAATAGCGCCAAGCGATTATGAGGGCTGACTTTTTTGGCGACAGTGGTTTTGTGATGCAAATGTGTCACTCTTTTGAACACATATTGCTTTGAGAAGAAAAACGCTTTAGTATACAGTCCCCACACAATTTGCCAAACTACTTTCCTCAGCACCAAAACCGGTCACGATCTCGGCTCACCGGACGCTTTCGGGGGGTAAGTCAGTGTTGATGCACAACACTGCTCACGGGGATGACATACAGATTTATGTCAAAAATCCTGAACTATCCCTTTAAGAAGGTGTCTCTGATTCAGTTTGTTGGGAATGATCAGCTCACATATGCTCCTCTCAAACAGGTCGTTCACCTGCTTCTTCAGGTGGTGCATCTGAAACAAGACATGCATAGATATTTACCATAGAAATACTTTTGAACAAGTCAGAGGTTCTACATGTGACGCAACAATCCTGAAAAAATTCTAATTGTGTTTGGTGACTCCTCAGATGGAGAAGACTTTGTACAGAGCATTAATGAAATCAGCATGAATGAAGCATAATGTAATAGAAAGAAATAAAACAGAATCCAACCTTTTTTCTGGTATCCATAGACCTCCACTTCACAGAGGGTCAAATACTTGTCTGTCCCTGGGATGAGCACGTTCACATACTGCCCCTCCACAGCTCCATCCAGTATGAAGGTTTTAGAGCGGCCTGCTGGGATGTGTGAAACTGTAGCCACTCTGAAACAGACAGGTGCATCATTATGTGTGTTATTTATTTATATTTAATCATAATTACATTTGGACACTCAAAGACATGTTGCAGAGCATTAGTCATTCACTCCACACTGGTGGAGGTAACATACACAGCTGCCCTGGGGCAGAGTGACAGAAGCGAGGCTGCCAATCTGTGCAATCGGCCCCCTCCCACCATCAGCAACACTCACAGCACATTGATACTAGTGTGGATGAAGTGTTTTAACATCAGCACTAACCAGGCCCAGGCCTGTTTAGCTTTGCAGATCTGAGAAGATCAGGCTTTGAAAAGGTCTGGGGTCATGTGGTACAATCATAGACTGTATAAAATGGACTGAGAGAGTACGACGTTCTCCATAGTGTTTAGCTCCAGCCAAATGAAGTCAATCAAGGCTAGCCATTATAGCTGCTAATTTGTGAGCAACAAGGCACATTAGCTGTCAATCAAACCTGCTGCTAATACGAGCAGGAGCTGACCTCTGGAAAAGAAGGTGCTTGATTGATCTGTTATTAATGTTCACAATACACAATAGTAGAATAAAACACCAGGATCATACACAGCCACTTAAAACAAACATTTCAAGGTCACAGTGAGAAACCTCATTCTGAGCCAGACTAGATAGAACTACTTTGCACCCATGGTCACTTCCTGATTGGAACGCAGTGACTACTGGACTATCTATGTCCATCTAGCTAGTTTACTGTCTACAGTTAGAATATACAAAACCCAAGAAACTTACAGTTTATTGTTGTTTCCATTATTGTCCAAGGAGTTGCCCACACGGATCTCAGCACCGTCCAGTCTCTCAGGGCAGCAGTCTTTTCTGTTCGTGATGGTGATGGAGGTAACAAAGTGTGGGTCTTTCAGGTCCACTCTCCACCAGGGGTCAGTGGTGGTGGCTGTGTGGGTGCATGACTTATCATAGTAGACAGAATTGCGGTTACCATCAATGGCATTGGAAGCAGCTCCGAGCTCATTGTATGTGTCAATCTGGGTCGCTGCACCGGTAAGAGCCAAATTAACTGAAAATCAAAAAAAAAAAAAACAAGTGTGGGGATTGCAGAATAAGATTTTTCAAAAAAGAGAAACATAAATATAAATGTGAGTAAAAGCAAAAAGCAAAAAAGTGGCAAAGACTTTGTACCATTGGCATCTGCCTCCCCGTAGACCTCCACTTCACAGAGGGTCAAATACTTGTCAGTTCCTGGTAGAAATACATTGACATAACGTCCTTCAGTAGGTGGACATACAATAAATTTTTCAGAACTGCCTTGTCCGATGTGGGAAATCGTAGCGACTCTGAAAATATATACATACCACAGTATTTTTATTGAAGTACCAGTACTGTTACTTGAGTAAACGTTTTCTCACTGTGAGCATGTGACAAAAGCTTGATGTTAACAGTGTACATATTTGTACATTATTGAATATTTTGTTCTTCCAATTATAAATCAGGGCTGGACTGGCCATCTGGAGCACCAGGAGTTTTCCCGATGAGCTGAGGAACTTTTGGGCCAGTCACTGTGAGACCTGATGTACTGTTCCAGTGACCTGCTCTTAGACCAGTGACACACTTCTGCAAAATGCATTTAGGATTCATGTTTTTTAGAATGGATTAAAAGTGATAGATTTCAGAAAATAGTATCCAATCTATTTTTTGACGCTTGACACAAGCAGAAGCACATATCCCCATCATTTAATTACAGTTAATAATATGAGTTTATTGAAAGCAGCCAAAAGCATTAGGGTTTGTGCAACAAATACCAATCAATAGCAATAATACCCCCAAATCTTACACACATTTTAAATGAGCAAGTTTAAGCTAATGATGATAATCAATTAGCAAAAAATTAATTAATTAAAAATCAGTTGTGCAAAGGGGCTGGTCCAGACCAAAACGTCCAGGGCCAATTTCCTCTGTCAGTCCAGTGCTGAAATCAGCTCTTATGTCTCAACAGTTACTCTTTAAGTAAACACTCTTTCCTGAGTAGTAGTTTTCCCAAATACTCTTTTACTCACGTAATTTATTGAACCATTATTTTGTACTTCTACCTGAGAAATATATATATTTTTAAAGTTACAGGTGTATTATGTCACTTCTCTGGTAGAGGGTCTGTCAAATAAATTTGTCTGTGCAGATGTTATTGCTTTGTTTGAAATGTTTCACAGTTTGGTATTAAACCTTTTTATCTTCATGGAAACCAAACCAGACCAAGTTACAGATCAGATCTGTGGAGAGGCAATCCCACTCACAGTCAGAATGCCTGTTTTTGAGCAATAGAACCATCTGTAATTAAATAAATGTATGTTTAATGTCAATTTTTGGTGACTCTTTCCACCTCTGGATTGTAGTTGTCATGAGTACTGACAATTAAAAAGTCTGTTCAAACTTACAGTTTATTGCTGTTCCCATTATTGTCCAAGGAGTTGCCCACACGGATCTCAGCACCGTCCAGTCTCTGAGCACAGCAGTCTCCTCTGTTTGTGATGGTGATGGAGGTAACAAAGTATGGGTCTTTCAGGTCCACTCTCCACCAGGGGTTAGTGGTGGTGGCTGTGTGGGTGCATGAGTTATCATAGTAGATAGAATTGCGGTTACCATCAATGGCATTGGAAGCAGCCGCGAGCTCATTGTATGTGTCAATCTGGGTCGCTTCTCCGGTAAGAGCCAAATTAACTGAAAATCAACAAAAACAAATGTGGGGATTGCAGAATAAGATCTTCAAAAAAGGGAAACATAAATATAAATGTGAGTAAAAGCAAAAAGCAGAAAAGTGGTAAAGACTTTGTACCTTTAGCATCTGCCTCCCCGTAGACCTCCACTTCACAGAGGGTCAAATACTTGTCAGTTCCTGGTAGAAATACATTGACATAACGTCCTTCAGTAGGTGGACATACAATAAATTTTTCAGAACTGCCTTGTCCGATGTGGGAAATCGTAGCCACTCTGAAAATATATACATACCACAGTAATTTTATTAAAGGACCAGTAGTCTTATTTCAGTAAAAATGTTCTCAATGTGAGCAATTGACAAAAGCTTTATTTTAACAGTGTGCATATTTGTACATTATTGAATCTTTTGTCCTTCCAATTATAAATCAGGGTTGGACTGGCCATCTGGAGCACTGGGAATTTTCCCGATGGACCGAGGAACTTTTGAGCCAGTCACTGTGAGACCTGATGTAACTGCACTTTAACTAGCCAGAATCACACCCTTTCTGAAAAAAAAACAAAAAACGGCCTGGACCCTGACAACCTGGACAACTTCGAGCCATCTTCAAGCTTCCTCTCCTCTCTAAAATAGAATGTGCCATCATTTTCCAACTTCAACAATACCTCCTTAACTTCCAGCTTTTTGAAATATTTTAATCTGGTTTCTGCCCCCATCACAGCACTGAAACAGCCCTCCTAAAAGACACCAACGACCTCTTCCTCGCCACAGACTCTGGTTCCCTCTCCATTCTCCTCGACCTCAGCGCAGCATTCGACCACACCATCCTCCTCCACCGTCTACAGTCCATTGGCATCTCTGGCACTGCACTCTCCTGGTTCTCCTCCTGCCTTTCTGACCATCACCACTACATCTCCATAAATAACTCCAAAGCCCACTCCTCCCCCGTCACCACTAGTGTTCCTCAAGGTTCGGTGCTCAGCCCCCTCCTCTTCATCATCTACATGCTTCCTCTCAGCCACACCATTCGCTACCATGGACTAAATTTTCACTGTTACGCCAATGACACTCAAGTTTACATCTCCACCAGATTCATCTCCCCAGTCATTCTCTCCACCATTACAAAATGCCTATCTGACATTAACACCTGGATGGACCACAACTTCCTCAAACTTAACATCAATAAAACAGATAAATAAATAAAACTACTCATCACCGGACCCAAAGCTCTCCTCCCCACTGCTCAGAACATCTCCCTCATCATCGATGGCCACACCGTTACCCACTCTCCCTCAGTACGCAATCTTGGCATCCTCATAGACCTTTCATTCAGAGTCCACATTAGCCACATCACTAAAACATGTTTTTTCCACCTTCGCAACATCGCCCTTCTCCGCCCCTCCCTCTCTCAGCCCACCGTAGAAATACCCATTCATGCCTTTATCTCCTCCAGACTCAACTACTGCAACAGCCTACTGTACGGTCTCCCCTCCACCCACCTCCAAAAACTGCAGTACATCCAAAACTCTGCTGTCCGCCTCCTCACCCACACCCGCTCCAGAAACCACATCACTCCTGTCCTTAAGCAAATCCACTGGCTCCCTGTACAATACCACATCCAATACAAGGTCCTGTTCATCACCTTACAGTCCCTCCATAACCTCATAACCTGGCCTCTCCATTTCTCACCAACCTCCTCCGTCTGCACTGTCCCACCCACCGCCTCAGATTAGCCGACACCAACCTCCTCACTCCCCTCATCAGGACAAAGCACCGGACCTTGGGGGACCAAGCCTTCGCTGCTGCCCCCTCCCTCTGAAACTCACTCCCACAATCCTTCACTTCAAATCACATCTAAAAACTCACCTGTTCAAACTGGCATTCCCCCATGATTCCCCCGTTTTCTACAATGTCACTTTTTGTTTGTAAAGTGTCTTTGAGTGTCCAAAAAAGTGCTATACAAGTTTGATGTATTATTATTATTATTATTGGCCCTCGCCACTAACAAAGTTAGGGGCGAGGGTATTGTTCTTCGTCGGTTTCTTTTTTTTTTTTTTTTTTTTTTTTTTTAATTCCCTTTTCCGACCAAACGATCGCATTTTTGACCCCCTGAACATGAACGAAAAGTCCCCAAACCGGGGTCCAGATCGATCGGCCCGGCGAAAAATTCGATAAAATGGGTATCGCGACAATGCCCAAAGTGACCCGACTCAACAGCGCCACCTAGAATTGGACCCCTATGGGAGTGGGGACAGGCAAAGTTGGTCGCAGGGAAACGAAATTCGGCACAGTGATAGAAAACAATGAGACAAGTCAAAAGATGAATTGGAGCATGACCCTATGACGAACAGGAAGTCGGCCATATTGGATCAAACATTCAGCGCCGTTTTGACTTGGGGGTCTACAAAAAGATTCAAGTCCCCGGGGTTTGGTCCAAATGAGCTCAAATTTGACATGTCACATCTACAGACATAAACTCACAGAAGTTGCCAAATTTTTATGGGATACTCCTTACGGTTCGCCCGTAGCACGCCGGCGAATAACGCCTTCATTTCCTGTTTTTTCGGTGACCTGTCACGGCCACAGGCATTGTCCTAGAGAGCTCAAATTCAAATCACAATTGCGTGATCCAGGCCTGAATGTGATGAAATATGAAATTTAATAAAAGTGAACTCTATAGCGCCCCCTAGCATAGACGTGAAACGTCAACATTATCAGATTAGTACCAAATTCGGGACATAAATTCTATGTATGATTACAAGCAAAAAAAGTCTATTACGGACATGATGCATTTTCCACTATTGGCCAGCAGGGGCGCAAAGACTCCCCCAAAAAATAGTTAAAAAATAATTACACCCACAGGCTTAGTCCGATCGTGCTGAAATTTGAATCACTAATGCCTGATCCCAGCCTGATTATAATACACTATAAAACATATGAACTGTGAACTCTATAGCGCCCCCTAGCATAGACATGAAACGTCAACATTATCGGATTTGGACCAAATTCGGAAATTAAATTCTATGCATGATGACAAGGAAAAAAGTATATTACGGACATGATGCATTTTTCACGGTTTGCCAGTAGGGGCGCAAAGAATCCCCCAAAAAATATTTTTTAAAATTATTACAGGGACATGCTTAGTTCGATTGTGCTGAAATTTGAATCACTAATGCGGGATATTGGTCTGAATATAATAAACTATAAAACATATGAAAAGTTAACAGTATAGCGCCCCCTACCTTAGACATGAAATGTCAACATTATCGGACTTGGACCAAAGTCGGGAAATAAATTCTTTGCATGATTATAAGCAAAAATGTCTATTACAGTCATGGTGTATTTTTTACGGTTGGCCAGCAGGGGCACAGAGAATCCCCCCAAAAATATTGTAAAAATTATTATATGCACATGTTTTGTCCGATTGTGATGACATTTCTATCAGTTATACACTGCATGACCCTTATTCCATTGATATGTCAAATACTGTTATCAGGGATACAGCGCCACCTATATGAATGCACACAATTTATTATTGTGTGACATAAAATTAGTTTTACATTCATTTGTAAAACTTTGCCAAAACATTCACTGACGTACTCCTCATCATAAAAGTCGGTAAGACCTATGCCCTAGTTTGACACTTTGGCCTCTAGAATAATTTCACTTCTGAGAAATTTAAAGGCACACTATGTAACTTTTCTGGTGGAGGATGTGTTTTCATGCACTTAGTCTTAGTGTGACAGTGCTCTTGACCATTAAAGTCACGTGACCTGTGGCTTAGTGTCTACAGTTTGTCTCTAGAATCATTCACTTTATCCAATTTTAAAGGTACACTATGTCATTTTTCTGGTGGACGAGCTGTTGGCCTCGGGAGCTGTCGGGAAGAGAGAGCGGTGTGTCGGGGCGGTCGCAAGTCCCCAGCATTCGCCAGGGGGGGCGGTGCGCACCCGGGGCGAGGGCCACCATCGCCGCGCGCGGCTTTAATTATTATTATTATTATATACCATTCCAGTGACCTGCTCTTATAGGCCAGGAGCCAGGTCCACTCATCAGGATGTTTTTTGCTACCTTTTTTTCACTATTATTTTCAGTTCACTTATATCTTGGCCCATCACAAGTTGATAGGAATCAACTTCAACTCGACCCCGTTTGGTCTCAGGGCCCAAAAAAACACAATTTTTTGGAAAAGCTATAGGCGAAATTTTATAACTGTAAATATTAAGGTACTGTAACTGCATAAATGGTCAAATAACCCTAAAATTGTGCATGCTGTATCCTAACACATGGGGGAAACTAGCAGAAAAACATTCTGGGGCTTGCTGCCTTTGTACTATCAAATATGTGCCTCAACATACCCCAAAAGACAAAAAAATGTCTGTTAGCCTGAAATGTCTGTTAGCCTGAAAATTGTCATCAAAAGTGATCATTTTCAAGCATTTTATTGCATATATCAATGCCTCAAATGTACATGAAAACCTCCAAGTTTATAAGTTTCAATTTAAGCCCAAGATGACCTTTGTATCTAGAGGGAAACAGCTGCTATGACCAAAGTTACTTATGGGATTTAGCAGGATTTTTTTCACATAAACATCATTTTAAAAGAGTTGTCTTATGTACTGCTGTACTATATGAAGTGAATTACATTAAAAGTGATTCATATTAAAACTCCGGGTGGACAGGGGTCAGGGTGCATGATAAAACTAACCAGGTTACACATACAATCACACACAGCCAACACACAACCAACCAACATCCTAACCCTTCATGCAACATCCCATCAGAAGTTATTTTCCAAAGACAATTTTGAGAGAAGTTGATACATTTTTCTGGTTACAAAGAGATTGAGTCTATTGGCAGATTGGTCCTTTTCTAGGCGTCTTCTAGATAACATTAGCTAGTTCACTTGTCAAATTGTTAATAATAACCAACCCAATGGAGTTAGCTTGTGTGTGTTTGTGTTTGTGTGTGTGTAAGTGCAAGTCTGTGCGTAATATCATCAGTAAGATCATCAGTCTGTTTGAGGCTAAACTTCAATGAAATGGAAACATTGGGTCTTAGTTCATGTATATTTACACATTGAATACTGCACATTATTTCACTGTTGTAATGAATACACTGATTTTCAGATGGGTGTAATGCAACAGTATTCTATCAAAAGCAGACAACATGCCAAAGAAACAACAAAATTATAAAGACTAGACATCAAAGTAGAAACCTCCACCTTAGCCATCTCCGCAAAACTGCAGTCTGCATAGTTACAAGAGGACAGTAAATGACAAGTTCATACTTTTGTCTTCTAAGGCTGATTCAATACCTTTTAGCATTTACTGCTGTCCATAATATGAAAAAGAAACTTCACACACCAACATTTTGATGAATTGTCATTGCACTGTGGCTACCATAAAAGCTGCCAACACATGTTTCCAAAATCCTAACCGTGCTTTAAGCAAGTGTCAACAAAATGTCTCCGTGAGACTGTGGTGGAAATTTTAGTATTGGTTGTTGTTCTTTCTTTTGTCCACGTAAGAAGTGTTAAAAGCCACACTATTCTTTGTCTTATCTTTCCTTTCACAGGAAGGCTCTAGGTACCTTAGGGTTTGCCATTTACATGTCTGATGGTTATGTCACATGTTAAGAGTTTGACCATCTTCACTTGTACTCAGATGCTAATGTAAAGATGTTACATTTCAATGCTAAGAAAGACAAATGGCCAGTCAGACTGATTAAAATGCAAACTATTCTTGGGAAGGGCTTGGACCTCAGAAAGTATTTAAGTGTTGTTACCCCACTGCTCTGGGCTCACTGCTGACAGAAACTCTGTCTGTCAGTAGTGAGACCGTTTGTTACCGGTGCAAACGTAATAAACCAACCTAGACAGTCTTCTTGTATGTTTTTGTATTATTTTACAGATAATTTCCACAAGACAGAAATGTGAGCATGTGGATTGTTTAGTTTTGTTCAGGAGTTATTGCATATTCTGCAGTAGTAGCACAGTGAAGCAAGTGTCCGGCAAGAGGTACAGATTCCAATAAAGTGCTTACAAAAATATAGAGAAAAAAGCTCTGGAACTCAGTGATGAAGACCTGCTATGCAAAATCAGAGGAGTTGATCTTTTTGCCAAGGAGGCAAGTTTCATGAATGCCTTTGCAAACAGTACATGGGAACGCAGGCACCCAGTCTGACAATTTTTTTGTCTCAGGTTATGGCTAGTGACCTCAGCAACAGCTGCTTCTCTGAATTCTGTTAAGGTTTCATTATACAAAGCTGTGAGATGAGCAATTTTAACAACCTGACCCTTTTTGATAATTTCAGGTTCTATATGGCCATGCACCCAAGCTTTCATCAGCTTTACTGATCAGTGCTGATCAGTGCCTTCTTTGTAGCTATTTCAGACGCTGCAGCTGAAATGTCAGACTCACATTTCTGTCTCATGGACACATTCTCTGCTTGACACATGATAATGATGATGATCATGATCATCATCATCATATGTAACACTTGTATAGCCTTTTTCAAGATACTCAAAAACGCTTTACATGACGACACAAACAAAGGCAAACAAAAGAAATAAGACAGTTAATGAAATGTGGTGTTAAAGAGATGAGTTTCAGGGCTTTTTGCCCTGGGGTGTGTGTGGATGAGTCTCTGATGTGGGGAGGGAGTTCCAGAGGGTGGGGGCAGCAGTGGAAAAGGCCCTGTCCCCCCAGGTCTTATGTTTAGTGGGGGGAGACAAGAGGTTGGCGTCAGCTGATCAGAGGGCACAGGTGGGGGTGTGGTGGTGGAGGAGCTCAGAGAGGCAGGGGCGGGGGCTAGGTTATGGAGGGACTTGTACCCAGTGGTGAGGAGTTTGAATTGGATGCTCTGAGAATAGGGGTGATGTGTTCATGGGAGGTGCGGGTGAGAAGGCAGGCAGCAGAGTTCTGGATGCACTGGAGTCTGTTGAGGAGTTTGGAGGATGAACCGTAGAGCACCTATTGCAGCAGTCGAGGCAGGAGGTGATAAAGGCGTGGATGAAGGTTTCAGCAGACTGAGGGGAGAGGGATGGGTGGAGGCGAGCAATGTTCTGGAGGTGACAGAAGGCAGTTTTGATGATGTGTTTGATATGGTGTTCAAAAGATGGGTTCTGGTCAAAAATACCAAGGTTACGGAGGTTTGAGGAGGAGAAGACTGAGGAGCCGTTGATGAAGAGGATGAAGTTATTGTGGGTTTTGGTGAGTGTTTTGGGGTAAAGATGATTATTTCTGTTTTGTCGGAGTTGAGTTGGAGGAAGTTTGACTGTAGCCAGGACTTTATTTCAGAGATGCAGTTTGTGAGGGTGGAGTGTGTGGTCGAGGTTATGGATATGATTGACATGAAGAATCCATGTCATCTGCAAAGCAATTGAACTGGAGGCTGTGGCGCCGGATTATATGACCGAGGGGGAGGATGAAGTGCAAGGGTCTCCAAACTTTTTCCTCTGGTGAGCTACCTTTACAAAACAAAAATGCTAAAGAACTACTTATTTTAACAGTTGCAAGAGATGTAGTAAATATAAGAGCCACAGCCTTAGATTAAGGACAGTTAGACATATAAACCATTATTTATTTATTAGTGCACAAACCTGGGCATTAATATGGTAGATTTACAATGGTAATTAATCAAATTTTACTTATTCAGTACAATATGTATAATTCAGAAATACCTTGGTAAGCTAATTGGAATGGGGTGGAGAGCTACTGGTGCCTCCTGAGCTACAGGTTGGGGACCCCTGATGTAGAGTATGAAAGAGGAGGGGGCAGAGAATTGAACCAACCACATGCTTAATGCATGATTATCATTTTGGAAAAACATGTGTTAGCAGTAAATGCACTCAGTGGATCAGCCTTAGAAGACAAAAGTATGAACTTGTCATTTACTGTCCTCTTGTAACCATGCAGACTGCAGTTTTGCAGAGAGATGGCTGAGGTGGAGGTTTCTGCTTCATATAGTACAGCAGTACATAAGTCAACTCTTTTCAAATATTGTTTCAATGAAAAAAAAAATCAGACTTTATCTCATGAAATGGCAATGCCTGAAAGTTCAGCTTTTTTGAGGTACAGTGAAGAACTTTGGTCATGGCAGCTGTTTCCCTCTAGATACAAAGGTCATCTTGGGCTTAAATTGAAGCTTATAAACTTGGAGTTTTTCATGTACATTTGAGGCACTGGTATATGCAATAAAATGCTTGAAAATTATCACTTTTGATGACAATTTGTCAGGTGGACAGACATTTTTTTGTCTTTTGGGGTATGTTGAGGGTCATATTTGACAGCAGAAAGGCGGCAAGCCCCAGAATGTTTTTCTGCTAGTTTCCCCCTTGTGTTAGGATACAGCATGCAAAATTTTAGGGATATTTGACCATTTATGCAATTACAGTAGATTGATATTTACAGTTACATAATTTTGCCAATAGCTTTTCCTGAAAAGGGTGTTTTTGAGACCAAACGGGGCCGAGTTGGGGTTGGTCCCAATCAACTTGTGATTACAGTGGCAAACTGGGGCCAAACTCACTGCAACAGCCCGATGCGTCTCATTTAGAGAAAACAACTTCAAGTACAGAAACGATGCAAATTCACAGAGTCAAACACAACGAGGTACAAACAAAAAACATGGTGCAAATGAAAAAAAAACACGACAAATGTATCATCATCAAATGCACCGCAAATAGAGAAACGACACAAAGCACAAAATGATGAAAACACTTGCAAAAGAAAACCGCTGCATAAAGAGTCGCCACAATGGAAGTGCTCCATGCCTGCAGGGGGCGCTCAGTGTAACAGCTCAATGGAGAGACAAACTGACTGGAGGGAGAGAAAGGCTCTGCCTTTGAGAGAGACAGAAAACGGCAGACTGACAATAAATTACAGTGGGAACAAATGATTGTTAAGGTAATGTGGCTTTTATTTGATTATATTCATCTACTGGATTACAGTCATAACCCACAAAACTGTCAAATAAGTTTGTTTTTAACTGCGTGAACCTCGGAGCTTTGAGCTAAAAGTTTGGGTAGTAATTTGCAGGTAACGCGATGAAAAGTCCGCTCAAACTTTTATATTTGGACAGATTTGTCCAAGGGTTGCCAACTGTCCCAAACTTCAATCACAGCCTCAAGGTCCGTTCAGACCGCCGCTCCCTGGAAACAAGTGTCATTTCCCGGTCTTTTCCCAGAACGATGGACCAGGCTGAGAGAGACTTTAGTGCAGCGGTTTTCAATAGGTGAGTCTCGCCTCCCCTGGGAAGCGCCAAAGAGCCACTGGGATGGCGCGACTCACGCTGACTAAACCAGGACTGATCCCAGGATCGAACTAGGACTAAACCAGAACTGAATCAGAACTGAGTGCTGAGATGCACCCGGGGGTGTGCCTGCGTAGACCGTCGGGTGACCACGGGCATAAGGACTGGCACAGAGCTCCGCACCCCTCGGGACTAAAGCAGCTGTCACCTGATTGTGCTTTGCGGACACCTCCACGAGCTCACAGTTCTCTCTCTCGCTTTCAAGTCCAAGATTAGTCCTGGTCTAATCCTGGTCTAGTCCTGGTCTAGTACACTCGCTCATGTCTCCACTGTTCATGTCCAGAGTCACTGAGGAGGAGGACGACCAGAATCTTATATGACCTTAACAAGTGTGTGAGACAAAAATGAAAACATATCATTTGCTCATAAGTTTATCTGAATGTTTTTCAGTCTGTACTGACATTTGATTCATGTTGAAATGTGCCGTTTAATTGGTGTCTCTTTTGATAGTACCTAATTACATGTACTATAAGACTGTACTATAGTACTGCAGTTAAGCAGTGGTATTCCACATGATCATATTTGGCAAAGATAATTTGTTCACTTGGTGACAAAAAGGTAACACAACGAGAATACACTGACATACAGCTGTTTGTACTAACCTGCTAATGCAGTGTGTGTGTGTGCAATGGGTTTAATGTTTGATCATTCACATTATGATAAAGTATTTCCACAAGTTCCTTTAATTGTTTAACAAAACTATCTTTTCTCAGGAGAGATGTCTTTCTTTCTTTATAAACTGACTTAAATGCATTCCCGGTATAAATGTAATCCCTGGTCAATATAAAAATACTTAATAATGATAATAATATTTAATAATGCACATCTCATCACTGTTTTTTAAACTTTAAGGTAATTTAGTCTATTTTTATGTTTAACTTTTGCTAATTTTCGGTTTTAGCCACAAGATTTGATTGCGAATTATTAGAATAACTTGGTCACAAAGTCAGACAGTCTGATCACCTGTGTGTAAACTTTTACTAATCTGTGTGCGTAATCTGTGCGGAGCGTGTTAGCATTAGCATGAGCATTAGCAGCATATCTCACCTACACCTGTCCCATTTCGGCAACGGCCTGACTGTCTGCGGAGGCCAATTTGAGGGCTGCAGCCTTCGTGGTCCTCCGACCCAACCTTCAGAGGCTGCAGCCCTCCATTTGGCGTGAAACACGGCTATGGATCTATTATAAATAACTACACCTGTCTCATTACGGCACGGCCTTTGCGGTCCGTGGACACTGCTACTGAGAGCGCCCCCTGCAGGTTTGGAGCACTTCCGTGGTGGCGACTCTTGATGCAGCGTTTTTTCTTTTGTAGGTGTTTTCTTGGTTTTCATAATTTTGTGCTTTGCGTTGTTTCTCTATTTGCAGCGCATTTGATGATGATACATTTGTCTTTGTTTCTTGCAACGCATTTATTTCATCTGCACCATGTTCTTTGTTTGTACCTCATTTAAACTTGTGTTTGACTCTGTGAATTTGCATTGTTTCTGTACTTGAAGTTGTTTTCTCTAAATGAGACGCATTGGGCTGTTGCAGTTCATTTGGCACCGGTCGGCCACCGTAGGTGATGGCCCAAAATATAAGATAACAGGAAATAATACTAAAAAAAAGGTAGCAAAAAACATCCTGAGGGGTGAACCTGGCTCCCGGCCTATAAGGACAGAGACAGGCTGCGCACTTTTGCAAAATGCAGTTTGGATGCATGTTTTTTAGAGGAGATTAAAAGTGAATGAAGACGGGCACACTAGCCCCGTTAGGTACACGTACGGAGCAGCATTTTCTGTATGTAGATTTCAGAAAATAGAATCCAACCTACTTTTTGATGCTTGACACGAGCAGAAGCACGGATTCTCAAAATTTAATTACAATTAATAATACAGGTTTATTGAAAGACGCCAAAAGCATTAGGTTTGTGTAACAAATACCAATCAATAGCTATAATACTATCGCTGTAGATCGCATACTAAAGCAATGGAGTCCTGCAGCTATGCTGCAAGGCATCCAATAAATGATAATCACTGGGCAAAGGGGCTGGTCCAGACCAAAACGTCCAGGGTCAATTTCCTCTGTCAGTCCAGCGCTGAAATCAGCTCTTATGTCTCAACAGTTACTCTTTAAGTAACCACTCTTACCTGAGTAATGGTTTTCCCAAATACTCTTTTACTTGAGTAATTTATTGAACCATCGCTTTGTACTTCTACATGAGAAATCTTTTTTTTTTCTTTTTTTTTTTTAAGTTAAAGGTGCATTGTGTAACTTCTCTGGTAGAGAGTCTGTCAAATAATTTTCTCTGAGGAGATGTTATTGCTTTGTTTGAAATGTTTCACAGTATGGTATTAAACCTTTTTATCTTCATGGAAACCAAAGCAGACCAACTAATAGATCAGATCTGTGGAGAGGCAACCTCACTCACAGTCAGAATGCCTGTTTTTCTAGATATTTTTGAGCAACAGAACCATCTGTAATTAAATAAATGTAGAGATGTTTAATGTCAATTTTTGGCTCCTCCTTCCACCTCTGGATTTTATAGTTGTCATGTGTGTTGAGAATTAAAAAGTCTGTTCAAACTTACAGTTTATTGTTGTTCCCATTATTGTCCAAGGAGTTGCCCACACGGATCTCAGCACCGTCCAGTCTCTCAGGGCAGCAGTCTCCTCTGTTTGTGATGGTGATGGAGGTAACAAAGTGTGGGTTTTTCAGGTCCACTCTCCACCAGGGGTCAGTGGTGGTGAATGTGTGGGTGCATGACTTATGATAGTAGATAGAATCACAGTTACCGTCATTAGCATTGGAAGCAGCTCCGAGCTCATTGTATGTGTCAATCTGGGTCGCTTCTCCGGTAAGAGCCAAATTAACTGAAAATCAACAAAAACAAATGTGTGGATTGCAGAACAGTTAGGCAAACACACAGAATTTCTCATTCTTACTTGTACTAGCAGAAGCTGTTTCCACAATGAGCAAAAACAAAACTGGAAGCTTCATAATTTTTCTGTAAATAAATTATATCTATAAATACAATATGGTTCATAGTAAGGCTGTCAAAAGAATTGAAAACTTAAATGGTCATATTTTTATACCTTTCCACTTTCAAGGCACTCAAACCCATATACCAATGATTTTATGTTCTACCAACTGAGCTGCTGTCGCCCCTGACACCAACTAGATAATCATTTGGACAAGTATTAATAACAAGGTAAAGGTACACTTTATTGGCCCTGTAGGGAAATTTGTCGTCTGCATTTGACCCATCCTTCAGTGTTACACGGTTACAGTGCTTGGGGACCCATCTTCATGATTTTGTTGCTAGACTTGGTCAGGACTTTGGCAGGAGAATTTGACCTGTAGGTGTCTTCAACATACAGGCACTTTTGCTGTTACTTAGACTTAGACAAACTATATTGATTTACAAGGGGAATTATTTGGACACAGTAGTTCACACATCACAATATAATATAATAACAAAAAGCAAATACAGCCCTTGTGTGCATCTACACTGGACCCCACCAATCTCCAATCTCCACTGAACTAAAAGTTGAAACAAATCTAAATGAAACAAAACACAAGTGCAGTTCTGTTTTTGATGTGAAAACAATATTATACCATGCTAGTTAATTAAATTGCGTAATACTGGAGGTAATACTGTATAATATATAAATATATATAATACTTCAAACTATAATTTTTTGTATAATGTCTATCACAGAATAAAGACCTGCATAATAATATTTGTAATATTTGAAATGTAAAAGCAGAACTTACCTTAATTTGAGAAGAGAGACAATATGCTTCAGATGACACTGCTGCTGCTGCTTCAGGTCAAGAGTCAGTGCCTCTTTTTACACACAAGCTGTGTTTTTATCATCTCTTTCCAGTACAAACACTCCCTCATGAGGTGACGCAATGTTACATGAATCATATCTGCAGAGCTTCCCTGCTCCAGTTATTTTGCATTAATTGCTGCAAATGCCTGTTCAGCCAATTCACTGATGACACATTTGATTACTTATACTTTTTTTTTTTTTATAGCTTCTATGTATGTATGTATGTATGTATGTATGTATGTATGTATATATATATCAAAATAAGAAGCAAGCGCTCTGTCTGTGCCAAATAGTTTTCCAGTGCTTCAACAGGACACATGGACTTGATTTGTTTAGTCACAGCTGCATACACACACTGGAGAGTTACTTGGTAAATGCATTAAGTTCATCTGTGCTGTGAGCTTATTCCCTGTGTTTTTAATGTTTCAATGTTAATTCACCATTCACCATGTCACTGAGTTCCTTGACATGATGTGTATGTTTCTGAACTTTGGAGTGTCAATGGGGTTGGGATATGATGTCATATGGACTATGAGTGGCATATGCTAAAGGTTGGAGACCGACTCCTTTGCTGTCCCATATACAATCTGTGATAAACATGTGTTGGGTCAAAACTTCTGTGTATGTTTCTGCTGAGGAAACAGGCAACAGTTAAACTGAATAATAACAGAGAGAAAATAAAAAGCACGGTGCTTTGTAAAAGAAGTGTTTGGGAGTAGAACCTCACAATGTCGTCCTCTTTTTTTAGGTCCTGTGTTCCCACATTTCCTTTATCAGTCTGCATCAGAATTTATCCCCATTTCTCCCAAGTTGTTCATCACACCTGACCTCTTCTCCAGCAGCAGTTGACAACAGAGGTTGTGGTAAAAACTTTCATAAAAATTTAAAAAATGACTTGAATTAGAGTTTAATGTTGAGAAAAATCTTAAAAATAAGAAAAATCTTAGAAATAAGAAAAATCTTAGAAATAAGGGAGCATAGGGCTGACCTCCGTTGTCGTTAACTTAGCATTGTTTTGCTGCAGTAGTTTTTCTTACTGATCATTTAAACTGGTTAACAGTTGTACTTTATCCATTAGCCTTAAAGGTCCTATATAACACAAAATTGACTTTTGCGCATTTTTAGTCATGTTAGAATGTTGTCAAATCCTCAGAAACATACCTGGAGTTGTGTTTTATTTCCCTCAGTCTGTTTACATCTCCAAAGCTCTAAATGCTCTGTTCCACCTTGTGTTGTCATTGACAAGTTAGCAGCTACTTTTTACCTTTTGTCTAGTAAAGCCTAAATTATATCTGCTTAAATATTTTTGTGTGAATGAAAAAAAGAACAGCTCTGGGTATGTTTTTGATGAAGAAACAACATTAGAACAGATCAGACAATAGCACAATATGAGTGTTACGGGCCTCAGCCCTTTGGTGTTTATTATTAATGCTCCTGTTGTTCTCTATTTTCTTTCTGTGTGTTATGCAGTCAGTTCGCGAGCCCTGTACTCCAAAACGTGGGAGCTCCAGACGGAGGCTTGGTGTCGGATCGCTCTGGGGATTGGCCAGTCACCCTTCGGCCACCACCAGTCCGTGGATGCCACCTGCTCGGGGCGGCTGGATCCCTGCAGCAAACTCGCCTTTTGTTTGGTTGATTTTGGTTGTCTCATTTTTGCTGTTGCCTTTGTTAATTTATTTCATTGAGGCACTTTGTTTTTGTAGTAAAACTTTAGTTAAGTTTTTTTTTTATGTTGTACTTATCTAGAGCTCCTTAGTTTAGTAGTTTATTTTTGTATAAATCCCTTTTATTTTCAGCACCACTTTGTGTTTTTTTCTCTCTCTCTTCCCTACACTGTAAAATAATAAATCCACAAGTTTTTTGTTAAACCTTTAACATCTTGGTTTCTTTTATTGTTACTTCCCTTCTCCCCGAGCAAAAGGAACGTAACAATGGGCCTTTTAAGGCTTGAACCAGTAGGGGGCGGTACTAGAGATCTTCATCCATTACCCCTGTGTTTGTAGCAGCATGTGACAGTGATTTCATTTACATCAGCCAAAACTACATGAACTTTTCAGGCAGCATATCAGCTAACACGGTTCTAGCATGGAATAGTAGAAGTTTGGTAAAAGCCCCTTTTCAAAATGACATCACTATCAAATGCTTTTCTACTTTTGAACAGCAGGTGGCAGCATTGACCTTAAAACCACAAACATACAGCAGTTATATAATATTTAATAATTATTATTATACTTGTACACTTGTATAGCGCTTTTCATGACACTCAAAGACGTTTCACATCGATCCAGACAGACACAAACACAAATGAAAGAAACAGATAAACAGGAGATGCAGTTATTTAAAGGCAGTTTGGAACAGGTGAGTTTTCAGGACTTTTTTTGGAGATCTTGAGTGTAGATGAGTCTCTGATGGGTTTGGGCAGGGAGTTCCAGAGGGTGAGAAGGCCCTGTCCCCTCAGGTCTTGCGCTTAATCCTGGTCTGGTGAGACAGGAGGTTGGGTGTGGTGGTGGAGGAGCTCAGAGAGGCAGGTGGGGGCCAGGTTATGGAGGGACTTGTACACAATGGTGAGGAGCTTGAATTGGATACGCTGGGGGATGAGGAGAAAGTGGAGATCTCTGAGGACAGGGGTGATGTGTTCACTGGAGGATGTGTGGGTGAGAAAGCAGGCAGCAGAGTTCTCAATGCACTGGAGTTTACTGGCTCTATTCACGCCTACGTCACCAACCAGGAAGACGTTTGGAAAGATGCAATTACAACTTCTGGTGTAGTTACCGACACTGGGCTCACCGACTGACTGATAAAACCCATTGTAATACCGTATTTTTCAGACTATAAGTTGCATGGTTTGGGTGTTCCTGTGACTTATACTCCGGTGTAACACATATATTCAAATTTTCACTCTGACAGCTGTGAGAGGGTGCTCTAGGCATGTGTGTCAGTATCTGCTACTACAATTACTTCTGTACTACTGTCACTTGGCTCTACTGTGCATGTCTCCTACTGAAAGAGCCTTAAACAAGGTTTTACAAATAAATACAAAAGTAAGAGTTACAACAACAACTCAACTGTTAATTTAATAATATTTCATAATATTTAGGCAGCACATCTTTGCAGTAAAGCCAGTGAGTTTTCAAGAGATTTATCACTACTTACGAGGATACGTGGACACAGATTTAGCAGGTAATACATCAGACTCATATCAGGCGCTGTTATTCTGCCAATTAAAGACCACATGAGACATCCAAACTCTGCTCGCCTCCGTGATTGCATGGGCCTGGGTCTGATCTCTGTGAGTGCAGGGGCCTGGGTCTGACCTCTGTGAGTGCAGGGGCCTGGGTCTGACCTCCGTGAGTGTGGACCTGGGTCTGACTTCTGTGAGTGTGGGCCTGGGTCTGACCTCTGTGAGTGAGAGCCTGGGTCTGACCTCTGTGAGTGCAGGGGCCTGGGTCTGACCTCTGTGAGTGCAGGGGCCTGGGTCTGACCTCTGAGTGTGGGCCTGGGTTTGACCTCCGTGAGTGTGGGCCTGGGTCTGACCTCTGTGAGTACGTGGGGCTGGGTCTGACCTCTGTGAGTGTGGGCCTGGGTCTGACCTCTTAGTGTAGGTCTGGGTCGGACCTCTGTGAGTGCGTGGGCCTGGGTCTGACCTCCGTGAGTGTGGACCTGGGTCTGACTTCTGTGAGTGTGGGCCTGGGTCTGACCTCTGTGAGTGAGAGCCTGGGTCTGACCTCTGTGAGTGCGCAGGCCTGGGTCTGACCTCTGAGTGTGGGCCTGGGTTTGACCTCTGTGAGTGTGGGTCTGGGTCTGACCTCTGTGAGTGTGGGCCTGGCTCGGACCTTTGTGAGTGCGGGCCTGGGTTGGACCTCCGTGAGTGTGGGCCTGGGTCTGACCTCTGTGAGTGCACGGGCCTGGGTCTGACCTCTGAGTGCGTGGGCCTGGGTCTGACCTTTGTGAGTGCTGGCCTGGGTCGGACCTCTGTGAGTGTGGGCCTGGGTCAGACCTCTGTGAGTACGTGGGGCTGGGTCTGACCTCTGTGAGTGTGGGCCTGGGTCTGACCTCTTAGTGTAGGTCTGGGTCGGACCTCTGTGAGTGCGTGGGCCTGGGTCTGACCTCCGTGAGTGTGGACCTGGGTCTGACTTCTGTGAGTGTGGGCCTGGGTCTGACCTCTGTGAGTGAGAGCCTGGGTCTGACCTCTGTGAGTGCGCAGGCCTGGGTCTGACCTCTTAGTGTAGGTCTGGGTCTGACCTCCCTGAGTGTGGGCCTGGGTCGGACCTCTGTGAGTGCGTGGGCCTGGGTCTGACCTCCGTGAGTGTGGGCCTGGGTCTGACCTCTGTGAGTGTGGGCCTGGGTCTGACCTCCGTGAGTGTGGGTCTGGGTCTGACCTCCGTGAGTGTGGGCCTGGGTCTGACCTCCGTGAGTGTGGGCCTGGGTCTGACCTCCGTGAGTGTGGGTCTGACCTCCATGAGTGTGGGTCTGGGTCTGACCTGCGTGAGTGCGTGGGGCTGGGTCGGGACATACATTATTGTGTTCTTCATACTGTCAGAGAGCAGCTCTGATTTGCAAGAGTTCCCCATTACACAAAAAATGCAGAGAATATTTTGGGTTCGCGTCAGATTCGGACAGTGGGCTTTGTGTTGTGCGCAGACTCTGGTCACTCTGGCACTCAGTATGTAAAGACAAAAGTAAATGTGTTGAAGTTGTGTTTAATCCCAGTGCTTTATTAAACCAAAGCCTCGCTCCTGTGCTCTGTCCGAGGGAGGAGTTTTCTCTTAGGTCCGGTCATTAGTTCATCCTCTCTGTGTTGGTCACAGCCACAGACTGTGAGCTGTAGAAGTCTATGGTCCTGGACTGCGGGAGACCCTGCACTGCACCGGGAACATGTTTTGGCTAACCAAACACTTAAATGCACAAAACTGAATGTTACGTCGATTTTCTAATGTTTTCCTGATCAAACACTTTCTCAAACTCTCTTCACTTCTGCTCCTCTCCACAAGTGTCACTTTTTCCTCGTGTCTTCAGACTTTGTGTAGAGCTTACAGCAAGTCCCATGCTGTCATAGAGATAAGCAAAGTGTGGTGCTTAGGACGAGTTTCATAAATCCCGCGTCTGGCGTAAAGAGCACCTATACAAGAATTTATGCTGAAATGAGCTTTATAAATGAGGGCCCAGACCTGTAACTTGGTCTGGTTTGGTCTCCATGAAGATAGAAAGGTTCAATAACATACTGTGAAATACTCCGAACAAAGCAACAGTTTCATGACGAAAGTCTTTCTGTCACCATGGAGTCTAAACCAGACCAAGTAACAGATCAGGGGCGTCATTTATAAAAAACAAACAAACTAGTATCCACGAGAGGCGTGCATCACACAAACTCCAAATTTAGAATACCCACCACATGCACTGAACCTGAAATCTGTGCTTTACCCCGAATTCACACCAGGAGCTGCAGCCGCGCGTAACGTAGGTAGAGCTGCACCCGCATAAATTTAAATGTTTCAATTCATTGGAGAGACGCTCCTGCTAGGCTAGCCTGTACATCTTCTTGCTGTTTTCACACATCACATTTTGTACTTGCTTTTTGTCCTTAACATGGGTATGTATCAGTCCTGCACGGGTCCATTTTTGACCCGCATCCACCCACACCCGCACAGTACACCTCCACACCCGCCCATTAACCCGTGATTATATCAAAGTTAAACCAGCAGTGGCCCGGACCCTTTAACATTTCACCTGTTACCCGCCCATACCTGTAAAAAATCATGCACAGATTACTGTAGCTTTCAGACTTTAAGTCGCACTTTTTTCATGTTTTGGGTGGTCCTGCGACTTATATATTAAAACTTTCAGACTGACAGCCGAGAGAGAGGCTCTAGGTTCATATGTCAGTATCTAGTACTACTTTTACTCCTGTACCACTGTCACTTCGCACTCTACTGTGGATGTCTCCTGTAGAAATAGCCGCTGTCTCGCTACAAATAGTGAAATATTCAGCCGAAATGGCAATTGAGCAGCAGAAAGAAGGTTTGGAGTGAGCGAGAAACTTGTGATTAAATGGCAGACAGCGGGGATGAAGAACACAGCAACCGGGTGGGTGCCCCATGTAATTTTCCTGAAGTCACTGGATTAATCAACCATCCTGTTGGGATTCAAAAAGGCCAGAATAATTCTAACAGGAACTGATGCTGAGTCTGACGACAGCTACACAGAAGAGGAAGCGACGCTCTGTTTACCTCATGGATTTATAGTTTATCTCCGCAGTTTTCACAGAAGTGACACTGAGGATGAGGAATTCAATGGATTTAGTGGTTTGGAGTGAGATCGTGAGTTTAGTAAACTTATCTTATGTTGTTTATGCTATAATTATCTGAATAACTGTTAATATGTAACATATTAACAGTTATTCAGATATTTAATATATATATATATATTAATTAAATATTAATGCCAATTCAGTCTGTTGTTCTCTATTCTGTTATTATTACTAGAACTTGCCTTTCAAGATGAAATGTCGGTTCCTGGTCTCTGATTTTATCAAATACTTTCCCCTAAAAGTGCGACTTATAGTCCGGTGCGACTTATATATGTTTTTTTCTTCTTCATTGCACATTTTTTGGCTGGTGCGACTTATACTCCGGAAAATACGGTAAAAACATTCTAACTGAAGCAGCCATCAGAATATGAATAGAAAAGTTACAACTTCAAGAATTTGAATCACAAAATGAAATGAAATGGTTAGGCTTTCTTCATTAAGAATATAAATTCACAGACGTGACTTTACTGTCATCACTCCACAGTCATTAGCAGAGTAAACACGCCATGGACTGAACCAGGAGTAAACCAGAACTGAATCAAGATTCCCTGTCGGGATGAGCTCAGAGGTGCGCTCGTCTAGACCAGGGTAGAGGTGAGATCGGGCCTAAAAAATCCAGCCCGACCCGACCCGGCCCGCGGGTATTAAAACCCGACCCGGCCCGAGCCCGACCAATTAACTTGATTTGCAGGCCCGAGTCCGAAGCAAACCCGAAATGTCATATTTTATTTGTGAGGACTCGGGAGGAGGAGCAGTGCTCAGCGTCGAGGTGCCAGTCTTTTTGCTCTCGTATGAAAGCAAAGCGCCGCATTGACGACATTCAGCAAAGCCAACGCAAGTTTCTGTAGCATTTTCAACAATCAATTTGAAGCTTTTCCACACCTCACTCTTACCGGTGCATGTTTGTCTTTTCAGTTCTCCTGCCTTTAGTTTAACTTCTTGCTCCTCCATATTGGGGATACCAGGTCAAAATAGATGCAGACTTGCGGAGGGGAAGATGATTAAATGAAGAGGGGGCGTTCACGTGCGCAGAGCTCTGGCTCTGCGGATCCTGTTTAGTAGTTAAATAGCAATTACATTACATTACTTCTCTGTTTTATCCATATTATTTATTTTATAACAACTATTCCTTAGTTTAGTATCCACACATCGTTTTAGCATACATTTTATAAACATATATTTATTTGAAGCCCGAGCCCGACCCGACCCGAAGTAATGATTGACATTTTAGACCCGGGTCGGGCTTGGGCTCGGTCTTAAGATCTTACCTCTAGACCAGGGGTGGGCAAACTTTTTGGCTCACGGGCCACATAGGGTCCTAAAATTTGCCTGAAGGGCCGGACAGAACACAGGATATGACGTGTTAAGAGCTCGGCTGCATTATATTCGTATTTACACTTATGTAGGAAGCGCACTACGCGCTACAACATTGCCACGACAGATTCAGAACACATGAAAAATAACAGATCTGGTTTTCAGTTCCGTTCATTGGGGACATTAAACTGAGCGTCTCTCGTAGCGTCTGTGACTCAGAAGGAGCGAGACACAAACAGTCGGTCAGTCTGCAACATACCGAAGCAGAAATGTGCATTTAACAATGACTTGTACAAGAAATTCTCCATTTTCCGTCCTGGTCGGGACAAGTGTGAGTCCATGTGCACAGGTTGTGAGGTGAGAGGACAGTGTCCCGCGTTTATCGTGGGGGTTACGTTCTAAAAATAACCCACGATAGGTGAAAACCGCGAAGTAGTCAACTTTATATTTTACAATTATTACATCTGTGTTAAGGCTGTAAAACCCCTCAACACACTTTATACACTTTTCATAGACAGGACAGGTGCAACCCTTTTTACTTCCTTCTTAAAACTTGTTGCTGCTGTCGTCCTTGTGTTATTTTCCTCCTTCTTTATGTAACAAACTGAAGATTAATTTATTCCGTAATGGAGCCCAACAGCGCAGAGTCCCGCACGAATCAATTTTTGGAGACCCCCAGTACAGGACCGCACCTGCCCGTTAACCCGAGATTATATCAAACGTTTGCGCTGCCTATGCCACGGACTGAACCAAGACTAAACCAGGACTGATTCCAGGACTGAAGAGGAGGACTAATCCACGACTGAACGAGGACTAAAACAGGACTAAACCAGAACTGAAAGAGGACTCACCGTCAGGACGGGCTCGGAGGTGACCGCAGGAGAAAGGACCGGCTCAGCTCCGCACCTCACGGAGTTAAACGCGGCAATTGCCCGATCGCGCTTTGCGGACAAACTGCTCGCCGTTTTCTCTCTTAATTCCAAGATTAGTCCTGGTTTAGACCTGGTTTAGTCCTGACCCACCCGTGTGTAATTACTACCCGCCTGTAATACACAATACGCGTTCATACACTGTAAAAGATTTAAATCCCCCCCCCCGTGAAATAAAGAGCAGACCACAACAGTTTGACAAGAAACCCTTTGATTTATTTCATCCAGAGCCACACAACTCATGCATAGTGCTTTGAAGAATGGCACCGATTGACACATATAATCCATTTGCTAATATGATCTTAAACAACAATCATGAAGTCTCCAAGACCTAAAAAGTCAGAATTCATGTTTTTATTTTGCGCTTTAATGTTATGGGATATAAAATTTATAAATGCGCAGTAGACAGTGTCCTCAGCGTCACTCCATGGAATAACGATGGCACATTGTGTCAGGACCTGATCAAACTATATATGAATAAATAAATAAATATAAATATATATATATATATATATATATATATATATATATATATATATATATATATATATATATATATATATATTACCATGATACAATGTGTAACGCATGTGAAGCAGAGGCCAGAATTTGAATGTAACAGTGTGACTTTATTTCTGTAAATACAGTAACATAACGGCTCCTCTCAACATATAGTAAACAACATCTTACATTGAACTGCACTGCTTCTGGTATATGACTAATACTTTAGTAAATACACAGGTATCTTCTTTATTTTCTGTTTCATGTATTTTACAAAAGAAAATAAGTTCTTAAGAAAATCCATGAACTTGACGTATAAATGCAACACAAATGTATTTTCATGTACTGCTATTAATATTTTGTACCACCTGTACTTCAAATTACATATGCAATAAACAAAGGAATTATACATTCATAAACAATACTATTGTAACAAATCACCTGTTCTCGACAAGAGAAAAGCTACAACGCAAAATTAAGGTCGTGCGGATCCATTCATATCAGCGGGGTGAAATAAGGACATGCAAAAATGAACTGCTGTTGGCCTATCCGGCTTTTATTGGCCTTGCCAGACACACGAGTTTGGCCACGTTAACACACAATACCACCCCGCACTCGAGCGTACCCAATCCCCAAAACCCAAACTCAAAACCCAAACTCCAGTGCAACAAAACAATAAAGAAACAGTTCGATAAATGTCCACCACCCTTCACCATAACAGTCCCGAGCAACTTTCCCCCAAAAGTTCCCAAAGTTTTCCCCCCTAGCTGCGCGGCAGCGTGACGTGAGTCAAATGAAGTCTGCGGTACTCACGCCACCCGCGCTCCGGTTTTGTCCCACAGTCCAGTAGCTCCCGTGGCGAGACGAGATCCAGCACGATTGGCAACGCAATAATTCCAAAAATGCAGCGATATATTCCAAACTGACAAGCCCACGGTTCTGACAGCTCCTGGCATGTGTCCCAGTTGGCATGTGACGTCACACATGTGCGCGTGTCCGTGCGCGCGTCCTTCTCCCCTTAAATCCCGTGCGTCCGGGGAGGGCGCAATAAACAGCCTGTTATGGCCTAAAATAATGATGCCACCTAAATATAAAGGACCAGACACAACAGAGTAATTTTAACAAACAAGCCTTTCACCCCAACTGAATGAATAGATTAGCGGTGAAGACTTAAGTGGTCTTTACACTATATACAACAATATACCAGTGGTGGGGCGTCAGGGGCTGCGAGGCCTTCTCTGCTGGCCTAAAAACATCTCTGAATCACAGACTAAAGTTAATTATATTATTATTAAATAATTCCAAATGGTCTGTCCGCTTCCTTTCATAGCTTTTCCGATGCTTGTGCTACTTCCAGATGTGTATTTTCATATTAAAGCATTTGACCAATCACATTTCAGCCATCACTTGTTGATAGGCAGAGTCAAAGTCAAAGAAGTGTCCCTGAGGCCTTCACAATCCATTCTACAGGCCCTGGAACACTAAATAAATGCCCGTGAAACTGTTGCTTCAACCAATCATATTTTGAGTTAGTGTCGCCAGGGCCTTCTAGCAGGCATACGGCAGCGTCACCAGAATCAGAGCCTGTGATTGGACAGTCAGAGAGCGGTCCAGCTAAAGCAGCAAACTGCATATGTAGCAGAACCAGGACTAAACCAGGTCTAAACCAGGACTAATCTTTGACTTGAGAGAGAGCGAACCCCCGAAACAACAGAGCAGGGTGTCTGCGAAGTGTGATTGGGCGACAGCTGCAACAAGCCCCGTGCAGCACAGAGCCGCCCAGTGTGCAACGGAGCCCTGGCCTTGGCGCGGTCCTTTCGTCTGCGGTCATCCAAGCAGGCTCTGTCCGTTCTCTCAGGTCCGATCATTATTTCATCCTCTCTGTCTTGGGTCACAGACACTGAGCTATAAAAGTCTATGGTCATGGACTGCAGGAGACCCTGCGCTGCACCAGGAACGTGGCTGCACTCATGCACAAGTTTCAAATGTAGAATATATATGTATAATCTCCGTGTTTTGGCTAACCTCTGCTTAAATGCACAGAACTGAATGTAATTATTTTATATACTTGGATTCCTCAAACAACCTTCACTTCTGCTCCTCTCCACAAGTGTCACTTTTTCCCCTTGTCTCCAGACTTTGCGTAGAGCTTACAGCAGGTCCCAAGTTGTCGTAAATATAAGCAAAACACAGTGCTTAGGATGAGTTTCATAAATTCTGCGGTTGGAGTAAAGAGCGCCTACGCAAGGATTTGTGCTGAAATGAGCTTTATAAATGACGCCCCAGATCTATGGAGAGGCAACCCCGCTCACAGTCAGAATGCCTGTTTTTCTAGGTATTTTTTAGCTATACAATCACCTGTAAGGTGGTACCACTATTTAATGTCAGGGATTCACCGCCTATTCTGACATCCCTTCATTACGACATGCCACTATTTAGACATGCTGGTATTCCGACACATTTTAGTATTGCTATTCCGACACATCATATGTGTGTTTTGATTGGTTATTTAATTAGGCTATATGGTGTTCTCCACAGATCGCCTACATGACAAAATGCATGAAACACAAAGGACCCATGTAGCCTCTGTTTCAGATTTGATATTTTCCTGAAGGCCGGGCTATGCTCTTTTTTTAAATGCATGACTGTTTTCCACAGCTATAAGTTAGGACATTTTCCCACTGTATATATATATATATATGATATCCTCTGTGGCCGAAGTATTCTCTGATCAATTGTTTAGCAACGGCTCAAATGTCTTATGATATATGGGAGCACTAAGTTTAATAGGCTGTCAGTGTTTCCCAAAGCCTGGGTCGTGACAGTCTTGAGACTTTAGCTGTTAAAGTTGAGACTTAAACTGCTGAAACTGTTCAGAGTCATGATCACTCAATCAACATTAAAATATCCTCATTATTGTTCAATAATGGTCAAATCCACCTTTATTTTGTGACTTACGAATAATAATAACATTGACTTATTAATAAAATAAAATAAATAAAAAAAACAACAACAATATGTCATGGGAATAGTTTATTTTTTTTATGACCCTCGCTTCCATTGACTTACATTAGAATATAGTGGCACTTCTGTCTGTAGCTGCTGCAGTGAGCGTCAACATTTTGGTCTTTAAATGCTCGTATTAACCCATTATGCATGATCCTGGTGTTTTTATTTCATGATTGTGTCTTTTAAAAAATCCTATTCCTAATATAGAGCCTGGCTCCAAATTGTCCCCTGTAACTGCTATTATTCGAGCTTCATTTGATATGGGTGACGTCCAGTAGCGGCAAGTGTGCTGCACTCCCTAACTTGACCTAGATAAAAATGAGTAAAGCCTTTTTGTATTAGGCTATATGTTTCATATTCTAACCAGTGTGGGTCCTTGGGCAAGTCCCTTTGTGCTACTGCCCACCTCATACAATGATGAGAGACAATGAAACTTACGAGATGCCGGCACAGACGTCGCCCGGCCACACAAGGTCTGCATTAGGTGCTGGGGAACCAGAGCACCTTGATGAAAAATGGGATACTGGAACACAGAGGAAATGGGCGAGATGATACTACTACCGTAACCCGAGTCAGAAGGGTTACATGAACAGGATGTGGGAGAGGTGGTTATTACAATATGAGAAGAGGTTATTACTAGAGCCCGACCGATATGGATTTTGTTGTGGCCGATATGAAACCGATATAATGGGAGTTGGAGCTGCCGATAGCCGATATAATCGCTGATATATTTAGTGATGTAAAAATTCAGTAAATCTTGAATTGTTTAAAAAACTTAGGTTTGGCTCTAGTAATTGGGTTTATTTAGGCAACATTTATTGTTATTCTGACTCTTTATGTCATATTTACAGACAGTAGATTGGCCTAATGGCATTTTTGCATCACATTCTAGCTACTAGTGATGGGTATTCCTTTTTTTTTTTTGGAGAACCAGCTCTTTTGGCTCGGCTCACTAAAGCAGCTGGCTCTTTCAGCTCCCAAGCGACTCTTGATTGTTTTGTTGCAAGCAGGACTAAACCAAAACTGAACCAGGACTGAAAAAGGACTAAACCAGGACTAAAACAGATTTAAACCATGTGTAAAACAGAACTAAACCAGAACTGAACCAGGACTGAGAGTCGGGACTCGGTCTCTCCCTCACTCGAGCCCAAGATTAGTCCTGGTTTATTCATTTTATGCTGAACTGCAGCCAAATATGCACTTTTTTTTTTTTTTTATCGTATGCACACGCAGATTTCTGAAAGTTTCGTTTTCAGCCGCTGCTGCTGTCAAACTACGGGTCTACATGCGGCTTGAAGAGAAAAAGTGAGAAAAAGAGAAAACATGGCTCCCAATAAGAAACATGCTCCCGTTGTTCGCTTCAAAGAGCCGGATCTAAGAGCCGCTTCGATCGCGACCGACCCATAACTCCTAGCTAGTAAATAAACTACCGCTATTAGCCTTTAGCCATAAAAACGTGCGTGCCGCGGTAATTAATTATATGCATAAATGTGGATCATTCACACGTCTATTCACAGCTCATTCACATATCAATGCAGGTCCAGGAACAAATATACGACCAATACAGTCACTTTACAATAGACCAATAGAAAACAGCCTGTTTATGTGCGGGAGCTACAGCAGCTAATCGCTAAAAACAAATTGCCAAAACTAGCTTCAAAGTCGATGTATTTCCAACACTCACCGCTCACACAGGCTCCTTCTCACATCACAAATCTGCACTAATAAAAGTCCTTTTAATCCAGACTCAAGCCGATTGTCCGTAAAAAGAAAATAATCTCAGTGTTGTGCACCGCTGCGGGTGTAAACAAACACACGTGAGTGAAGTGACGTGACTCTGGAGGTGTGTTTTATCGACAGTACGGACACACACACAGACAAATTACACCGCAGATAAATACTGGTGCGGAGCCACATATTAGGACATTTATCTGTCTGTAAATTGGATTAAATGAACATAATGTAGAGAGTCTAAGCTTTATAACGAGGTATAACATGCCCACGTGAAATATCGGCCCATATCAGCAAGCATATCGGCCAATAGCCGATATGTCTCCAGGTGCCCATATCGGCCAATAATATCAGCCAGCCGATATATCGGTCGGACTCTAGTTATTACGATACCCACAGTCCAAGCTAACGGCCAAACAACTAGTAGCTCAGTGTTTCAACATCTACAAACGGCAACTGCTACCAGTTGAAATATTGGCAAGATTTTCTGCAAGATCGGCCAATCGCCGATGTGTTTCCAGGTGCCCATATCGGTCAATAATATCGGCCAACCAATATATCAGTTGGGCCCTAATATATACAGTATATATATATATATATATATATATATATATATATATATATATATATATATATATATATATATATATATATATATATATATATATATATATATATATATATATATATATATATGTAGAATCTGTCATCAAATCCAGTGCTTCTCCCCGTTGCTTTAAACTGGGCTGATGTCTGTGGGCATTGCTCGGGTCACCACAAACGCAGTGCGCACAGGGCTTAACTTGTCTTGACACAGACTGGTGTAACTTTCAGATTTAAGTCAGAGGGGCGAACGGAGTCCATTTGAGAGAAAAACTCATCCTAAATATGCAGAATTTATATATTAAACATGAATGAAACAAAACAACTCCAGGTATGTTTTTGATGAAGAAACAACAGTATAACATAGATCAGAAAACAGAGTAATACAAGCTCTTTAATGATGACTCACTAATCACAATTTTATTTTTCTCACATTAATTAATCATAATTTTTACCTTATAAATGATGCAGACTTTAATCATTGGCATTACCACAAACACAAAACACTGTCCAATTTCTTTCTCTAAAGTCTGAACTCTGCTCCAAACTGCATGTTTGTAATGACAGAGGACTGGCTGTAGACGTCTCCACTAAAAAGACCCAAGTGTATTATTAATTATTAGAATATCAACCTCGATTAAGAACGTGTCTCTGATTCAGTTTGTTGAGAATGATCAGCTCACATATGCTCCTCTCAAACAGGTCGTTCATCTGCTTCTTCAGGTGGTGCACCTGAAACAAGACATGCATAGATATTTACCATAAATATTTAAAGGTGCGATGCGCAACTTTTCTGGTACAGAGTCCGCCACATGCTTGTCTCCATGGAGATGCTATTGCTTTGCCTGGAATGTTTCATGGTATGACAATTATCCTATCCATCTAGTGTTCATTCATTACAGGTGTTTCTTGCTTAGAATTTCAATAACACTTTATGCGAACATGGGCGACTCTTCACAGACCTGATTTGTAATGTAACATAGTGCTATAACCAGCTTGTCTCTCTTGTGACAAACAGGAGTAATCTGTAAAACAATTAAGTTAGCAGGTAACCGACATGTCCAGATATGTTAATGTGGACACCCAGTAGTAATGAACATGTTCTGACGGCAGAAATACTTTTGAACAGGTCAGAGGTTCTACATGTGATGCAACAATCCTGAAAAAAATTCTAATTGTGTTTGGTGACTCCTCAGATGGAGAAGACGTTGTACAGAGCATTAATGAAATCAGCATGAATGAAGCATAATGTAATAGAAAGAACTAAAACTGAATCCAACCTTCTTGCTGGTATCCATAGACCTCCACTTCACAGAGGGTCAAATACTTGTCTGTCCCTGGGATGAGCACGTTCACATACTGCCCCTCCACAGCTCCATCCAGTATGAAGGTTTTAGAGCGGCCTGCTGGGATGTGTGAAACTGTAGCCACTCTGAAACAGACAGGTGCATCATTATGTGTGTTATTTATTTATATTTAATCATAATTACATTTGGACACTCAAAGACGTGTTGCAGAGCATTAGTCATTCACTCCACACTGGTGGAGGTAACATACACAGCTGCCCTGGGGCAGAGTGACAGAAGCGAGGCTGCTAATCTGTGCAATCGGCCCCTCCCACCATCACCAACACTCACAGCACATTGATACTAGTGTGGATGAAGTGTTTTAACATCAGCACTAACCAGGCCCAGGCCTGTTTAGCTTTGCAGATCTGAGAAGATCAGGCTTGAATGAAGTCAATCAAGGCTAGCCATTATAGCTGCTAATTTGTGAGCAACAAGGCACATTAGCTGTCAATCAAACCTGCTGCTAATACGAGCAGGAGCTGACCTCTGGAAAAGAAGGTGCTTGATTGATCTGTTATTAATGTTCACAAT